>NW_025222098.1:281747-299307 GCF_014066325.1 Apis laboriosa
AAAAAAAAAAAAAAAAGAAAAAAGAGAGAGATAGATAAAAAATCTCTTCTTTTTTACAGGAAGGAAGGGGTAGATTTTGAATCGCACGCGGGGATGGAAATTTGATACGGTAAAAATTGATAGCGCGCAATCCGGCGCGGCACGGACGTCTCTGTGGTTTTAAACGGCGACACGTTTTCGAAAAACATCCGGCAGGTTGAAACGTGCGAACGCCTAACCCCCAACGCGCTATTGATTCTTCGGGGATATCGCTATATATTTGCATCGAACAATCTGTTCCAAACTACAAACTCGAATCCCGTAAATCAAATTTAATGATCCTCTCCTATGGGTAACACTGGTGGTGTTATGGTCTTAATAAACTCTCCCTCCTCTTCGTATATAGGCTCCAAATATTTTGGGGAGAGGAAAAAGAAGTAATTAATTATTGAATGGCTTCGCGTCCTTTCTCGAATTAATTAACAATCGGACGTTAACAACGGTGATATTGAACGAAATATTTATCTGTGTTATTTATACGTATGATTCGACGCCATTTTGATCTTCGAACGATTGTTTTTGAAGTTGCACTGCGTTACTTATCTTCATTATATTATCGTTATATGAGAGTTGTACGTGCTATCTCTTATCTGTTTATCTCGAATTTATATGTCAAGAAGATGGTAAAAAGAAATGTTCTTACAAAATGTTTATTTGTAAAATATAATTCTCGAAAATATTTCTTTTATTTTTTCGTATACATTCATCGTTTAACCTCGATTATTTTCGATATTTATCGGTATTAGACCGGTTAGATTGCGTCACTTGGAGGATCCCCTAACAAGATCAGGACGAAACGTTTTCTTCTTTTTTTATTACATCATCACAATAAGCAACTTTTAGCGCTCGTGTAGAAACGTAAACGAAGAACTGCTTGAAACAATAAAATGAATGTGAAAAGTACTGTACTTGACTTGCAAATTTCATTATTCCATTCTCGGCAAAATGCATAATAAATAACGTATACCATGAGACATAAACGTGAAACCACTTTTCTAATTTATCCTGTGCTTTTGTGATCGTAACATAAATCGAGAAAAATATTCCTTTGTCAAAATAATTTGATCAATATATTTGTTCGAGTGATATTATTCAGGATGGTACGAAAAAAATCAGAATTGATGTGATATTTTTTTGTCTAACAATAGGAAAAAAAAGAGATACTTTGCGTAAAATTAACATTTGAATAAAAGCTTTGAAATTTTAATTTATTGGACTTTTTAAACATATCTTTTGACTATCAATTACAATATAATTTTCCTTAATTTTATTATTATAAATTTATTGGCACCTCTGAAATGATATTCATAAATTCTCGCGAAAACAAAAATTTTTAATTTTTAAATTATTCCTCTATTTTTTTCTTTTTTTTTTTCTTTTTACTAAATTCAAATTTTAACAACTTTATTTATTACAAAACACAATTTTCATTCCCCGTTCGAAAATACCAAGGAAAAATGTGTATATATATTATTTCTATATATCCTCAGCCTGGAAACTTTGCTGATAAAGGACAAAAGTTTTGAAAAGGCAACGACACGAAGGGATCGACGTCTAAAATTCTATTTCCACCGGCGTTGAAACACGCTACATTTAACGTTCCCCGCGGTTGCGAAAGTCTAATTAAACGCGCCTAAAACAACCAAAGTTTCGGTGTTTCAATAGCAAGTGCAAGTTCCCTCAAGAATTCAACATCGGTTCAAACCTTCTCGCTCAATAAATCTTGTCCTCGAATCCTCCAGATTATTCTCTCCCCTCCTTCCGTTTCCCCTTCATTCGCACAATCAGCCAAACTATGTAATTCGTCGCAATGAGCAACGTGCAATCAGCAAATCTCCCTCTCTTTTTCGTAACGAGCACAATTAGATCCGTAAACGCTTACGCAAACACTGCTAATTCACTTTCTAATCCGTTCCTTCGACTTCGAGTTTCGCCTATTCGTAGCCAAGAGGAGAGGTTGAAAAAGCTGGTTTCCTAGGTTTGTGAGTTGGCTTGGTGGTTGAGTATTTTTTTGTTTTTTTTTTTTTTTTTTTCGTTTTGGTGGGAAAGAATTTCTGGAAAGGGTGGATAGTTTCGTGGTTGAGAATGTAAATACGTTAAATGTTTTTGACGATACGTTTTAGAGGTTGAAAAGAATATTTCTGTTTTGTAGAATATCAAGTTGTGGATGGATTACATTTTCAGAGGAGTGTATAAAAATGTCAGTTGAGAATTATTTATAAATTATTTATTTATTTATTTATAAATAATTTATTTATAAATAATTGCGTTAAGTGGATATGATGTAAAAGAGGGAGCGATCTCGTTCCATTTGCGTCTAAAGCAAACTTCAATTGACTATAATTGAATTTAAATTTGATTTTTATACACCAAGTTTTGTATTTGTTTCAATCATTGCATAAAAGAGAAATTTTGTTCTTTGTAACAAATATTTAAAAATCATCAAAACCTATGAAGACGTTCCACATTGATAGTTGCATCGTAGATTTCAATAGATGGATAAAAAAGGAAGATACATTTTAAAAAAATAACATTGATTTTTCTAATAAAAAGATTGCGTCGTATCGACGCAAAATTTATTTTTACTTATTCGTGTCGAAATTATATTTACCAAATAAAAAAATAAAATTCGTATCCTTGCAATTTATCAATCCAACGAATCTTACCTACATTGAAAAATCGAATAATATGGCATCAAAGCGTGAAAAGTGATCGTCAACGATCGAAATATCCATCCACCTCGAGTAACATTTTTCTGTATTTTCTCCATTATCTCCTACGTCCCACGATTTAGCTCCTCGTCCGTCGGCTCTTCTCCCAAACAACGCGTCCCATTCTTCGCCGAGCAACCGATTTCTCGCCTGCAAAGACGATATCGATTCGCCGCGACGATCGAAGACACGATCCGGCGACACTTACGTCATGCAATTTTCTCCATGGACGAGACGTTCGACGCTATTATCCTGAAAGCTCGCCGCGAGAGGATCCATTCTGGCCGCCTACTTCACGGAACAATGGCGGCGGTGGGCTTTAAAACCGGGTTGAGAAGAGAGGGAGAGGGGGGAACGTGCCGTTTTAGCCTGTTAAACGCGTGGGAATTGTCACGGAGCGCTCGTAATTCCTGAAAGAGCGGGGAGAAGGTTTGTTTGCGCTCGAACGGGGCCACCCACGCGACAGCTTAAGGCTTTTTCTCCCCGCCACCTGGATTATTTTCCGCGAAACAAATCGTGCTGATAACGTGACCAACTTCGTGAACCGTTCTCCATGCCTGTGTAATCCGGCGCGAGGCATCGTGCTGCCGTTACGCTGACGTTGCGGGAAAATAGAAAGCGAGAGAGAGAGAGAGAAAGAGAGAGAGGGAGAGGGAGACTCTCTCCCTCTTCTCGCCACCGTGAAACTTGTCGAGCTTGTTCTTTTCAACGTGGATATCGTTGGTCGAATGAATGTTTAAGCTCCCGCCCCTGGCGGGAATAAAATGGTTAAAAGGGTGACAAAAGTTGGTGGTTTCGTTTAACGCGATTGTTGCGATACGTTCGCCGAGGCGAACGACTGCTTTACCTACCGCGATAAATAGGCTATTCGGCGAAATCGGTTTTCGATCGGTAATCCGGGTAAATCGGATTTTTATCGACGCGTTTATTCATCGAAAGTCTGTTATGTCGAATTTTTGCTGTATTTTTTGTAATTTAAATAGTAAAGAGGATAATTGTTATGCTGTATACGTGTATATACATATCGAAAAATATATGGGAACATCGGTTAATTGAAGATTTCCGAGTAATCCCAAGTAATATTTTTCTTTGCGAAAAATTTCGTTTTTATTATTTATATGTGCATATGTACTCGTATATTTTTGTTATTAATGGAATATTTAACAATGTTTTCGATGTTATTAAATTACTGATACTTTGGATTTTGATGATTTTCTTGAATATCTAATAAAGAAATAAGATTTTCTTGTAATTTTTCTATACTTTTTTGTCATATCAATCAATGATTCAATCTTTTATTCTTGATAATTTCATGATAATCTCCATTAATTATCAGATATTTCCTCAATCAAAAAATTAATATCTTGATTAATGAACGATGAATATCAGAAATTTTCAAAGATGTTCAAATGTTGCAATATTTCAATAATCTTGAACAATTTTATTCAATAATTAAAAACACTTATTTTTTTCTTTCTAGCCGATTTATAATAGTCACGTATAATAAATATATCTTAATTTTTCATTTATCCTCATTTAATTTATAATAATGAAAATTCTATTATCATTTTTAGTACAAAACACGTGAATCTTACGTAATAATCAACTTATTAGGGATTATTATTCATGATCAGGAATTTTATATACGTAATTATACCTCATAAGGTTATTGCTCATTTAACATTTAACCGATATTTGATCGGCATCAATATATATTCGCACCATTAACATTCATCAAATCCTCTCGACTACATTTAATACTCTCCATGGAATTCGACGATCCCAAAGCCAAATCAAAATCGAATTCACGTAAACGAAATTAATGAAATTCAAATCCATCATTCCATCATTATCCCTTCGATTCAATTTTCCAATCGTTAAACCCGTGTCTATCTTGATACTTATGATTAAAAAAAAAAAAAAAAAAACAAGAAATCATAAATATTAATATCGTTATTTATTTAATATAACAATCTATTATCGTTCTTTTCATTGTATACAATGAAATTGTGAGTATATTTTTCATTTCACTTTTCATGTGTCTAAATATTGATTCCAATGTTGAATTTATTCATTTATTTCTCAATAATAATTGTAATAATAATAAATTAACGACTTTCAATCTTTTGATTGAAATGTGTCATCATCGAAATCACGAGATATCAAGGTAGTACAATTGTATTTTTCCCTTAAACATTTGAAAGTTTTCTCTTAAAGTTTACGCTCTAGAAGATTAATTTCCCCGTACGATTTAATTCATTGATTTTTCGAAGAATAATTTTTATCCATATCTAAAGAGAGATCTATTTTCGATCAATTATTCCTTGCAATCGATTCTTGAATCCTCTTGAAAAGTTCTATCGATAAGCCTCATCTTTTAATCATAACTTGAAAAGAACAAATTGTCGATTATTAAATTAGTAGTACCGTTTACCACATCTAAAACAATAAAGATTAGAAAATTAAAAATTCTTTTTCTATCTTCAATTAAAAAAAAATAATCGACAATTTAAATTACAATTAATCCTCTTGAAAAATTCTATTAATAATAATAATGATTATCTCATCTTTCAATCATAACCGTAACTTGAAAAGAAATTATCCATTATAAAATTAGTGTAGTAGCGTTTACATCTGAAACAACAAAGATTAGAAAATTAAAAATTTTTTTTCTATCTTCAATTAAAAAAAAAATTGACAGTTTAAATTACAATTAATCCTCTTGAAAAATTCTATTGATAATAATAATAATTATCTCATCTTTCAATCATAACCGTAACTTGAAAAGAAATTATCCATTATAAAATTAGTGTAGTATCGTTTACATCTAAAACAGTAAAGATTAGAAAATTAAAAATTGTTTTTCTATCTTCAATTAAAAAAAAAAAAATCGACAAATTACAATTAATCCTCTTGAAAAGTATCGATAAGTCTCATCTTTTAATCATAACTTGAAAAGAACAAATTGTCGATTATAAAATTAGTAGTATCGTTTACCACATCTAAAACAATAAAGATTAGAAAATTAAAAATTCTTTTTCTATCTTCAATTAAAAAAAAATAATCGACAATTTAAATTACAATTAATTCTCTTGAAAAATTCTATTGATAATAATAATAATTATTTCATCTTTTAATCATAACCGTAACTTGAAAAGAAATTATCCATTATAAAACTACTGTAGTACCGTTTACCACATCTAAAACAACGAACAAAGATTAGAAAATTAAAAATTCTTTTTCTATCTTCAATTAAAAAAAAATAATCGACAATTTAAATTACAATTAATCCTCTTGAAAAATTCTATTAATATAAATAATAATAATGATTATCTCATCTTTTAATCATAACCGTAACTTGAAAAGAAATTATCCATTATAAAACTAGTGTAGTATCGTTTACATCTAAAACAGTAAAGATTAGAAAATTAAAAATTCTTTTTCTATCTTCAATTAAAAAAAAAAAAATCGACAAATTATAATTAATCCTCTTGAAAAGTTCTATCGATAAGCCTCATCTTTTAGGCAAAGATTAGAAAATTAAAAATTCTTTTTCTATCTTCAATTTAAAAAAAAATTGACAGTTTAAATTACAATTAATCCTCTTGAAAAAGGATATATCTTCTATAATAATAAAAGTTCAATAATAATAATTATTTCATCTTTTAATCATAACCGTAACTTGAAAAGAAATTATCCATTATAAAACTACTGTAGTATCGTTTACCACATCTAAAACAACAAAGATTAGAAAATTAAAAATTCTTTTTCTATCTTCAATTCAAAAAAAAAAAAAAATCGACAATTTAGATTTCGATCAAAAGCATATCTCACCGGGATTAATATAAAACGCATTAAGACCGAAAACAAGAAGCGCTTATCCAATAATTCGTCGATCGATAAATCGTACCGACACGGTTCGCCCTTTGTACCGACACGCCTGCTCAAGAATGGATCGTTTTACAATAGATATTCGCCTCGGGATCGGGAACAAAAGTTAGCATTGGGCCGAGGCGGCTCAGATTTCCACGCCTTGCTTAAAGCCTCGCGTGCCTTCGCGACTAACTTTAAATTGCTCCCTCCTCTCCAACTTTCATCGGCTTTCATCACAAGATACATAACTCGGGGAAGAAAGGCCCACTCTTTGCCCGGGGTTTACACGCGGCAGCTCGCTGACGATGATCACAGGGTGAAATTACCCTGTAACGCGGCCTCCTCTCCCCTCTCTCCTCCTCCTTAATACGCCAGCCATTTTGCCAGTTTATCGTTTGTTTAAGGGAGGTGGATAGGTTACAAGGAAAGGCGATTGACGATGGCGAAGGGGAAAATTTGAGGGAGGAGGAAAGTTTTTAATAGGCGGGTATGATAAATAACGGGTGGAAGGAAATTTTAGATTGAGATTAATGAGTGAAATTAAAAAAAAAAAGAAAAAAGAAAGAAAGAAAAGAAAAAAAAGGGGGAAATTTCGATGGTTGACGTGCAATTCGAGGGAAGGTTTTCGAAAATTGTTAGCGGTTGGAAACTCTTGGAATTGGATTGGAATGGAAATGGATAAGAGATTTGCTGTGAATTAGGGGGGAAATTTTAACGAGGGCGAAAAGTGGACAGTTTCGTCCAAGAAAGAATTTTTAAAGCAGCGGAAATTTCGAACGATATATCGATCGAGTTTAAAAATCGATCGAAAAGATACGCAAATATTTAACGCGATAAAAAGATATTTCTCGTTATTCGACGGACAGTAACAGGATTCGACCGTGAACTGATTGAAGAATTAATGTATCAGAAATGATTCGATGATGAAAAAAAGGGGAGGAAAAAGGGAAGAATAACGAGCAAGTGAATCATCTATAGTCGACGTTGGGATTTCACAGACGCGCTGGATTCATTGAAAACCTTTCATAATTTAGCGACACTATCGATTCCCTATCCGTATTCGACTAGGATTTATACACGTTTTTCAGATGCATGCCCTGAAAAACGGACATTTGCTCGGATTACCAGGAAAATTTGCGAATATAAGCGGAAACAAAACCTGTAATTCTTGTTATCGGTCTAAATACACGCGAATCTTTCTCGAAAAAAGGAGGATTTAAATTAAATAAATTAAACTCTTTCTTTCGTGGCATCGTATTTTTTGCATGACTAATTTTTGATTATTGCCGTGTAAAAAATAAAAAATGTGCTTATCGTACTTTTTATTCTAATATTTAAACGAAAGAAGAAATATATATATTTATACTGAGCAAAGAAATGAATTAATACAAAGAAAATATCGCATAAATGTGCACGTGAAACGTTTACGTACAGACCAACACGGTATTATTCACGACGCAGTATTGCAGTATTCATGTAGCGTGAATCACACAATTTTGATAATATCTTGTTTATTCATGCTACCCAACTGTCCCTAAAAATAAATAATACACATATTTATTACCATCTTCTATAAATATGTATAATTTACTAAAGATCGTGGACAATAGAAATTTCACAATGAGATGATTATTTGAAGATTATTCGAAATACTGGAAGATTCGATATTTAAAAAATTGGAAAATTAATCGACAATTATTATTATTATTACTCATTTCTCAAATATTTATTTCTCGATCAAAGCTCGATCACTTTTGGCCACACGAAGTGAAGGGCCACCCTCCGCCCCCTTAACCAGAAAATTATATTTAAAAAATATTTAAAAAATTGGAAAATTAATCGACAATTATTATTATTATTACTCATTTCTCAAATATTTATTTCTCGATCAAAGCTCGATCACTTTTGGCCACACGAAGTGAAGGGCCCCCTTAACCAGAAAATTATATTTAAAAAATATTTAAAAAATTGGAAAATTAATCGACAATTATTATTATTATTACTCATTTCTCAAATATTTATTTCTCGATCAAAGCTCGATCACTTTTGGCCACACGAAGTGAAGGGCCACCCTCCGCCCCCTTAACCAGAAAATTCACCACCAAGGGATGAGGTTTAAGGCTGAGTGCGTTTAAGGTCGGCGCGACGGGTCAAATTAACAGGATATTGAAATTAATCCGTTCTGAATGACCCGAGGCTCATCCATCTTGGCCAGGGAGCCGCGCAGCCTGTCCCTTCCCCCCACCCCTCTTTACAATCCCCGTTCCCCGCCACCGGTGGTTACACCATCTCTCGTTGATTTTACCCGATGATGGAGAGTTTACGTTCATCTTGGGGCTACGACTGTCAAACTCTAAACCTATTACCCCCTCGTAAGATATTGAATTACTCTTCCGCCTCACCTGTTAGAGTTGACGAGCCAAGTCTTAACTTGTGGATGGCTGCGAGTTACGAGTTAACTTACACTTTGCCTCGCCTCGTTATTAATTCTTCGACGTGAGCGAATTATCGATTTTGTTAATTTCGTTAATTTGTTACGCTTGGCGATAGTTTTGAATTATTTTCAAGCTTTGGGGGGTTGGTAGTAAGGGAAATTTATTATAAGCAATTGTCGAACGATTTGCAACGTAAATTGAAAATGGAAGGAGAGAATGTTCGATATTTTTTAATGAGTCAAGTTGATGGTTTGCGTCGACTAATTTCTGATCGGATACGAATGGATAATGGACTGATAATGGGCGTAGTAAATGTGAAATTCAAAAATGGGGGAAATAAAATTTAGAGGTTATTTTTTTAGAAAATGGAGAAAATTCATTGAATATTCCCGATTTTTAATTTTCTTGATTAAAAATTCTTTAACGAAATTTTCTAAATGAAAACTTTTATTTTATATTTTTCGTTTATTTTATTATTATTTTTCCCCGAAAGTTTCGAAAGTGTTTCGAAAATTTTACGTATTTTTAAATTTGATTTTCTCAAAAAATTGTATGCACGTACAAAGAGGAACCTCCCTTTTTTGTAATATTATTTTTCATATACTCGATATATTTTCGTTCGAAGCAAATAGTTTTTCGTTTTTTTTTTTCTATTATTTCGTAAATACATGTAAATCGATAATTAAAGATAGTTTGATATTTGAATAGCCTGTTTTAATCGATTCATTATCCCGTTAAATATTTCCAATCTTGTCCAATTGTCAACTTGTCGCTTGCTAATTTGACAGCTGTTTTCCGGCAATTGATCATCGTCTCGATTAACAATTCGCACCGATCATCAATAAATAATTAATAATCAATGTCCAAGGTGCAAGGATTTTCTTGGAAATCGAAGGAGACGATGGAAAAATTTTTTTCGTATAAACATCGAAATGAAAATGATTAATCCATCCAAAGCGACGTAATAACATTTTTGCACGGTGAATGATTATTTAACAAAATATAAATATTTTCCAAACAATCTTTGGAGCAGTAATAAAATATTGTGTAAACTTTATAATATCTCTAATATGTCGAACAGTGGATTTTTATCAAAATATTTTGCGTAAATATTTTGCATATTACAATAGCGTAATGAGTACCATATGGAAAACAAAATATAGGGGCGTAAAAAATATTTCCACGATACAACGAAATTTATAATATGTAACATCACAGGTAATTCAAATTTTTAAAATATTATTAATTCTAGCTAGAAAAAAAATGATAAAAAATTAATTATGAAATTCTTGAAGTTTCCTGCCTAATAATTACGATATATTAAAAAATATAACGATGCAGTTGCCTACATCTATCGAAAAAAAGAATAAAACGTTGAACCTGAACGCGTTACGACCTACCTACACAACGTATCAAATATATTTTCATATTCGTTATTCCGTTTTATTAATTTAGACGTCCCCATTGAAAATTAATAAACATTTCGAAGGGGTAAACATTTTATCGCCAGCAAAAACACGGGGCCCACCGATAAAATTTTCCACGGAATAAAAAGCAATAACACGATAAAATTAATATTTCACGCGTTCCAACGATCAACATTGTGGATGGTTTCGAAAAAGAGGCAAGATAATTCCGGATCAGGCTATTCGTTAGCCGATGGCGATCGATCCAAATTAATGCAAATGAAGCCAGTAATTTGATCTCGTTGTACGTTGGACGGCGCGCAGTAGTGGCGGAACGTTATAAATCAGACCTAACAGGTTCTGAGTCTCAACGCCTGACGTAAGGGCACTTGATATCCGAGCGTGTCGCAAGATTGCCAATGATATTCGCCCTTGTCTCGCCCCTCGAACCGATTTATTCGGGAGGGGAATTAATTTATCGTATCGAAAAAACGCGTGGGGAGAAAATGCACTGTGTATCGTTTAACGCGATGGTTTATGCATTTTTTCGCAGATGTGATCTTTCTTTCTTTCTTTCTTTCTTTTTTTTTTCATCGAAACTCTGCCATGAATTCGAATTGAACAGAATATGAAATTACAATATGTGCACACGATGCAACGAAATTGTTATCGAGCATTCGTTTATCACGTTAGGGAAATTAGTTTTCGGTGTCGTAATGTTGTATTATAATCGTTAATGGAAATTGTTCCGAATCGCGATAAATCGCGCGACTAAATCGACTAATGATATTTACAAGTTGTTCCCTTTATTACGAAATGTTTCATCGAGGTTGAAAAGTATCCAAATTAATCGCTATCCTTCGTTTTCTCTAATTAAACCAATTCTTTTCGATAAAAGAATAAAATTTTTCCGACGCAAGATTATATATAAATGAAATAAATCATCGTGCGAAGCGTGCAATTAAACTGTCGAAAATAGATCCATGGATCGATAGCGAAGATCGAATGTGAAGAAAAAAAAATTCGTCTGATTCGGGCTTTCTTGGAAGGTGAGAGTACAAATTCAATCTATTTCAACGCGCATCGAGTTCGAAGGTACGAGCCAGGTAAGCGAGGATAATCGATTTTCGATACTCGAAGCCACAGTCCTTTTTTTTCTTTTTTCCCTTTCTTTCGTCACTTATCAATATTTGTTATATAAAGCTAAGAATAAACGTAGCTCATCGTTCCGTGTTTCGTTACACTACGCGCGGTTTACGCGCATACAGATTAGACACGACCGTAGCGCCATCTATCTCGCCTCCGAAGAATCACGTGACCGAACGAGCCAATGAAACGTAGAACGATCAAAGTCTCTTGGATCCCATTCCATTCTCCCCTCCACCGTCGAACTGACAACGTTTCGTTGATGTACGACCTATTTTAAACGCGCTCGATCCTTTCATCTTAAATTCACTTCTACGATATTTCTTCTACAACACGGTCGCCTCTTTATTCGAATGAAAGCTCGAGGCGGCCTTGATACGTTTATTCGTAGCCAACAATCGAGCGAGTGGCTGCGCCAGCGAGAGTTTGTCCAACACGAACAGTGTGTTACATCTCTCTGATCTATGCGCATAGAAATTGCAGCGTAAGCCGTAAGCGGGAGTAAGTCGGCAGATTTAGATTAAACGAGGATTAGCCAAGGGCAAAACTGTGATTCTCTCTCTCTCTCTCTCTCTCTCTGCCTTCTGTTTGATATCCAAGGGAATATCGTCGTATCCGGCCGATACGGAAATTACTCGTACATCGTTCGCTCGACCCGGCACAAATTAGATTGCGAAAGGCACGCGTCGGATACGTCGCCAGATACATCTTTGCAGCGACGACTTTCCCGTGAGATAAGGAACAAATTGAAACGAAAATGACAAATTCCACCTTGGGCGGGACGCGCTTTGATCCGTGTAGAATGAAATTCTGGGGAATTTGGATCAAGATGGAGGGAAATTGAGTAACGTCATGAAATTTATACGCCTTTGGATATAAGGGAACTTGAGAAAGGAAGTTGAAAACCGTCCTCCTATAGGAATTAATTTAAACTTGGAGTTTAGATCGAAAGAGGGGGGGAACTTGTATCCGGATGAAATTTTTCCTCGAATAAAATTGTGTTGGCAATTCGGCAACCTGTCGATGTATTCCTTTTATGAATGGAATTTTATCTAGTTGAAATCAAATCGAGAATATTTTCCTTTTTCTTTCTTTCTTTCTTTCTTTCTTTCTTTCTCTTTTTCCCCCTAAATTTTTTTAAATATTTTTCAATTGAACAACGGAAGGGGAAAGCGCGATATTCGTAATACTCGTAGCTGGCAGTTAATTAAGCAAGTTGAAAAAAAAGGAAAAAAATTCCTTTCTCGTCGCGGCGAAAACCGGTTTCGATCTCGTTAACAAGTTGCACCGATGGCAAATTGGTTTCATCAATTGAAACGAGGTGGCGACGAGACCGATACGAATTTAAGCCGGAAAGAACCGAGTAATTCAGGTTAATCATGGATTGATTAACAAGCGGCCAATCGATCCACATTAATGCAAATGGAGTCAGTGGTCTGATCGCGTTACATCCTCTGCTATACCTGCAACGCTTGCGAAACGTATAAATCAGCCTTAACAGTTTCGAATCGCAACGTCTGACCCAAACTTGACACCCTCGCCGCTGAAAACATTTATGCAATAACCAAATACGATTCCATTGAAATCCTGGACAATTCGCAAGCAAAATCACTCCTAATCTGAATCGATCGTCGCGACAAATTTTTTCGCCCATCTTTGAACTTTTCTCCTTCCCTCGTTAATAAAGTTGATCAAAGTTCCTTCTCGTCGAGGAAATATAAAGTTTGCTCGTCCGTCGAAGAGATGAATTCGGTAAATTCTCGTTAGTATCGTATATAATCATTTACATCTCGTATAAAATCAATCCTGTTCCTCAAGCTTCCCCCATCTCGAAAACTCGATCGATCAACTTTTCCATAATAACTACCAACAAACTCGAAACATCTCTCTCTCTCTCTCTCTCTCTGGTCTATTCGCAGGAGGAGGAGGGCCGCTTAATCCCTTTTCGAAAGAATCCAAAGAAGAACCGCAAAAGCCAGATCTGAAACGTGGTATACAACTTTCTTTCCTTCTCGATCCTCCTCTCCTCCCCCTGCGCGTTGGTACAAAGTAAACAAAGCGGCCTCGTTGCAATGCAAATTCACAACAGTTCTTGCGATTACAAAGCCGTTAAAGAGCAAAGCCTATGCAAATGAACGGGGGAGGGGGGGCGTTATACTACGCTTCCCCCGTTATATTTCTGTCTCTTCTTCTTTTTTTCTTTCCTCCTATCTTCTCATCTCTTTCTTTCTGCTTCTTCTCGCAGTTATTACCTGGCCACAACGGAAGAGGAATCCGCGGTACAACATTTGTACAGGATATCAACGAAGAGCACGAGCGATCGGAAGCCCAAGTGTTTAACCTGCGGTATCGTTCGGGAAACGGACAGGAATAGATGTCTTTACAACACCGCCAAGTTTTCCACCGATCACTCCAACTACGTGCTCACTTGTGCCGGGCCTGGAGTGCCCGATATTTCCATTTACAACAGGGTAAGTGCCGCTATCGTCGTGGCTATATCGCGTCGCTGGATTCGTTTTAGAACAACCCCGTGATCCTTTTTTTTTTCTTTTTTTTTTTTTTGAGTAATTTCTTTTGAATTTTCATAATTTCTAACTGAGAAAAAAAATGTTGTTTCTCATAGAGATGTTTAGATGTTGGTGAAATTTGAATACATTTTTTTAGATATGGCGGATTCAAGAAGTTATAGTTTTATGTAGGAGATGAATTGGATTATTAATCACCGATCCTTGATTAATGATTAATCCATTGAAACTTTAATTTTCCATTTTATCAATAATTATCAATGTCTCTTTAAAATTTATTTAATTCCACGAATTTTTATAATATTGGCTGATATTCGAATTGTATCGTAATAATCGTTAGAAAATATAATTCTTCAAAATTTATTTAATTTAGAATTGTATCGTAATAATCGTTAGAAAATATAATTCGTAATATTTCCGTTTCTTTTTATATGAAACTAAAATTGAAAGTTTTAGAATCAGAATGGAAAATTCTTTCGATGGTAAAACGCCAATAATTGAACGAAAAGAATAATACTTATTCTTTCAAACTTCACCTGCTATTTCATTCTTACTTCACGCCTCGATGAAATTGGCAGATTGGACGTATTTCACCGGTTATACTCTATCTCTGGTCCAAAAGTATCAAATCCATTTTGACTGCCGTGAATATCTGTTTGGATTTGGCGAATTTTAATCCCAGAAACCCAATATAATTTTTCCAACTACGTATATAAAATATATATTTCCAATTCTCGTTGAATAAAAGTCATTCACTCACACGTTTTAATTTCCCCCTTAAAACAAAAAACGATCAATGGTACAATACAAATTAAATATTTCTCTCAAAATTAATCAATTATTATGAAACATTGCTTCTTTTTTTTTTTAATTTAATCACATTGATCAACGATCGTTGACATTGCAAATTTTCTTCCTATTACATTATAATTAAATGATTCGAATATTTTATAAGTAACATTCAATACTACTAATATTTTGATAATAAATATACAAAAATACACAGTGTATAGAAAAAATTATATGCGAAACCGTGTACTTATAAATTTGAAAAATTAATTTCCATTAATTAAAATTAATCAGTTAATACAAATTATATTTAAAACGCATAATTTCTTGGAAACTCCCAAACACGTAAATACATTAATAATAATATAATTAATAAAAATTAACATAATAAAAAATAAAATACAAAAAGAAACATCACTATAGAATACACTCTTTTAATACATTCATTAGTCAAAAAATGCATAAAAATCAAAATATATATGTCTTGTAACGTATTTCCTCGATTAAAACGTGAAAACAAATATAAGTAAATATACATTTTACTGATGAAAATAAGAGAATAAATCTCAATAACCGCTTATATTCAATACAATAATTCTTATAATTCTTCAGATTCAACTCTATCGCTACGATCAAAAATGATCTGAATATAAAAATATTCAGAAAACGATATTAATTATTCACACGGATATTCAGACGTAGATCCAAAGCTTCGATTCCTTCGAATTCATTCCGATAAATCGATCCTCCATAATTTCTCGGTGTCCCGGAAACGAGGTGGCGTTCTCGATCCATGTTTTATGCCAACGCTTATTGCCGGAGAACGTTCCCCCTCACCTCCCCGTGCGAGAAAACCACGCGACAGATTTAGAACCGCGAGCAAATCCGGCGACTTGACTGTCCCCACAAACCTTCCATAACTCGAAATTCCACCCCCTCCAATCCCTCCCTTTCTTTCTTTGTCCCTTCGAGAATTTCTAGGTTCTAGCAAGTTTTCTCATTCGAACGATCTGCTCTTGGGGCCCCCTATCCTCATCGAGTTTATTTGGAAATATCGGAAGGCGAAGGCGAAGGTTCGATGGCGTTTCTTTTCATCTCATTTCCTGATCACCTCGTTTCTCCTCGGATATTATTCTGAATATCCTCTGAACGTCCCTGTTTTCTTGAAATCTGCCGTATTTTTTAGAATTCGAGATGTTAGGGATTGTGTATTTATTATAAAATTTACCTTTGACAAGGTAAATCGAAGAAAATACGCAGGAAGAACGAAAATTGTTGCAAGCAATTTGAAACAGTTTTCTGATCTCTCGTTATGTCGGTTCATCGAGAGTCCAAGGGATATCATTTTTAAAATAGAAGAAACGTAATATTATATTAATATTAATATATCCTTTTCTTTTTCTTTTGGGATTCTTGATTCTCCCTTCTTGATTAATATGAGGGGGGAAAAAATAAAGGAATGGTATTTCGAATCCCGATCGATTTTATTTTTAATCTACTTACAATTAAGTTTTTCGTTTCGACAATCTGTTTCCTTTCACGGGGATTAGTTATCCCACGTTGGAAGGGAAGTTTGTTTCTAAATGAAACTCGCCAATCTAATTTTAATTTAATTTCTTAATTTCCATAACCCCAGTCCTTATCTCAACCCCTCGGGACTTTTTCTCCTTCTTCTTCTTCTTCTTCTTCGTGGCTAGTTTCATTTTCTCGGCCTATATTTAAAAGTGTGGAAAGTTTATTTGGAAATATTGAAACGAAAATTGAAGTTATCCGCGATCCACGGTATTCACCATCCTCCCTCTAATTCAACTTTCCAATCGAATTTTAATTTAATTTCTTAATCCCCCTCGTTGAGAGCTTCTCTCTGTTCTTTTGCTTCGACTTTTGCAAAAACTTTTCATTTCTCCTCCTCTGTTTCTCTTCACTTTTACCATCCCAGGTTTCCGCAAAAATGTTCTGTTATAGAATTTAAAGTTCATTTTACATGTGATTTCATTATTGAATGTTGCAACATTACTATTTCATAGATATTTGTTTCTCTTCGATACACGTATTTCAAATGTTTTATAAACAGATACGCCCAATCACGTATAATCAAAAATATATTCGTTCAGCTAAACCCGTATATTTTTATTTATTATTTTCCCAGTGAACATGTTCTACGAAAGTTCTATTGAAATTTTAATCCGTATATTCGTTCGTGTAAAAATTCTCAATGAAACAAGTATCGAGAAAGAAATGAAACGAGGCGATAAATTTATTATACGATATCACGAAATTATCACCTATATATATATATATATATATATATATTATCTTATCGAGTATTAAACAATCAGATTATATGCTTTATAATCGTTTAACAAATCGTCGTCCTCCCCCAATTCGCTTCGAGAGGAAACACGATACCGTTATCAGCAGTTCGAATTAAATAAATTTTCCCGCCTGTTTTAACAAACAGGCAAACGCGATCCAATTGGATCAACCATTTTCCACGCGTACATGAGTCTCGATGTCTGACAACGATTACACGCATACGTAATGGCGGCGCAACATTATGGCAAATCGATAGACGGATAATTCTCTTTTCTTATCCTCTCTCTCTCTCTCTCTCTCTCTCTCTCTCTCTCTCTCTC
>NW_025222098.1:299522-313756 GCF_014066325.1 Apis laboriosa
TCTCTCTCTCTCTCTCTCTCTCTCCTTTTATATATATATAATAATGATGTATAAAATATTTCTTTGAACGATGAATTCTTCAAATCAAGTTCGATTCCATAGGTTTCAAACTCGATTAAATATAGGAGAAAGTAGCTTTTTTGTACTATTGATTTAATCGTTGGCCATGGTTCAAGAGATTATTTACGAAAAGGAACTTTCGTCGGAATAATATCTTCAACGATTTCAATCGCACGTGAAATATATTTTAATTATGGGGAGGGGGACAAACACGCGATATAAATTTCCTTTTTGCACTGAAAGATATCCATATTCTATTACATCTCCAACTATCAAATAGATAGAAGTTCACAAGAATTACAACTTGAATTTCCACTTTCAATTCCGCTCGACAACCCTCCCCCATCGTCGTTCGACGTTGAAAGTTCTATCCGCGTGGAGAACTCGAGAAGAACGTTTCCCTTTGCTTCGATTCCGACCCAGAAACTCGTTTCCAAAACACTTGCGTCTCAACTTTCGACCCTAATAGGTCAAACGAAAACTTGCATTCTCTCGAATTCCTCGAACGCGTCACGGTGTTTCGATAAACACGCTCGTTTCTTCAAACTTATGACGCTCGAATTCGTAGATTCAAGGGTAAAAAGGAAAATGGAGGGGGACGAGTGTCGTTCGCGATCGAGAGGGAAACGATCGATTATCCGTAAATTAAATCAGTAATTAGATTATCGGCTACGTCTTTCGTCTTCTAATTGACAAAAATGAGCAGAAATGGAAAGGGGAGATAGGTGAAAAAAGGGGGGGAAATGGATTCGAGTATTCGATTTGTCGAGGCGGCACGATTACCTACTGTCGATAATTGGCTTTCTTTGTGGACAAACGCTTTCGATTCTTCGAAGGGGCTAATTTCATTCCTCTCGAGAAGAAGAAGAAGAGGAAGAGGAGGAGGAGGAGGAGGAAGAGGAACTCGATGAATAGGAAATGTTTTGTTCTTGTCATTCGCTGGCGAGCCAATAATGCCGCGAACGAGGAAAGAATATCTCGACTTGATCTGGAAAAGAATTTTACGAAAGAATATGAGATATGGATAAAATAAAAATAGAAAAGTTTGAAAAGTTTTGGAAAATTTAATTCGAGAAAATATTGTATTGCGTTCTTTTATAATCGGCATTAAAATAGGCAATATAAAATAGAATGTAAAACATTGTGTTTAAAAACATGCGATATATTGCTATATTATATATCATGCATACATCGTGCTATATTTGTTTCGTTAAATCAATTTAGTCTATCGGTAAACACTTGTATCATATTGTGAAATGTTAATAACAATAATATACAACAATTGCCGATTATATTAAAGCATGTTTTTACAACTTTGAATTAATAATTAGATTTAGCAATTTATTTTAAATAGTTTCGTGTGATTATTATAAAAATATTATAAATAATTCTAAATATTTGGAAAATATCATTTAATGGATTACAATTCCGAATTTACTGTAATGAAAAATAATATAAAATATATTAATATTTTATACAAGAATTAAATATGTATTGATAACACATTATACAATATATCATGAATGTTTTCAGCCCTATAAATTAATATTTATTAATGAATGTAACGTTGTTATCTTATGTTATCATTTAAAAAGATAGATTGTAATTTATTGTAACTCGAATTACAATATATGAATATTGCAAAATATTGTATAAAGTTAATAAATAATTATTCTTCATACTTAATAATATTCACATATTAATGTATTAAAAATTTTCATCATAACAAATATTTTCCAAGCATATTTGCATATTTTTCGTACATACCTATTTACATATTCTTCGTAAATACTTTTGCGCGTAAATATTATATTGTATATTTATTCATAAATATCCACATTCTAGTGATGAATAACTGAAAAATTATATTATACATTTATAAAGAAAGGAAAAAACATCTTTTCCCTCATATTTCCAAAAACAATATTGACAATAAATCATTTTTGTAAGAAATATAAAAATTTTCCATTTCAATAATATCAAAATTATCAAATTTGACTCCTGAAATTTTGCTCTAATTTCGATTACTTATTTCAGTGATTTCAATCAAAAACAAAATCGATAAGAAACAAAAAAAAATCTCTCGAATTTAATTCACAATGTCCTATCAAGATTTCAATAAAAGTTTTTAATCGAATATCTTATTATAATTAGATAGTAAAATTTTTGAAAAATCGATTATAGACATATAAAAATTAATATGTAAAAATATCGGTCAATTTAATTTCACATTAAATGAAATCATATCTGCTTAACATTGCGCTAATGCAAACTTAAATTGATTTCAATAACGCTTAATGATCAGCAAATTTTCCTCTTCTGATCTTCCTCGTCTTCTAAACATCATAATAAACAAAAGTTAATATTGTTTCCAATATAATATATATATATATATAATTATAAATTACAACTTACAGATCCCCAATCAACATTTTTATCTTTCTAAAGTCTCGAAAAATGGTCAATTCTGTGTACATCGAAAATAAAAAAAGGAAATCTTACTTGTCAAATCGTCATCAAAAGTGAATTATGAATTCCATTTTTACCGATCCAAATCGTATCCAAATTGTCGAGAAATCCGAATCGTTGGATTCGTTGACCGGAAGATCGAAACGAGGGAAATAACGCGTTGAACTGGATCCACGCCGGGATGTAAGGGTGCCGTTATATGTCCGACGTTGATGCATAGTGGCTTAAAAGTTGGATATATCGTGGTGGTTTGAATTGTGAATCGTCGGCGATAAGGAGTGGCGAGAAGAAATTGTTGTTCGCGTCACAACGACGAAATTGGCCTCTGACATCTCGTTCCGTTGACGTGAAATATTTCTCCCCATTCAATATCTCTTCTTTATTTCCATCCTATCCTCTGAGATACTTTTATTCGATCAATAAACAATTAATTTATCGATTCTTCTTTAACATTCGTTCATATGATAATAAATTATAACAAATGTTATCTAAATGTGGTATTCTTGGCGGAGATCGTCCTATATATATATATATATATATCGTTTAATTATAAGCTAAAGTGGTACAACCTTGGCCGTGGTTAATGAGGTTTGTGACCTGGATGTCCATTTCGCATCTCTCCTTTTCACTGGCCACTGATTCATTTAAAACTCTAAGATTACTAAGGCAAAGTTTGGTCATTGGAAGAGAAGGTAACACAGTGGAACTAGTAGAAATGGAGATAAGAGAAATAATGAATCAGGTTTAAAATAACGTTTTATCGCGTCCTATTGCTCGCTTCAAGTTTTTCTCTTTTGTCCTGTATACGAATAAAGAAAATGGAGCATCTGTTATATCCTTGGATTTTGAAACGACGTTCAGGCAACGATTGACACGATTCTAAAATAAAAATAAAAAAAGTTGAGATGTTATATGTTTGTCCCATTTGTTTCATCCGAGAATATATTATTTTCCGCTTTCTCGTTGATCTTTGAGAAAAAAGAAATAAGGAGGAGATTTAGTTGATCTACTACAACTTGAAAACGGCGGATAACAAATCGGAACAATATGTGTATCTGAGAATCGATAGCTGGGCGAGAGAAGTCGGTGGAATGGGAAGTAGCGGAGGAGAATTCTCGGGTTACAGAGGTTGGCGCCGTGCCCTGTAGTAGTAGTAAAATAAAGGTAAATTAAGGGTCCAAGTTCGGAGAGGTCCTCTGAGAGCAAGGCGAGACGCTTTTTCGGTATCGATTGAAACTTAGACGCCACTGTTTTTCTACGAGAACCAAGTTTCCGCCCGTACGATGTTTGGATAAATATTGAACGATCACGAAGCTAAAGATCTCGTATACCGAAGATCGACGCGATAAAACCAATCCAATATCTGAACGCGAAATAATATTAAACCTAATATCGATTCGATATTATTAATTCTTGCGAAGAAGATCTTTATGGCAAGTTTGAAAATTCCAATTCTTTAACATTCTTTTCTAAAAATTTCTAATTTAAAAATTTTACTCACGAATTGTTTCAAAAATTTTATCAATTATGCATTCAAATCTAAAATGCGAATAATATTAGTTATAAGCAAACGATTGTAATTAATAAAACTTAAATTCAAATCTAACATCTTTCAAATCCTCCCTCTTTTTTTTTTTATTTTTAAATTAGAACCGTGATTTTACTCACGAATTGTTTCAAAAATTTTATCAATTATGCATTCAAATCTAAAATGCAGATAATATTAATTATAAGCAAACGATTGTAATAAATTAATAAAACTTAAATTCAAATCTAACATTTTTCAAATCTCCTCCTTCCCTTTTTTTTATTTTTAAATTAGAACCGTGATTTAATTTAATTTCGAAAAATTCCCTTTTTTCTATTCATTTATCATCGACATGCTCTCGTCGCATCTCCATGCGATTCTCCTCGTTTTCAGAATTCTACGAAGATGCTGACGTGGGAGGCGAACGAAGCAGTCTCCGAGATTATCGCGGAGAAATCGCAACCGGTAGTGCGCCGTTTCAAGGTGCCGGTTCCCGGAGGATTCGAAGCTCGTGTCAGACTTCTGATTCCGCCGAACGCTGATTTGTCGGGCGCCACCAAATATCCCATGCTGATCTTCGTGTGAGTAACAACGATCCTCCTCCCTTCGATCTAATAGAATAGAATACGTGTTAATCGTAACCGAGTAAAAAAAAAAAAGAAAAAATCGAAAAAACTTTATCATCCGTTCTTTTCTTCCCTCCTTTCATCCTTTCTTACGTCCTTTCGCTCCTTCTTCTCTCTCTTCGCCTCTTTTTTCCTTCTTTCGCCCCTTTTTCCTCTCCTTTCGCTCTTTTTCCGCTCCTTTCGCTCTTTCTTCTCTTCTTACCTTCTTTCATTCTTTCTTACATCCTTTCGCCCCTTCTTCATTTCTTTCGACTCTTCTTACTTCTTTTCATCCCTTTTTTTCTTCTTTTGCCCCTTTTTTCCTCCTTTCGTCCCTTCTTACCTCTTTTCATCCTTTCTTCCCTCTTTTGCTCCTTCTTCCCTCCTTTCGCCCTCTTTTCCCTCTTTTCGCTCTTTTTTCTCTCCTTTCGCTCTTTCTTCTCTTCTTTCGCCTCTTTTTTCCTTCTTTCACCCCTTCTTACCTTCTTTCACCCTTTTTTACGTCCTTTTGTCCCTTCTTCCCTTGTTTTTCCTCTTTTTTCCTTCTTTCGCCCCTTTTCTTCTCCTTTCGCCTCTTTTTTCTTTTTTTCGCTCCTTCTTCCCTCCTTTCGCCCTTTTTTCCCTCTTTTCGCTCTTTTTTCCCTCCTTTCGCTCTTTCTTCTCTTCTTATTTTCTTTCACCCTTTCTTACGTCCTTTCGCCCCTTCTTCTCTTCTTCCACCTCTTCTTACTTCTTTTCACTCCTTTTTTCCTTCTTTTGCCCCTTTTTTCCTCCTTTCGTCCCTTCTTTTGCCTTTTCTTCCCTTCTTTCATCCCTTTTTTTCTTCTTTTGCCCCTTTTTTCCTCCTTTCGTCCCTTCTTACCTCTTTTCATCCTTTCTTCCTTCTTTACACCTTTTGACTTTTCTTCTCTTCTTTCATCCTTTCTTCCCTCTTTTGCCCCTTCTTTTGACTTTTGCCCCTCCTTTTGACTTTTCTTCCCTTCTTTCATCCCTTTTTTCCTCCTTTCGTCCCTTCTTCCCTCCTTTTGCCTTTTCTTCCCTCTTTTGCTCCTTCTTCCCTTCTTTTCTTTTTTTCTCCTTTTCACCTCTTCTTACCTCTTTTCGCCTCTTTTTTTCTCCTTTTGCCTCTTCTTACCTCTTTTCACCTCTTCTTACCTCCTTTCGCCCCTTCTTCCCTTCTTTCGCCTCTTTTTTCCCGCTTTCACCCCTTCTTCCCCTTTTTTCGGCCTTTCTTACCTCCTTTCACCCCTTCTTCCCTTCTTTCGCCCTCTTTCAGGAGAGAACGTTTAAAAATCTTGGGCTTGATTTCCCAGGGATGTTCCATTCCAGGTTATTTTTTTTTCTTCTTCTTTTTCTCAAATACCAGAGAATACCGCCACCATGAATACCGCTTTAATGTCCTCGAAGCGGGATCGGAATTATTCGAATGGAGAAAAAGAATGAAACGGCGGTGTGGCATCGGTCGCGTCACTCGCAGCGTATCATTTATCAAAAAATTTTCTTCACCACTCTCCTCCTCCCCCCTGTCGATACATAGATGGCGAAACGTGGAGGAATAATCGCGGAGGGATTCATTTCGATGCCGTGTAAACGCGCCCCCTGAATTTTTATGAATCCGTATCGGGATTAATTAGCGAGTCAAATGAAAATCCAAGTCCCATTATTAGATACTTTCTTGTTTTCCTTGCGTGAGTTTCGTTCGTAAAAATATCCTTTAAAATTATCCTTTTCTTTCTTTCTTTTCTTTTCTTTTCTTTTTTTACGGCGAACTCATTCGAGGAAAAGAGTGAATAAAAATGATGAGGGGGGGGAGGAGAAAACGAATGAAACAACGAACGAATAATTAAATAGATAAATTTGATCGAGCTCGCTCGATTCTACAGGTCGGCAGGCATTAATTCGAGTTTCGAAAATTGGATTGTTGAACGACAGAACTCGTTCGGAACGAATTAGACTGTGTATAAATAGAAACACATGATTCGATTGAATAATTAAGTCAAATCGGAAAATTGAATTAGCTTTTCTTGGTCTGCTCCGGCGGAATTGTTTGGTAATTGTTCATTCACGCGTGTGTACCCGGGTGAAACGGAAAATTGCAAATTTAGAATTTCGATTATCCGAGCTGCTATTACTCGCCGACAGAATCTCGTCATTTTGGGGGTCGGTTAAACCCGAAGATAAAAAAAAAAAAAAAAAAAAAGAAAAGGAAAATTATAAATTCCATCGTTTGTCTCAACGAGATAATATATATATATATATATAACTTTGTAATATTGTAATCGTGAATTTAATCAAAAGATAAATGAAATCACATGACAAGCGAATCATCATCGAATCTCATTATCCCAGCATGTACTCTGAATATACTCTGAAGTAAATTTGTAAATAGTGGATATGTGATAATGGACTTTTTGCGCAGATAATAACGACCTTTTATTTAATTAGCAATTAATCAAATTATCGGCAACTCCATTTCTACTTGTTACTTCGAAATATATATATACTCCACGTAATATCTTTCTATCCGTTCAACGTTATTACTTTTTCTAATAATTTGAAATAAATTATACACATATATAAATCGAATTAAAACTTTCAATTTGATTATGTTTGATTAATAATGTTTAAAAAAAAAAGAAAAGATATCGATTTGAACAAAACAATCGTAAAAGTTTAGCATCGATAAATCTAAAAAAAAAATATTTGTTATTAATAATTAATCGTTTCTCTTTTATCTCTTAATTTCTCGAGATTAAATTACACGAATACAATGGAATTCCATTTGAACTTTTACTTCTATTACAAGCATCGTCGTAACTTCAAATCGAAAATATATCGTAATCGCAATAATAAATTTAATTATCGTAGAAATTTAATCGACGATCAAATTACAAATAATAATACGCATTAACAGAGAAGAAATAATCAAAACACCGTTTCAAGTTCACTGTATGTTCCACAGATACGGCGGGCCAGATTCGTATCAGGTGACGGAGAAGTTCGACGTCGATTGGGGCACGTACCTTGTAACGAATAAAAGCATCATCTACGCTACGATCGACGGCCGTGGCTCAGGTTTAATGGACAACGGTATGCTATTCGCCGGATATCGAAACTTGGGAACGGTCGAGATCGCGGATCAGATCAACGTTACCAGGTGAGCATCCCTTCCCCTCGATTGTAAAAGCGAGATCGTTCGACGCCGTCTCCCCAAATTCCCTTCTTTCTTAAGCGCACGAATTGGAATTGTAATTTCGAGTCTAATTCAATCGTGTAATTCATTGCGTGTCGGATCGTGTAACTGTTCGAACGAGATCTAATTTTCCATGAATTCTATCCAATGTTTCTTATTGCTCGATTGAATACAACTTTTCCGAAATGTTATAACAATAACATCGTTGGAATAGTAATAACAGGTTTATTATGATTAGGTTGGATTTTATTATTATTAATTCGCGATTCGTAGCCTCTGTAATATTTGATTACGAATGCGATTTGTTTGTTAAATATATTGAATCGTGCTTCGTGTCGCGTACGTTTTTAAGAAAAAAATATATATCTTTGAAAATTGAATAATTATTTTTATTTTATGAAAACTGATAAAAATTCAATCAAATCGATCGTGCAATTAAAATAATTAATTTAGACAAATTAATTGATTGCCAAAAGTATGTCTATTGACTAATATTATTTAATATTTATCGATTTTTTTTTTTGAAACATTAAGCCTGTTTTCATGAAAGTTCATTTATCGATTTGTTAAATATATATATATAATATAATATTTAAACATATAGCTTCAAACGATTGCCAATTAATTGAATTTCATTTCCATATTATAATCGTGAAAATCGATAATTCTATTTTGACCCGGTTCACGCGTGATTTATAAACGTTTCACCGGCGTAACGATCGCGAGACACGGATTTTTCTAATCTCGCTACAACTCCCTCGTGTTCGATTTCGTGAACACGTTCGCGGTAATAAAAGGCTCGAATTAATTGGGTTCTTCGTTAGAGAAAAACGTGTTTGCATCTTAAACGGGTTGATGCTTTAAATTTTAAATATATGCAATTTGCTACTTCTTTTTCTCTCTCTCTCTCTCTCTCTCTATCTCTCTCTCTCTCTCATTCCTTCGGAAAATATTGCCAACGTAGGTGATTCGGCCATAAAGAAGCGGAAAATGCAAATAGATTTTAATAATAGTCGTATCGTTCTATCGTTGTGTCATTTGAAATGGGCTTTGATCGTGGAGCCGATCCTAATTTCGTTGTTTTATGACTCTCTCGCTCGCTCGCTCGCTCGCCCCTTCTCTCTCCTTCTCTATTTACATGTAAAATGTTCCCAGATGCAATTTATCGAACGCCGCTTCTGTCCGTTTTAAATGCTAAAAGACGCATTGCCCTTGTTGTTTCTATGCATTTTTAATGCAGACGCATACGTCAACAAAATAGAGATTGATTCATTATATATTTATGTAAAAAAAAATCTGGTTTGTTTTTGATTTCAAACGATATTGCATTGAACATCGGGATAAGTCAATTTATGACGTGTTCCCCTTTTCGCGTTTTTCTCTCTCTCTCTCTCTCTCTTCTGTTTCTCCTCTGTGAACGGTTGATTTATTCGATTGATGGAACACGAGTTTAACAGGCGTTGTACAAATTCAACGTTTCATCAAATCAACCGAACGCGAGCATTAAACTATAGCCGTGTCTGTAAATCGAGTTCTCGAAACTATCGCCAATAGCACGAGTTATTTTCTATGCTAATGTTAACATTTTCAATTATCATTTTACTTTGATCCACGTTCGACCTGATTTCAATTTTTGAAAAAAAAAAAAAAAAAAAATAATGGAAAATATGTTAGAAAGATATTAAAAGATATTGCTTAATTCAAAAGTTACGTATATCTTTAACCTCTTCACTATAAGATATCAAAGGCACAATGATTTTCAAATAAATCAATGATTGTCAAATAAAATATAGTAGTGAAGAATCCTTCGACGGATTTTAATTTTTCCTTTTACCTTTACTAGAATAATTTTAATTTAAAGAAAAAAAGAAACTAAACATGTCAACAAAATCAATAAAAAGAGGATCAAAAGAATCAACCACACAATTTTTACGTTTTTTCGATGTCTGTGAAAGTAAAAAAAAAAAATTAATCGTAATTTTTCTTCCTAATTTTTTGTACAAATTTAAAATTCACCTACCTATCCTCGAACGCTCAGAAACCCATTAAGGAAATTCAAAATTAAATTAACACCCTTGTTAAATATCTCCACGTAATCCCATTTCTTTTTTTCAACGCCACTTAATCACCGTGCTCTCTCTCTCTCTCTCTCTCTGTGCACACAGTTCATTATAACATTTCAAAAAATTCACCCGATTCGCCCGACATTCGTCACTTCGGAGTTCCGCATTAAAGAGGGGCGAAACAAGGGAAATTATACTCGAGTTCGTCGGACAACGATCGCCAGCCAAAGAGAGAGAGAGAGGGTTATGCGGGCGAAAAAGTTGCCAAGCCTCACCGCAACGCGGAACTGAAACCGCGACGCGTGCAAAATTAACGACACAGAAACGACAGACTCGTTTTTTCTTTTTTTTTTTTTTTTTATCCCGCCCTCGAAAATTCAAACCTTCCTGCTTCCTTTCTTTCTTTCTTTCTTTCTTTCTTTCTTTCTTTCTTTCTTTCTTCCTGCTCCGTGAAAGAATAAAGGGAAGCGCGAGGAGCACTTCGATCGATGGGAACAGCGATAATAGCGTTTCTTAAAATTCTCCAAGCACAACTAGGTAGGCGAATCTAATTACAGGGGGGAGAGCTGTCGTCGTGACACCCCTGCCAGACGCTGACTTATCGCCACCAGACGCGGTAATCCGCTAATCCACCTAACAAACTAGCGCCACCACGTCCGAACCTTGTTCCGCCTTCGTTCGAAACTTCTTTCCCCCTTTCTCCCCATGATCGATTTCGAATTAAGTTTCAATTGTATTTCTGTCGATTCGAATATAATGTGAGATTTGTTGCGAGACTTAAGTAACTAGCTACATAAAAAAAATAAATTATTAAACAAAAAAGTAAGTAAGAATCATACGAAATGCGATGATAATAAAAATATAATAGTATAAGTCTGTCGATTAAAATAGAGTGACTTTCTTTTTTTTAAATTGGATCGATTTTTCGAGAAGTTGGAATTTGAAAAATTTGAGTTGCAATTGATCGGAATCACGTGGAAAAAATCTTTACGCAAATCATTCTTACTTTCTATAGCCAACTTCTTCCTCAAAATTTTGTTCATATACATCATTTAATAAACTAATCCTTCTTTCAAAAAAAAAAGCTCAACTCGTTCAACTTGTTAAAAAAAAAAAAACTTTCGTCCTACTGTACAGACAAAATTGATCATCGAGCTCTCTCTAAAAAAACTTCAACAGTCATTCAACGTTACGTTCCCTACCTAGCCTATCTCTCAAATCATCCACCTGGAGCAATAATCTCCATACAACCATACTCGCCATTAATCATCAACTATCAAAGGAAGGAACGTCAAAATCCACGCCACCAAGAAATAAAAAAAAAAAAAAAAAAAAAAATCGATGTGGAGGAGGGGGTCGAGATCGATAGAAATGATGGTTTATCGGGCCAGTTACACCGAACCCGCTTATCTTCCACGAGTTATTGATTCCGCCTCGGCTATCTTCAGGCAGGATCGACGGAACGGAGGAGCGGGTATATCTCGCGGTGATATCCTCTCTCCCGTTCGAGAGGAACGGTCGTCGCCTGTGCGTTGGCCGGCCTGGTATCCACACGTTGCGATGTTTTGCCGCCGCGTTCGTTGCGGCGCGTTCGCCCGATGAAAAAGGGAGCCGTGAAATTGGAAGCCGGCCAAGCGATTGCGGAATCGGCCAGCTCTCTTTAACTTTTGCCCTATTGCGCGGGGGCGCTCGTATCATCCCTCCCTTCTTTCTTTTCGTTTCACGTATTTTTATATCATTCCTTCTCGCACAACCTCTCTCTCTCTCTCTCTCGCCCTTTTATTTTTCATCGCCCGTTATTTTGCATCGCGTTCTTCCTTTTCTCCCTCTCTCTTTTTCTTTTTTCCTCATCTTTTTCCCCTCTCACTCCCCTATCTTCCCCACACCCTACATCGTTCACTTTTTATCGACATTCCTGTCCTCCCCCATCCCCTAACACAGTTCTTCTTCCAGTTTCTTTCCTTCTTCCTTTTTTTTCGCTCTCTCTCTCTCTCTCTCTCTCTCTCTCTCTCTCTCTCTNTCTCGTTCCAGCGATGGGAGGAATGACATCCTCGCAAAGGAGGAAATGGGTTGATAGAGTCGATAAATAAAAGAAGATTCTTCCATTGGAAAACAAATTGGGGAGATTAGTCTTTTTTTCCTTTCCTTTTTTCCTTTTCTTACGTTTAAACATTTGCACTCGAGAGTTTCCAATATTTGGCGTTCGTTATCCCCTCCCCCCACTCGATTGTAATTACAGAACAATTCCACGAGAGCGTGAACGTTTAAAAGGGAAGAGAAAACCGGGTTGGATTAACCTTTCATTTAATATCCATGAAAGGTGAGGTGTAACAACAATTTTAAAAGAATCAAAATTAGACCTATCGGTATCCCGTCTCTTTTGCGGCTTCACGCGTCCGGATTCTTCCATTCTCTCTCTCCCTCTCTCTCTCTATCTCTTCATTCTCGAGCTCGTTTTCTCGTTGCTTTTTTTACAAGCCTTTGTTCCATCGTTGAACCACCGACCTTGCTATTCCTGGTAAGCTTGATCGGCGAGTAACCAACCCTGATCGAGAGATAAGTCCTTCTTCTTCTTCTTTCTTTTTCCTCGTCATTTCCATTTAGGGACGAAGGAAGTCTAGGAGTCGAGAAGAATACGATGAATCGAGATTCCCTTTTTCTTTCTTTTTTTTATGACACGTGAAAAATTGCGCGTCTAAAAATGTTATTCAAATCGAATGCAATGAGAAGTGAAAGGGAAAGCGGGGAACAGTGAGTGAGACGATATAAAGTGGAAAGGTGTATAAAGGCGAATACAAAGTGCGCAGTAACATAAGAAAATTCATAGAATAGAAATGAGAGGTGAAAAAAGAAAAAGAAAAATAAAAATGATTTGAATCAAAGTAAAAATATAGAGAAGAAAAGAAGAGGAGAAACATAATAGGTAATTGTCGAGTTAATTAATAATTAAAAGATTCAATTATTATTGTTGCATTATCATTAGCGCGGTTGCACTGTCTCTCTCGTCTTACCTCTCTTTGATCTGAATCCGTCTTGAACATCTAGCGGACCATCGTCCAAGTTAATTAAACACAGGGCCACAAAGTGGTCTGGACCGATGTCGAAAACAATGAAGCGTGCGAATCATCCTTCAATTATCCACAATGACGAAAGAATCTTTGTGATTCAATTTCTCTTGACTGGTTAATCATATCCATCATTTGGATCCTGAAAACAAAAATGGACAAAAATTAGTAGCTATTCTACTTCTTTTTTTTAATTATTCACAACTTTAAGGATAAATTCAAATGACTTTACTTGCCAGTTTATAATATCGCTTTGAATAAATCTCTGTTAATCGATACTAAATATCATTACAATATTAAGAAATATCATTCTCATTTTTACAGTTAATATTAATAACAATTATCATTGGATAATAATATATATACAGGTGTCTGATAATTTCGAAAATCTTTTAAAACGAATGATAATGAAATGAAATTGTGTTACGATTATTTAGTACCAAGTATTTTAATTGCTTCTCTGATAACGATAATACCGATAATGATAAATTTTAAAACGTTTAAAGGGGAAACGATGTAATAATTCGGAAAATGATAATAATATCCTTGATATACGTACAACAATATTTGGTTTATATTTCGATTAAACGATTGCTAATTAAACGTAAGTTACAAAAGAAAGTTTCAAATATTAACCGATCCTTCTACGTAATTATTATCCATTTAATTACCATTAATATAAAACGATTAGATAAACGGATCGAATAAATATAATAAAAATATAATAAAAATATAATAAAAATATAATAAAAATTAATATATATTCTCAAATTTAAAATTACGATCTCGTAATTTTATATTTTATATCGATAAATATATATATATATTTAATTTTCGGAGAATAAGTTTTGATTGCTCGATTAAAAATAATGGCGAGAGCGACACACGGTCGGCGAGAGCGTAGGGGAGGAGAGACAAAAATAGAGATGTGAAATGGAGGGAGAGAGAGAGAGAGAGGGAGAGGAAAGATTTTTACCGATTGAAAAAAGGAATTTTTTTGTGGCGGATCAATTCAGCCGGGGCACCCTTCTTCGATTGGTTGTTCCGTTAAAACGTGGGATCACAATGCCGGTGGCGGATAGAGGTGAAAAATTTCAGCGCGATGCTCGAGGAGATGGAGAGGACGCGTTCGTCGGAAAAAAACGACGGCTCGATTATTTTCGAGAACCTCGGATTTCAATTTATCGTGTTCACTCTCTCTTTCTCTCTCTCTATATATATATATACACACATACATATATATATATATAT
>NW_025222098.1:313860-339161 GCF_014066325.1 Apis laboriosa
GAAAAAAGAAAAAAAAGAAAGAAAAAAGGAGAGGAAAAGAGAGAAAAAGAAACAAAATGCACGAGTCCGTGAAAAACAAGTTGACAAAGAAGAATGAGGGGGAGAGGAGTAGTGGAAACTAGTGGGGAAAAACCGAAAAAAAGAGGAGGCACGAGAAAATAAAAATGGAATGGAAACAAACTTAACCCTTGTTGGCCGATGTTTTGACGATCGCCATTGACTCTCCACGCGATTGCGTTTTTTTTTTTTTTTTATCTCGTTTCTTTTCGAGAGGGGCCTTTGACAAAATCGCGCTACAATGAAACCATTCGATGGAAATAGAAATAAATCGAAAAGGAATGATGAAATGAAATAAAATGGATCGTATTACGGAATAATGATAAATATCTGCGTACGAAATACGTGGGATGATAATAATATTGCTGATAATAGTAGAATAATGGAAACGAATAAGAGAAACGTACGCTTTGCGAAAAAAATAATTAAATAAAGATAGATTTAATAACGAATAAATGTGAAGGGATTCGAGAAAATTTTGAAATTTCGCGTTTCATTTCGAGAAATAATCGTGAGATTTTTCGTGTTAATTATGGACGATTCAAATCTTCTCTCGAAATTTATTTTTCATACGAGATAAATCGCGATTGGGAAATCACAATTAAGGGATCCAAAAAATGAAAACTTTCTCGTTTATTCGTTCGTCAGCTTGAGAATAAAGGTTTCGATACGTCGACATTGGAAACAAGAGCAACTGAGATTTCGAAACTTTGATTAAACTTCAAACCACTTTTCCACCTTAAAGTAACGATTCTCCTCGATCATGCCTGCTAGGTGTGACCAGAAATGGCAAGTTTGAAGAAACTTATATAACAATATACTTATATCTACGATTAATTAAAAAAATTTGTCTTCCTTTTTCTTCTGATCTCATTTTAAAAATTCAAAGAATTTCGATTATCTTCAATATCATTTTTGTTACTTTATATCAACGGCAATATCGTGTACACAATAATTCGACGACACATAATTCCATAATTCATTTAACAAATGAAATTTCTATGGCTCGAAATAAATCGAAGTAAATCAAGTTTGAAAATTTTTCAAATACACGTGAAATTAAATTAAAAATTAAATTAGAATTTAAATTATTATTATTTATTTAAGAATTTATTTAAGAATTTAAGAATTTAAATTAAATTCCTATATAAAGATTTTTAATTTAAACATTAATTTTCAAGAAAAATGGAATAAAAATGAAAAATTCATTACAATTTTATTACACGACTCCTCGACTGTATTGTACTATATATTTTTCCTCTATTCGACTCCATATTTATTTCTTAACAATTTAACACTAAACACACTTGCCCATTTTATACCTAATAATATCTTAGCCTCATCCATCATTCTACAAATTTCTCTCGCAAAGAATAATCCCTCCCTTCGTTTGCCCCATCGATTCTTCGAAAGATGCTCAAAATTTTCTGGTCCATTTCACTTCGAAGAGTGACACGACACACGGAAGCGCATAAGATCGATCGAGAGTCGCGGTGCAGTAAAGTGGAGCGTGGCCCTGTTTACGAGTGGTTCGTTAAAGGTGTGGATCGAAAACAATGCGGCCTCGTGCTTCGTTCGAAAAATGAAATTCTAAGAGATCGATGCTCGAGATGGGTGGAAAGGAAACTGGAGGAGGAGGAAAGAGAGAGGGAAAGAGAGGGAGAGAAAAAGAGAAAAAAATAGCCAAATCCAAAGGAATAGAATTCAACGGAGGAGGTTGGCTGGTTGGTCGATTTACGAGGTAAATAAATTTCGCGAAAAAAGGAATTCGCTTGGTGAGGGCCACGCTGCTATTTCTCTATGGGTAACCGTGTGGCCTTTCGTTCCCTGCGGAACCATTATTATCGAGCACGCGAGACTCGACGCGAGACAATGGCTGTGGCAAAGATTGGAAGGAGCCTGGCTCCCTTTTGCCTCTTTCTCGTATTTTCTACGCCGATGTCGAATTCGTCTTCCGGTTGACCGAGCGGAAATCTATCGCGATACTCCCCCCTCTCTGGTCATCTTTTGGATTTCGTTTGAATCGCGATACTGTGTACAATTTTTTTTTTTTTTTTCCTTTCCTTTTTCTAATCGTTTTTCATCCTTTATCTCTTTCAATTTTTTAAAATTTAACGCTGCTTGATAGAAATATTTATTTATATTTTTCTGTGTCTATTTATATTAATTATGTTATATTTATATAATTATTTATATAAATATATATATATTATATATATATTATATTTATATTTAAAATAGAATTAAAATCATTTTATAAGAAAGATTTTATATAAACAGAAAAATAGATGACGAAGTTTATTTTTATTTTTGCGCGAAAGATTCGGAGAGAAGAATTTCATTTTTTTACGTAAAGGTTCCTTTTTATAAATGATTTTAAGATATAAAGGCATAGAAATATGAAATAAAATCTCTATTTTTATCATTTGTCGTTATATCTTTTCTTTGTTAAATATTCGAAACTATGTGAAGTTCATTTTACCTAAGTAATTATCCTTCTATTATTCTATTATAAAATAATTTTAATATTCGTATAGATAAAGGATATCAAACAGACAAAAAGATAAAATAGATAAAATATAGAGAAAAAGCAATTTTTTTTTTTTACTTGTTTGGTTTTTAAATTTCCTAATTGATATTTAAAAAAAAGAAAGAATTAAAAAGAAATTTATATTCAATGATATATTAAAATATCTATCTATATTACAGATAAAATGAACGATTTCAATCGTTTTGGAACTTATTAAAAATATTAATTAAAAAATTTAATACGACAAATTCAATATTGATATCTCGTCAACGAGGTTAAAATTACTGCAATTAAAATCTTAATTAATTATTTATATAAATTATTACGATTAATATTCCAATTAATTAATTTATTTATTTTTTACTATTAATATTTTCCAATTTATATTTTCAACATGAATGACAGATCGTTTGTTCTTTTAATATAACCTTTTCGAAATTATTAACTTTTACGCGTTATGTTCAAAATATTTGTATAACAAATTCATTATTATTTTGGATTTAACGTCGAATCACATTTTATCATAATATACAATTTACTCTTTCATAATAAAATAATTAATAAAACAATATTCAAAATGTATTTAACTGATTTCGAGTTTTGAATTGACGTGTGACAAACGTTATTTAACAATATATTTAATACATATTAAATGATACAATATTTACATATTAAAATCATAAATTCTGAATGGTTTTACACATTTGTAAAATCATCTTATTTAAAAATATTACAAGCATCTTCTCTCAATTTTTTAATTTTTTCTTACCTTTATATTATTCAATCACTGAATATATTTAAAAATTTTTATTTCTTTTATCCAATCCACATATATCAAAATACTTTTAACTAATAGTATATTTCTATAATAAAAAGAAATTATTGAATTAATCAAAAAATTCGTAATTTTTATTAAAAGTTAACATTATATTGAATTTATGAACTTTCAAGGAACGAAATGTATCGAATATGCATCGTAAAAGCAAAGGCTCATACACGACAAAAATTACAGGATTTGGGTTTGTTGGAATCGTCCAGCTCTTCTCATCTTATCCCTTCAAGCCACGCATCATCCTTTTCGATCCAACAAATCCCCTGCAAGAAACAAAACAGTATCAGAGAGATACCTTTCTAAAAGATGAAAAAAAATCATAAATCAAACTGAACAATACCATACATCACGCCTAAAATATTATTATCCCCCTGAAAAGAAGAAAACTCTCTTTCCAAAATGAATCAAAACCTGAAAACCTCGCTCTTCACCAATCAAAATACTTAACAATCTAGAACCAGTACACAAGAACTGTATATATACTTTCCAATACTGTTCACATATCATTTCCCATGCATAACAACGGGGAATAACAACTGGGTTTGGATCGTTTCCAAAAGGGCGAAGATCAAGATGCGGAGCGATCCATCTTCGAGATCCAAGTTCGATCTTCCACACATCGCGCACAGTGGACAGGCGTACGCGAAATATCCGGCATAACTTTGATTTGAGCCGGAACTAACCCAGTTGTAGCCGGAATGACGCAGTGCGGAGGGAGGGAGGGGGTGGATCAGGGCGGAGTTTAAGGTCCTGGCGGGTCATAGTCCTTTGGGAAACCGGGCCGAGGCATCTGGTACTAACCCTCTGATTTCTGGCCGGCATCCCTCGCTTTTCGTACCCTGGGGCCATGCGAGACTGTGGGGGGAGACTTTAAAGGGGAGACTGTTGCGTTGATTGGCGACAGGATATTCTACTTGGGAACTAACAGGGTTTGGGATGTCCCGTCCATCCTTTATCCCGGCAAAGCTTCCGCGGAGCCTTCCCGTATCGCCTCCACGTTTCGAGTCTTGATCCGGGGGATATAATTGTTATATAAGTTAAGGGTGCCAACTTCAGATCCCCTGTTCCGCTATTAATAGATTCGCAATCGGAGGGAGAAGTTTGGCTGGACGCCGTTTATAGTTTCCAGGAGTTTATGTTGACCGATTGAATAGAAAGGTGAATAGAAACTGCGAAAAAATATGTAAAACGAGACAGATTAGATAGTTAATATTTTTTCGTTCTGTTTCGATGTTAAATATGTGGATATTTTAATTAAAAATATTAATAAAATGTGTACGTACCTTTAGTTAAAATATATATCAGTCAAGTAGAATTATAGATTTGCAATCAGCAGGAGAACTTTGGCTGGACGCCGTTTATAGTTTCCAGGAGTTTATGTTGACCGATTGAATAGAAAGGTGAATAGAAACTGCGAAAAAATATGTAAAACGAGACAGATTAGATAGTTAATATTTTTTTCATTCTCTTTCGATGCTAAATATGTGGATATATATATTTTTTTGATTAAAATTATTAATAAAATGCGTACGTACCTTCAGTCAAAAAATATATGTCAGTTAAATAGGACTATAGATTTGTAATCGATGGGAGAATTTTGCCTGGATGCCGTTTATAGTTTCCAGGAGTTTATGTTGACCAATTGTGAATAGAAAGGTAGTATAAGGTGAATAGAAACTGCGAAAAATATATAGATTAGATAATTATATTTTCGTTCTGTTTCGATGTTAAATATGTGGATATTTTAATTAAAAATATTAGTAAAATGTGTACGTACCTTCAGTTAAAATATATATCAGTCAAGTAGAATTATAGATTTTATTTATTAAACGATTTGTAATCGACGAAAAACTTTGGCTAGACGCCGTTTATAGTTTCCAGGAGTTGATCTATGTTGTGAATAGGAAGGTAGTAAACTGCAAAAAAAAAATATGTAAAACAAGATAAATTAGATAATTGTTAATATTTTTTTCGTTCTCTTTCGATGCTAAATATGTGGATATATATATATTTTTTAATTAGAATTATTAATAAAATGCGTACGTACCTTCAGTTAAAAAATATATGTCAGTTAAATAGGACTATAGATTTGTAATCGATGGGAGAATTTTGGCTGGATGCTGTTTATAGTTTCCAGGAGTTTATGTTGACCGATTGAATAGAAAGGTGAATAGAAAGTAAACTGCGAAAAAATATATAAAACGAGTTGTTAATATTTTTTTGTTCTCTTTCGATACTAAATATTTTAATTAGAAATATTAGTAAAATGTGTACATATCTTCAGTCAAAAAATATATCTTAGTCAAATAGGACTATAGATTTTCAATTGGCGGGAGAATTTTGGCTGGACGCCGTTTATAGTTTCCAGGAGTTTATGTTGACCGATTGTGAATAAAAAGGTAGTATAAGGTGAATAGAAACTGCGAAAAATATATAGATTAGATAGTTATATTTTCGTTCTGTTTCGATGTTAAATATGTGGATATTTTAATTAAAAATATTAATAAAATGTGTACGTACTTTCAGTTAAAATATATATTAGTCAAGTAGAATTATAGATTTGCAATCGACGGGAGAATTTTGGCTAGATGCCGTTTATAGTTTCCAGGAGTTTATGTTGACCGATTGAATAGAAAGGTGAATAGAAACTGCGAAAAAATATATAAAACGAGATAGATTAGATAGTTATATTTTCGTTCTGTTTCGATGTCAAATATGTGGATATTTTAATTAAAAATATTAATATGATGTGTACGTACCTTCAGTTAAAATATATATCAATCAAGTAGAATTATAAATTTGAAATCGACGAAAAACTGGCTAGATACCGTTTATAATTTCCAGGAGTTGATCTATGTTGTGAATAGAAAGATAGTAAACTGCATAAAAATATGTAAAACGAGATAGATTAGATAGTTGTTAATATTTTTTCGTTCTCTTTCGATGCTAAATATGTGGATATTTTAATTAGAAATATTATTAAAATGTGTACGTACCTTCAAATAGGATTATAAATTTGCAATCAACGGGAAAAGTTTAGCTGGACACCGTTTACAGTTGTGAATAGAAAAGTAATAATAACTGCGAAAAAAAAACGAGATAGATTAGATAATTGTTAATATTTTTTCGTTCTGTTTAGATGCTAAATATTTTAATTAGAAATATTAGTAAAATGTATGCTTCAGTTAAAAAATATATGTCAGTCAAATAGGATTAAGTTAGATTAGGTTATTAATTGTTTAAAATTGCTGAAACTATTAAAAATTGTATTGATTCGTTATTATGAATAGATTCCTCAGTATTTGCTTTTGTATATTAATTGTTTTAAATAAAAGTGTATATAAAAAATATTTAGATAAAAAAAAAAATTTAGATATCAAAAATACAAGTTGATGAAATAGCAAATGAAAAAATTCTTAATCATTGTAAAATTCACATAATAATATGGTCAGAGGCAATTAGTTAATTATATTTGAGAGTTAATGTAAGAAAACAATTTTAGAATCATAAAAAATATTTCAACGTTATTAATTTGTTTCCATGACAAAGGTTCCAAGAAATCGTATATTTTTCACATTATTCGTGGAACAACCATTAGACCGCTTCTAAGAGGCTTTGCAAAGGACTTGCTCCACCTTCTTCCTCCTCTTTTTCATAAACTTGTTTTCCATCAACAAACATCGCATGTATGATCACGTCAGAGAGTACGTTCAACGCGTCGAGAAATTTCTACACGAGAAAAATATCTGTATCTAAATGGCCATTAAGCTATCTCGAGGACTGTGAAGATCGATTTGTCAGCAAAAAATGGATGGAAAGAGATAGGAGAAAAGAAACGTATGTTCAAAAATTTGAGACCTTTGCCAGAACAAAATGGTAAAAATCATTTTTTAAAGGATAACCGGATAAAATGAATAGTGTTCTCGTCCATCAGATGCATTTATGCATCCCGATCCGAGTGTCCTCGCATTCAAGGAAGATGGATTTCGCTCGGAGTGAAAGGGGATCCCCGTGTTCCTGGCACGGTTGAAAAATAGATACACCGGCGGATCGAGTGGCTGTTCTCGCCCGGGAGAACTTGTAAAACACGGAGCCAATTTTTGTAACCGCATCCAACGTATGGAAATCCCGGCCAAGATTTCGCGGACGTTTCTTCGATAAGGAAGATGGATCTAGGAATTTGATCTAAGGAAGACCGGCTGATCGACTACAGAGAGGCATCCGCTTCCGCATTTATCAAGGAGAATTTGATAAAATTCGTGGATAAATGGATTAAGGAAGTTAGAGAAAGAATACTTGAAAGAGAGAGGTTAGGTTAAGTGGCTCGATCGACGCGCGTCTATCTACTATATCGATATATACGAAATATGACGTCATAAGATGGCGCTGTACCGGATTACATACCACTGCGACATCAAAACCAACTATTTCACTCGATGATATTTACTTTTCGAATTTTTTTTTTTTTTCTGTTTATCCATTTCATTTTTGTTTGATTTTGAAATCGGATAAATAAACGCGCTTTGGTAATATTGATTCAAAACGGGTAAATGTTTATCGTTAAACGTACAAATTAAGGGGATCAAGGATTTTAATAATTTCGACGTTTTTCATCGGTTTTATCAACGAACGATTTAACGTCATGGACGATTTTCCCGTCGATTGCAGGTACTTGCAAGACAAGCTTCCATTCATCGACCGTACCAGGACGGCGATATGGGGTTGGAGTTATGGTGGATACGCGACGGGAATGACGCTCGCCATGGATTATCACGGAGTCTTCAAGTGCGGCATGTCCGTGGCACCTGTAACAGATTGGGCTCTTTACGGTACGTCTAGAGATAATATTTTCATCCGGTTGAATACCGCATACTTTATCGTTATTTTATTGTTTCTTTTATCCTTTACTTTGCCGAATATTTAACATTCAATTCAACATCCTACTTTATCTATCTTTTATATTTTCGCATCTTCAGCCATTTTTATATATCCGTTAAATTTATATCCTTGGTTGAAGACGAAAATCGAGATTTGTTTCGAAAGAAATTCAACAATGCTCGGCAAAAATTTTGATCTCGTTCTTTCCGATATACAAGCTCGATTTATCGTTTAATTTATCGAAGAATATTATCCTTCATTTGGTCGCCGCATCCCGCCATTCGATTTGAACTGCAAACCTTGCTAAACCTTCCGTTCAATCTTGCGAAATTCCCTCTGCACGGATGTTTATATCCGAGGAATAAGTGGAATGTGTCGTTAACCTTTGAGCAAACGTTATTTCCAATCACATATTTAATATTTAACCGATCATTGAAACGATTAAACGTACCGTTTATCGAAATGAAACTTTGAATTAATCACAAGATGGAAAATGTTCGATTTCTGATACACCAGCTTGGTCACGATGATTTGCATGGTGGAAGTGTAAGTATCGAGGAGGAGCAAGTATCGAACAGGAGGGAGAGACGAGAAGTTGGACTCGGTTCGTTTCAGCCTCGATCGATTCAATTATTGTCGAGGTCTTGTCGCAACTGGCTACGCTCGCGTTTCAAGATATCAGATTTATTTCCTCGTCGAGGAATCATCGTTCGGAATCGTCCTTATCGCAACGAGGAATGCTCCATCTTCCTCGTCGATGCACATTTTTAACGCGAACATTTCTTCTTGAATGAAGATATCGTCTTTATAGATATCGATTGTTGTTGCGTTCTTCTTTCTTCTTTCTCGATGCTTTCTTCTATTTTTTGTTGAACGAAGAGTTTTCACTTTTATAGATGATTGATGATTGTTTATGTTCTTTTTTTTTTTATAAAAATTGTCATTTTTTTTTTTTTTTTTTTTATAGATATTGGAAGTCATATTTGAATATATTAAAGATACAATATCGTGTATATCGAAATACATGGATTGTAATACATAATATATACGCGTTTATTGAAATTTTTGGATACAAATATTTCAATGCTTTTGGAGATAAATTTTAGAGATCAAGCGAGCTTGATATATCAATCTTCTTATATCAAAATAAACGGTTAAATAAATCAATTATATAATATTTATCAATCAAAATATATTATATGTTATTCTATATAATTCATTTTAAATGTATACATCAAACATGTCTTTGTTATTATTATATTATATTATATTATATATTCAAGCATCAATATATTAATCTTGTGTTCTTTTTATATCATTTATATTATATTTCTCTAATTGAGTATAATAATAATCTACATTAAATAAAATTATATATAAAAATTTTAATAATATACAATATGATGCATGTATATATGTTTCCACTATACAATTTTTTTTATCATGATATATTTGACTGTTTAAAGGATCAATAATACAAAATAAAACACTATATGTTTACATGTGAATTTTAATTTCACATGGATATAATTTCAATACATGTATACTCATATTAATAAATGTATTAATCACTGATCATTATATGATATGCATGTAAATAAAAATGAAATGAAATGTAACATCAATTATCTCTCTCTCTTATTTTTTTTATTTAAATATTTCTTTGTCACTTCATTTTCTTTTCCCTTTTTTTTTTATCGAATTAAATTTAATAAAATTACTGCAAATAATAAACAAATATATAGATAGAGAACATATGTATAACGATGCATGCGAAAATAATAAATTCATTATTTGTACATTAATTATCAGTATATCGATGCAGTAAATATGTATTGGAATGATAATTATAATATAATTTCTCGGGACGAGATAATTTACACCCACGCGCTAATTAAAGATCATTAATGCGATATCGATGAATGTATATTCGATTGGAGAAAAAATTCTCATAACTCATCAAAAATTTAATCGATACGGGAGAAACAAACACTCCTCTTCATTGTAAACATTTCCATTTCCGGAAAGAATTTTCAATTCGCATTATTGCTTCATTTCGCTTGACTTCGCTTAACCAATCGTAATAAAAGAAGAAAAATATATATATATATATAGTATATACAACGTTGAACGCAAAAACTATTGTTCCTGGAATTGAATTCCATGCGAAATCGAATCGAAAATGTTGGTCGAGCGATCGTAACCGGAAACGAACGGTTCCTCCGCAACAGTTAACGGAAGAAAATGCTGTTACCGCACTTCACCGCTATAAATCATCGAGCGCAAATGTTCTATTAAATGGGTCTATTCGTAGGTCATTGAACGATTCAATTATTTTTCGCATGATTAATTTCGAAGATTTCCCCTGAGAATTCTTTGATTTTTCCAACGTTTCTTTATTTCTTTTAGAATTTAACGTGGAAATTCTTCGAACCCAGAAAAAATTATTTTTTGGAAAAATATTTTTGTAAGAAATAAATCGTAGATCTTTTCCGGATTAAACTTATTTTTCAATCTTTCGACATAATGATATTATAATATTACCAATATTTTTTAATACCATTGATATATTGGAATAAAATAAATAAACGTTTTACGCAGTGGCTGGTATCTTGAATCGTGGATTATTTTTATTTTTCGTGCACGATATCTTTCTGCATGCAACGATAATTGCCGATTTAAAAGTTAAAATGTAAATTTACTTTAAAGCGGTACAAGTGACAGTAAATAATTTTTCAGAATTTATCGCAAGGGAATAATTCTATTTTTAATCTTTCGATTTTTAAGTTCGACGAATTTTTGTAGTTTCGAAATAATTAATACCGTGTACAGTAGCGCTATACGCATGAAGCAATTTCCAGACAACCTCGCGGATTAATTAAGTGACATGCCGGATGTAATTCACAGGCGCGATTACGCGCGAAACGTGTCGTTTTGTTTGTTGCACTCTGTGGCAAAAAGAATCTCCTCTCAACGAGATTTTCCTTTGGATATTTTTAATTAAACTGCTGAAAAACTCGTAGATTGCTGTCACTTATATTCCCAACGTTAAATTTTTTATTACAATGGAATTTTAAAATTATTAATATCGTAGAAATATTTGCTCACGGATATTTTTTAACTGTGAAACACTTTGAGACGAATTTTTCTTTTCGACGATAAATCCAATACACGTGTAGTAAAGTGTTAATTTATTCGTGTGATATTTCTGAAAGATCGATTCTATTAAAACAAAGAAAAATTAGTTAATATGTGAAGATATCTATTGAGCTTAATTTATGATCAATTGAAGAATTGCCTATCCTATCGATATATTAACATTCCTGTATATATAATCCATAAATGCATGCATAAAACAAAAGAAAATACCAATTCTATAACACTGTAAAATGATTGGAATTTATTTTGAAAATAATGAAAAAAAAAATAGAAAAATTCGATGATCGATTACAGATTCGATATACACGGAACGATTCATGGGCCTGCCTTCCGACAACTTGCACGGTTACGAGCAAGGTCAACTATTGAACAAAGTGGATAACATTAAAACAAAGATGTATTACTTGATCCACGGCACTCTGGACGATAACGTGCACTATCAGCAATCTTTGTTGCTCGCCAAGGTTCTTGAGCAAAAGGATATTCTGTTCAGGCAACAGGTACGGTATTCGAGAGATTTATCTTCCGATAATTGATTTATTGCACTTTATTTCTTTGTTATTTTACCGAGAAATTTCGTTTATTTCTGAAAATGAGCGAAAGATAGATATACATTAAAAAAGAAAAAAAAAGACAGGAACGTGTCATTTCGCTTCCGTATTATTTCAAAAAGCTTACGAAATTATTATGCTTAGCATTCATCTACGTGCTTTTTGCCCGGTTCATGGAGTTTAATATTCACGATTAAAATCTACAAAGCGCATGCGAAGAACAATTTTATTCCGTATGAATAAATTCCCACTGTTTCGCTTAAGTTTCGCGTGAAACACTTTTATTTAAATGACAATTACAGTTGTGTTTTCATTGCAATCGACATTATTTGCTCCCTTCAAATAAACAGATCGTTTGTATTATTTTATCGCGTTAATGACATTCAAGTGAGATTAAAAACATTTATAAAAAAGATTATTCGCCGTAGAAAGAATAAAAATTTAATTTTTTTTTTTTTTTCTTTTACAGACATACACGGACGAGGATCATGGGATCGCTCAATCACGAGCTCATCTTTATCACTCGTTGGAAAATTTCTTGGACGAATGTTACGAAGCTTCATGATCACAGCGTCGAGGGAAAATGACAATCTAGATCCTTTGCGCCACCTGCCTCACATTCCACTTGTAAATACCTTGCCACTTGTACATATTCGATGTACAATATGTAATATGAAGCGTTAGTGTACATAATTGAAAAAGGAAAAAAAAAAAGGAAAAAAATAATTAAATACATTCGATTCAAACGTAATAATAAATTTGATAAAATAATAAAGTAATAAATTTGAAAGATATCGTTCTTCTTTCGATTCTTCGTGATTAATAACGAAGAAAAATTTCATATATTTGTAATCGAAATATAAAAATATGTATTGTAATCGAAGATCGAATATAGGAATTAATTATTTAGAGGATATATTTATACCTATTTGCGAATCGTTTGGGTCGAATGTAATTTTTGATTGTTAAGAAATCTAGAATTGGAGAATTTTTTTAATCTATTTTTTTGAGAGAGACTAGATCGTTTATCGAAGGCCTAATGGGCTCGAAAAAAATAAATTTCTAGCCCTCTTATGAATAAATAAGCCAACGTATAATTGCATCTCGTGAAAACATTTTTTAAAAGTAAGCTTCGTGAAATGACAGATGCAATGCGTTGTATAATCGCCGATAATTCAAAAATATCGAGAATAAGACGAATGTTTTTTGTGAGATATATTATATTGTTAATAAACAAATGTTATTAAATATTATAACGATAAAAATTCGTACGTTCAATTACGAATTTATAAGACATGTTCCTCTTTCGTTTCAAGCGTTATATGCGAGGCAAGTGAGAATTATGTGAAATGAAGTATATAATTAAACTCTCTAGGGAGTGTTTTATGAAAAATAAAAATAAATATTCGGCTCGGATATTGTTTATCTCTGAAAGAAAGAAAAATCCAATGTTGATCGCATATTCAATATTCAATACTTTTACTTTTTTTTTTTTTAATTTCAAAACTTGGTGGTATGGTATAGGTTTTATGCAAGAGATTATTTTCGCTTTTTTTTTTTTACATTAATAACATGATATTTAAGCTACAATTATTATATATGTTCTACGTTACAAAAATATTATTTCAATATTTAAAATATAAGTTGATATTAATTGAATGTATCTATAAGTAAAAGAACATTATTGATTCTTTGTTAATTTTATTAATGTTAGAATAAAGAAGCCTGTTTAATACTATTATAGTGTAAAACATCTATTGTATATATAATTAAGTTGCTGGACTGGTTGTTAAAAAATTCCTCAATAGAGCATATATTTCTCTTTACTATTAAAGGAAATATAAAAACATTATCGCGATTAATATTTAACATTTAAGTCTACCCCGGTAGTTTAACCAATGTACTTTAAATACGAAAATTTTATAATGAAAGGACTACTATAATGGTTTCAAAGACAGATTAATAGGAATTTCTCAAACTAATTGTTAATCTTTTATTCCAATATATTGTACAAAATATTTAATCAAATATATACAATAAAAATACATTATTACAAAATTTTCAACCATGCATAATTACAAAGAATGTAATGATAAATTAACAGTATTATATGAAATTATTATAATAATGATTATTATTATTACTATTATTATTATTATTATTATCTATTCATTGATATTTGTTAAGTGTATTATGAATAAAGTTCTATGTTTTATTAACACAGAGTGTTATGTTTTGATGATTATTTACCAATCAATTAAATAAGGAATGTACAAATTAAAATGTACAATAAAAATTTATATTATGAATTCTCTGTCTCTTTAAATCTGAAAAAAAATATATTTAAACATTTCTTCTTGCAAAAAATCATATTCATAAAAAAATTCTTTTTTCAAAAATTATTTTTTATGCTTAAATAATATTAAAAAAACATACTTGCACTTAGTACATGTATAAAATACTGTTTGTCCTTCATCTGCTGATCTCAATTGCAATGTAGCGTATGACATTTTATCATTTTGACATTGAGGACATTTTCTTTCAACAATTGGTCCTTCTGCTTCTTCTTTTTCGTCATTTTGTTTTGATAGAGCATAAACATTTGTTTTATTAAAATGAATAGTATAAGACATTGACATATCTCCAAAAGCTAATAATAAAAATTTATTATTTAAAAATAATTCTTTAAAATTATTTAATACAGTAAATAATTTTCATTTTTAATTTTAATAATTTGATTTTTTTAGTGAAACAAAAGAAATTTAAAAGAATAAAAGCAAAAATTGTAAATAAATAATAAATACCTTCAGGACCCCATACCCTTTTGCAAGCATAACATGTTACATTTCCTTTATCACCTAACAATGGTAAAATTGATCCACAATCAGAACAAAAGCCAGGAGTACTTATAAAAGAAACAGTAGAATTTTGTTCCATTTCAGATTAAATAAAAATAACTGATTGTAACCTTAAAATGACTATAACCTCTTGATGCAATAAAAACATACACATACATGTGAATTGAAAAACTACTTCTGCTAATAAACCATGAAATATTGAATATAAGAAAGAAAACTTATATCCTAAATTGAAATAGATATTGCTTATCTAGTATATATATTTTTTATGCTTATTTCATGGAAACTATTCCTAACGTTCAATATAGCTACATATCGCGCGGCGTTTCTGCGCGTGTATGTTTTGCTCGTTTACTCTATCAGAACCGGCAAAATGGACGATATAGCACTCCGAGTATCTGATCATGTTTTAGAAGTGATTTTTTCTTATTTAGACTTGCATACGTTGAGAAACTGTTCGTTAGTGTGCAAGCGATGGAATCGTTTCTTAAATGATGAGAATAATGATGCGTGGAGAATGCATTGCATCAGAAAGTTAGCCCAAGAAGCACTTAGTTCCGATTTATTATCATCGGTGCCTACTTATAAATCAAAGCTCCGTGCATTTTATCATGCATGGAATCCTAATGACTGCTCTCGTAATATTTATATTAGGCCCAATGGATTCACTATGCACAGGTAGCACCTTGGATTCTGTCATTTCTGTGTGTAATTTACATTTTAATTTGGATCGTTGTACAGTGTCAAATTTTTTCTGTTATATGTATATAATCGAGAAATTAAAAATATTTTAAATATTTTAATATTGAAATCTTCGAATAATATTGAAAGTTCAACTGCTTCATAATAAAAATTAATTATTTAAATATAAAATAATAAATTTTCGGTGTTAAGTGTGTTTTTTATGTAATAAATGTTAAGTGAGTGCTTGAATCTTTACTACTTGAGTTATAGGAATCCAGTTGCTCAAAGCACAGATGCCTGTAGAGGTAAAATTGGTTTTCGACATGGACGTCATGCCTGGGAAGTTATTTGGGAAGGACCTCTGGGCACAGTGGCAGTAATAGGAATAGCTACAAGAGAAGCACCTTTATTATGTCATGGATATGTAGCATTAGTTGGTTCTGATGAGCACTCATGGGGATGGAATCTTGTAGATAATCATCTACTACACAATGGAAATGTACAAGGAAATTATCCTTTACTTAACAATGCTCCAAAATATCAGGTATATTACAATTTTTATGATATAACTTTTTATATAGGTAAAGGGACATTCCTTAAAATAAACAATATAATTTTATAATTATCAGGTTGGGGAAAGAATTAGGGTAATATTAGATTGTGATGATAATACATTATCTTTTGAAAGAAATTATGAATTTTTGGGAGTGGCATTTAGAGGTATTGTATCTCAATGTTTCCTAGTTAAAAATAAATTAAAAAAAAAAAAAAAAAAAAACAATTTTTTTGATATTAATGAAAGATTAAATGCATAGGATTGCCAGACAAAAGATTATACCCATCTGTATCTGCTGTATATGGAAATACAGAAGTATCTATGGTATACTTAGGACCACCTCTAGATGGCTAACACTTTATTTCTAATAGAAACATATCTTCAAAAGTTTGATAAAATTTGGATGCAAAATTTTCTGCATCATACCAAAATGTCTACTATGAAGTAGAACAAGCACACCAATGAACTGTATGATACTCTTTAAGAGAGATGTGTGCCTGTTCATTCAGTCAATAACATTGTAAATAGTATTAGCATTCCATTTCAATCGATAAATTCATGGTAGTGCTTTATACAATGCTAACAGTTATAAGTTACTCAACAATCAACATTAATAAATTCATTTCATTTAAATCATATATCTGCTAATAGTGCTAAAACTGATCTGTACATTTTATAATGAAATTTCCCGTTTAAATTTTATATTTGAAAGTATCTTTATACACGAAAGTTGAGTGACATATTACTGATTTTGAAATAAATGTAAAAATATTCTTAAGTTAGACGATGTGTGAAAAGAAGTTCCTTCACGAATTACATATGTTCTTTAAGAGAACATAAATTGAATTATTTTATTATTCTGAAATCTTAAATCATATAGATTATAATTTTTAAGTAATATTTATGCACAGAGAAATAAGTTCTTTGTTTTTCCTTACAGTATTAATATTTGAGTCTTCGTAAAAATATTTTGCTTTATATGAAATCTATTCATATGCCAATAAAATGGCAAATTCTTATTTGTTTATAAAATAGTCATATATTTAATTTATTTCGATCATTATAAAGACACGAATTAAAAATTAAATTCATTTTTTCATCGTTTTTAATTATATAGGAGCCGTAAAACAAACTGTGATTCATCTTATTATGTATTATTTTATTATATTAACACCATAAAGATATCTTAATAAGATATCTTATGTTTAGCATATTTAAGATCTTTTTGTATAAAATATTATGTTTATTTTTCCTTTTTTTTTTTCGTAAATTTATTATATTATATTATAGATATTTATATGTATTTAAAAAAAATTATTTATTTTCTAAATATAGGAATCAATTTTTCTAATATTGATAAAACTCAAGCAGCGAAATTGACAAACAATTCGAAGAAAACTTCGTAATTACATACAGTATACAGGGTGTTCCACTTAAAGTGTTCATAGCTGCTTTATTTTTAAATGTACAAAACAATGTCGTAAATTGTAAAATATCATGTGATAAACATCACTCAATTTGTATGATAATTAATATTTTTCTTTTTAAGTAAAGCGAAATAATATGCTAAAAATAAAATTAGTACCTGTCGAATTCATTTATACGACATTATAGTCGAACTGATTTTTTTTTCTCTATGAGAATTTTGTTTTTTTTATGTATATGTATGTAATTTGTGTATAAATATTCATTTAGTTATGAAATCATATATTTTAAAATTAAATTAAATATATTTTAAATCATATATTTATAATCGCAGTATATAAAGTTTATATGATCACTATTGTGATTGATGCACAACAAATCTTATTTAACTAATGTAATCAACTTTTTGATTCGCTTATGCATTTAGTATAAGAAAATTATGTATCAACTACGCGTGAAATTTGTACATCGTGCTCTGTGAAATGTATTTATAGATAGAAATTATTCATTAGCGCCGATAATTGACGCCGAGAATTTCATAAACGAAATCACGAGTAAGAATGATTTCAAATGTACATATTCATTATGGTCATTGTGTTTGTTACAAGTAGTTTCAATGAAATTATGTTTTTTCTAAACTTTTGTACAGAATCGTGTACATACATATATAGTAATCATGGATGTACGAGAAGAAAATAAACCTTGTTTTGTATCTATTTAATGGATTCATATACATAAATAGCAAACATTACGGATCATGGACTGATTTAGAATTAATATTTCTCTCGATCGATCATCGGTCCAATCAAATCTCCATAAAAAGAAGTATACTCTCGTTTCGAAAAAATACGAAACGTAATATAAGTTAACTTCGAATACGAACTATTGATATTATATGTGGAGTATAGTGGTGCCTTATTACAATTTTTTCGACATGATATTGATATGGCTATGATGATACATGATAGCATTAAGTATTCCAATATTAATAGATATCAACCAATATATAATAATTCGAAAAGTCGGTAACAAAAGAATCATTTTGTAAAACACGTGTTACGCATGCATCATATAATCATTTGCGAAACTATTCTGTACAAATGTTTAGAGAAAGAATGAATTAGTCGTAATACGATTAAGCTTGGAACACCAGTATACTTGCACGTATATCAGAAATATGAGAGTTTTAAATAAACATAAAAAAAAAAAAAAAGAAATGTAAATCGCTCTGTAAATAAATTATTTTATTTTAATGCTTTAATGTTTGTATTGTTGCATACCACGAATCATAATGATTGATAAATTTTAACATTTTTTTCTAAGAAAAAAATGAAACAAATGTTTGGTATCATAATTTATTTAAACACAAGAAATACTTCGTATAAACCTTTTCCACCTCGTATTCCTTATACAAATCAACGCGATTTAATACGCAATTTGAAATCAAACATAATGTTTCTTTCATTCTTCGTTCTTTACGGATTAAATTCCACATTTAATATCAAATTTATACACGATTGCTATCGCTATGACGATAACGCTTCCTATAACTTACAAAAATATAATAGCAATTTATTATTACATTTAATTTTTATTGCTGTGCAACTTGTAAATAAATTCTAACTTAATTATATTATACGTATTAAAGATTCAATGTTGCAATCGAGTAATTAAAAGTAAATTGTTAATTGGAATTAATCCAAAACTTTCTTTGGTATATTGAGACATTGAATCTTATACATATTCTTATATTATACAGTAATGATTTTCACTATTCATGCTTATTTAAAATTATGCTTATTTTATGATAAATAGAGCTAATAAATTTGAAAAAAAAATAGATATACATAATACATAATATTTTTGTTTTTATTAAATCTAATAAAAAATAGTGACTCAAAATACATATTATTTATACATATGTATTAGTGTTACGTACTTTATTAGATTTATATATATATATGTATTATATACAATTATACATATTTATACATATGTATAAATACATAATTTAATAATTATTTATTTTATTATTTAATTTGTAATAAAAGTTCTTGTTGCACAGCAAATAATTGCTAATATTTAATGCATATTAAAAACAAATATTGTTATAAAAATTTTTTTCTTATTATTATAGCATATCAAAAATCAAAATTAAACTTTTCCGAGGCCTTTGTAATCGCAAGTTAAATGCAAATAATATTTAGCTTAAATAAAATGTAAAAGTTTTTTTAAATATCAATCAACTCTTTCGTGTGAAATTCGTGTATGAAATGATTATTTATAATATCTTATTTTTATTAAGAAATAAATTAGATATTTATTTCTTTTTAATAATTTTTTCATGATTCTATAATTTCTAATTTATTTATTTTCCACACAAAAGAATTTTAAAATTAATTGTATAAAAAGTGCGCACAATTGAAGCATAATGAATCGAGATATTAAAGTTATAATTACAAATATTATATATAAAATTTTCCTTCAATCTAAAAAATAATAAAGAAACTATTTGATATAAGTTAATGAAAATTTTCAATGTAAAAATTTAATAAAGTATATATGAAATAGATAAAAAATTTTTCATTAGGCCATGATATTATAAATATTTACTTTCTTGTGTAAATTTATTAAATATTATGAGCAAATATTCATTTTAAATGGTAGTCTACAAAAAAATAAAAATATGATTAAACAATTTAAACAAAAAATAGGAAAATAGGATGTACATAAAAAGTATGCACAAGACAATTATTTGTTATAATACTTATTTGAATTTTATATTATCACAAATTTTTATATAGATTTTTGCTAAATATTTTAAAACTTTTGAATAAATTTACGCATAAAAAATGCATAAAAAAATATTAATTTTAATAGTTATATAAAATTATTACTTGATGTAAAATTTTTTTCATTGATTTCTGATTGATTCTCATGTTGCATAATTAAAATAAATATTTTATTATCTGTGCACACTATTAACACAATTTATTATATTTATTTAAAATAGATAAGCATTAATTTTTATTATTTATTAAAATATTTGTCTTTTGTATTTCATATCACATAATTAATCATTATATCACAATAAATCTGCTTTTTATGAATAATGAGAATGAGAAATTATCTTCTGGAAAAAAATAATTCATTAAACTAAAAATAAATAAATCACAAAATTCATTATTTGATTTAGCATGTTTGTCTTTTAATTGTGACAGGTACATTATTTCCATAATTAAATTTATCTCTATTATAGTATGATAAGATAAGCATTATAATAATAATATATTTAAGTGTAAAAGAAGATAAAATTGATTCTTTAATTACACTGAAAAAATTGTATCCAAAATAAATGTTTTAAAACAATTATTTATGGAATGAATTTGAAATAGTTTGTATATACATAAATAATTCAATAGTATAAAAGAATAATCACATACAAAGAAATTTTTATAATAATAAAAAAATAGCATATAAAACAATTATTCTCTTTAAATTTTGTTTGTATTTTGTTGTATTTTTAAAAATTGCCGTGTTTTTAAATAGAAAACTGATTTACATATAACATTCCTAATCAGATGCATAAAAAATGTGAGATCATTGAATTCTCAGAGTGAATAATCAGAGAATTCTAAATGAAAAAAAATGTGCTATATAGCACAATAGTAGGACCTATTTAAAATTTATGATATTCATTACGTATTTATTTGAAATTTATAAATCCCTAATTACTATTATAGTTTGCTCTACACTGTTTCTATTCAATGTATTCACATATACAATGTGAAAAATAATTACAGAATTGATTATTAAAAAAAAATCTGTAATTGTTACAGATTATAACTATATATTATGAATGCATATATAATAAACACAAATCAGTTTGTGTTCATTTAGTTATTGACATATAAACTTATATATGTTTTTGAATCAAATTGAATTGCAGCAGAATAATATTCATATAATAATTCATCAATATTACGAAATATTATTCTAGTTTACATGCGTATGTCCATTCCCTGAGGTATCTTCATATAATTTCTCATTATCATCACAATTGTTTTTTGTTGGAAATACACATTCAAGCGTTGGTTTTACTTTAGTCAATGAAAACTTTGTTAAGAAAAAATCAGATATATAACAAAATAGCTTACATAATAATGGACATAGTAATCCTTGATGAATAAATGTCCACATTCGATAATTTTGTCCTTCAAATGGGTCTAAAATAGCAGCACATAACATATGACTAAGATTTACTTGTGTGGGCTAAAAAATGAAATATTAGAATTAGAAATGAAATAGAAAATAAATATAAATAAAAATTGTTGTATAAATATAAATAAAAATAAAAAACGTTATATAGTAACACATACCAATGCAATAGGTTGGATAATCCAAAAATGATAAGCTAAATTTATTCCATAACTAAATATACACCAACTCATGTCTGATAGAGGTTCGATATTATAAACACCTAAGGAAAAAAGTAAGGATAAAATATATATTAAATGAATATATTAAATGAATAAATATATATAAAATGAAATAAAAGATTAATATTCAAAATAATTTGCAATTACCTCCAATTCTCAACAGATAATATGGTATTACCACCATTAATCCATGTTGAATGTAGTATAATGCTTTATCTGCAAATATCTGAAACAATTATATCAATATAAATTTATACCAAAAAATATTAAAAAATGTTTCTTAGTAATAAAAAATGATTTACTCTGCGAGATTCTGTTTCTGGAAATAAATATGCTAAAAATGGTCCATTTAAGAAGTTTAAATGTATCCTAAAGATAGCTGTGACCGTAGGACTAGGATTTGCTGCCAATAAATATAACTATAGCATAAAAAAGATAATAATTAATTATATCAGCATAAATAAAATATATATATTTCTTATTCAAATTTTATCACTTTTATTTATTTTACCTGTACTGCTGATGTTATATGACAAGGATTCAATATATATATAACTGTTCTACTGGTAAACTTAAATCCAATTTCCATTCCTAATACTAATGACATAATGATTAATAAAATCCTTCTACCAACACAATCTTGATTTACATATGATACTTTAGATGGTAATTTGATTCTTTTGTAACCCCATACTAGAAAACTTATTATGAATATTGATATAAATAATGTTTCAATAATTCTTTGTTTTAAACTTAAATAATATGCACATTCTGGTCCTACATTACGTGGTATAGAGACATTAACACCATCATATGCCCATTCAAACATTATTACGAATTCTTTTTATGCAACTGAAATTAAACAAAATTAAGATTAATTTAAATAGAGATTAACTTACGTTTAAATCTGTACTATCCGCAATGACGAATTTCACACTACCAGTAAATAGAACGTTTTAGTAAATACTGTACGTAATTCCTTAATGCCTGTATTTGAACATTACATAAACAAGAAATAAAATATAAAGAGAATTAATAATGAATTATAATTTATTATATTTAAATGTTATATTGGATAATATAATTATTGATTCACCGAAACGAAGAGTCTTTAAATAGAAAATCATTGAATTTAACGTACCTATTTTCTCAAAATCTAATAAACTCAAAAGTAACATAGAATACTTTAAATTGATATGCACTGTATAACAAGTTGTATTAACACACAGTTGTAATAAATGAATTTCATACTGAGCACCGCGTATTTCCTACTGACGTATCCTACCGAAGAACTTCAAAATTCTGTTACCATCTTCATATCATTTTCAATAATACCGACTCAGCACAATAAAATATCACAGGTACATCACAGATGATGCCTATATTATATTTAACAGATGGCACCATTATATTCTTATAAAATCAACTCGGCCGATAGTCTGTTCACGTTTTAATTCTTAATATGAATTTTTCTATTTATTTTCGATCGCATAAAGGAAAAAAGAAAAAAATTTAGTATGGATATGCGTAAACAATATTTAATTGAAAATACAGTAAATAGAAAAAAAAAGAAGAAAGAAAAAAAAGAGGGAAAGAACGATTAAAATGAATAACTAATCTAAACTAATATTAAACGAAAAATAAGTGAGTTTTTAAGTTTCTTAGAATAAATATCAAAAAACTAGCAGAAGAAACATACCTGATATTGAAAGTGTATCCACTGTTGCAGCGAATATATTCAAATAATTACACAAGAGAATTTTACATCACAGTCAAATTTAAGCAAGACCAAACAAAAACTAAAATAGAACAAAGATTGCTGTTGCGCGGAATTTCAGTATTGCCAAATATGCAGCTAAGAGAAAATTCTGCGCTGATAAAATTTAAAATAGAAGCAAATGAATATGTGAAAGCATTCAAATTAACGTAATATAAAATTCATGAAAAATTTATGGAAATAAGCGGTTTAACATAAATGTAAAAAAAGATTTAATCGAGTTTTCTGACTCGCTGTATAAAGAGTTAAAGAAATCAGAATACTTTACAAAACAACAAAAAAGGAAAACCAATAGAACTAAATAAATTCTAAATCAAAAACTGTCATATTTGAAAGAATGTTTCTTACAGATTATTTTAAAGTTTATAAATCGTGGAATATCCAGAGAAATATGGAGAACTTATTAAAGAACAAGCAAAAAATAATTAAATTCTAGAAAAAAAAGAAAAACATTTATAAAAGATATTGCTTAATATATTTCAAATAAATAACAGAAAAAATATTAGAAAGAAATCGCCATTACTCAAAATTAAATTGATAAAATACATAAATTGATTTAACAACTAATACACGATATCCCATTACTTTTAAAAGTCAACACGAAGATCTTACTTGTAACTTAATAAATCTCAATAAGTACATAAAATAAACGCGTGCGCAGCCAATCGGATCATATTATTTGCTATAAAATTTATAATTGTATCATAGATACGATTATGAATAGTATAGTAAATAATAATGATTTCCCAGGTCTCACCGCGTGGAGGTAGCTGCGAATTGGAGACCCACCCTATCCGCGATCCCATCCACCCTCCTTTACGTAAAAATTTATTTAAAATCAACGATAAATCTTCCTTTTGACGTAGAATTGCAAAACGTTCGATCGTCGATCGTTGTGCAAAACGAACAGCAAAAGGAATTTTAAAAGGAAACCGACGCGACAATCTAAACCTGAAAATGAAATTTAAATTATACCTTACTCGTATATAACTCTATATGAAATACAGACACATTATTTCATGCGTGTATCAATATTTTATATATTCATTTGACAATAAACGTATAAAATATCGATAATTAGGAAAATTTAGTAAAAGAAAAAGCGGAGATTTTTCACACAGAGTCATATTTATTTTATCGACCACCATCATAATACCACCATTTTTAACACCAAAATTATTAGCACCACTACTACTATGCATGCACTTATAAATTAGATTCTACATAAGCAAGCAGTATTTCTACAGCAATTCTACAAGCATTTAGTTATATTCAATTCATACCTTACTTATATTCTAAAACTTATATTTATTAGAAAAATTTCATGAATTCTTCAATAATTTCAACCTACAATTTTTGATAATCGCTACTTACATATAAGTCAATGTTTGTTTCAATTCTTATTAGTATAAAAACATCTGGAAGTAATACTTTTCTTTTTCATAATTTAAAGATTTCTTTAAGGAGCCGACTTATAAAAAATTCTCAAAGAAATCAAGAAGATTGCAAGAAATATAAATATTTTTTGTCGGTTTCACACTGTGTCTCTGAAACA
>NW_025222099.1:0-4307 GCF_014066325.1 Apis laboriosa
GAATGTAAAACTGATATGATATTCGAAGAACTCGAGGAAAAACATAATCTATAAATGCTGCTGCTTAATATTGATATTAATGAAATTAAAATTCCAATTCCTCAAACTCTATCTAAAGATTTCAAATTCATGAATATGATATAATAATGATTCAAGATTTGTGAATATTTATCCTTTAAATATTTCAATATTTTAATATTTACAATTACAATATTTATAATTTTAATATTTCATACAAAGCTGAGGTTGGTCAGGACAAAAACTTGTTGTCTACTATATGATTCATAACTCTTCCAAAAACTATTGAATCGTTATAAAAGTAATAGAAAAATGGTTTATTAAAAAAATTATCTAGAATGTAAAACTAATATGATATTCGAAGAACTCGAGGAAAAACATAATCTATAAATGCTGCTGCTTAATACTGATATTAAAATTCCAATTCCTCAAACTCTATCTAAAGATTTCAAATTCATGAATATGATACAATAATGATTCAAGATTTCTGAATATCTTATTACCTATATTTATCCTTTAAATATTTCAATATTTTAATATTTACAATTACAATATTTATAATTTTAATATTTCATACAAAGCTGAAATTGGTCAGGACAAAAACTTATTATCTACTATATGATTCATAAGACAGAGGAAAGAATGGAAAGAATTAGGGGAGAAATTTTAACAATTACACCACTCATCACTCGACAAACATTACTATTAATGTAAAATTGACGAAGTCATAAAGCGAGGACGCCTCATCACGAATATAATAGAATATAATAAAATATATATAGAATAGAATAAATATAATAGAAACAAATTACTAAAATATCCATACGCTTACCCAGCGTAGCCCGAAACAGATTTCGTATCGCTTCCAGAGGAGGTGCCCTCATAAACGAAACAAACGAACCCTTTTGTCACCGTACTTCCCCCGAATCGATTAAAATTAACCAATTAAAATTGACCATCGGCGCGAAAACGAATCCTCCCCCGCAGCTCCATTCATGCTCCATTCACACCGGCCATCTCCCGGCGGGCGCATGGAACGTCGTCCCGGCGGGGCGAAAAATAGCGGGCCGTGACGTGACGTTGGTACGATCCTCGAGCCGGAAACGGAGAGGTTGGCCTGCGCAACACGAGGTAAATTTTGCATATTTTAATAATTGCCGAGCCGTTCTCCGCAAACATGGCGACACAGATTTACCCGGGTGAGGGGGGAGGGGAGGGCGGTCTTGGACAAGTTGATAAATAAGGGATCGTTCGTGTTGATCTAAGTTTCCTTTTTGTTTTGGGAAATGATTTAAATCCTAATCTCGATGATTTTTATCGCGAAAAGAAATTGAAATTGATGATTTAGATCAGTAATCAGAATTGATTAATTAATTAATTAATAACGATTGGTACTCTCTTTTTTCCGCGATTAAATTTTGTTCGAGGGTTATTGAGAGTTGAGTTAATTTATTTGAGAGTTAATTTATTTATTTAGTAACGGGGAAATTAATGTGGCAAGGATTATCGAATAATCGCGATTTAACCTTTGTGCTTGGTGGATTAATACAGTTTGTGAATTTTGCGTACCGTACATTGTGCTTTCACGTTGAAAACTAAAACCCAGTAACACGTTATTTGGATTAACTTCGTTGTAGCTGGTAATAGACAGCTCGCGTTGCGATTTAATTAACTTCGAAGCCTTGTTAATAGTTTAATTATTGAGATTAATTTAAACACAGTTTTGATTATATATATATATTCCTTGCTTATTAAACTTAAACTTAAAGTTTCTCGTTCCCTCTTGTTGATTCCGTTGCATTAATACACATTGCGTGATAATTAGCAAATAGCTTCATGCTCGTTGATAATGTAAAGACTAATTACTATATATATATACATTATCGTGTATGTTGTACACTTGTACAAGTTTGTACAAGTTTGTAGCTCGTTGGGATATACGTCGAGTCGAAATCTGTGATTAATTTAAATTAATATTGTAGAAACAATCTAATCCCTCTGTTCGTAAATTAATTAATTTATTAAATTCAAAAAGTCAATTGCAGGGATTGAAAGCTTCCAATATTCTTTGTGGAGATAGCTTTTTCTTTTCGCGTATAGAATTTTTAAAGAAAGAAATTTTAAAGAAGGAAAAAGAAAAAAAGGGGGAAAGTTGGCGCCCAAATTATTAATTAAAATTAAGACTGATATGGAGTGATCGAGTTGGAAAGAAAGCCTCCTAGTGAAACTTTTATTTAGGCAAAATTAATCGTGAAATTTCGATGATCGGTGAAAATCGTAATTTCTTCGAAACACGGATTTTCCACGTTAAAAATTACTACAGTGGTTTTATGGAGAGAATCTTATTGCTTGCTTAAACTTTCTTCCCTCGCGCTTAGAGAGTTAAATGAAAGAAAGCTCGATCAAAGTTCCCTCGGGGATATTAATTATTACGAGTCTCATCTGGCCATTTCGAAAACTCACGAGATGCCACTTTCTTCCCTTCACTTTTCGCGCGGTGATCAATCATTTTGGAGGAGTGGAGTCCTCTTTCGGCTTGAATTTCTATTTATCAATCGTCCCAAGCAAAATGTTGCTCTTAAAAATTAATCCTCGACCCGAACACTTGAGCCCTCCATGCTTTATATGAAAATCGATTTAAAGTAACTGGGAGAGAGATAATGTATAAAGTAATTGAAACAGTGTATTTCGTAGAAATTAAAAAAGATAAAGCGAAACGTTAAAAGATAACGTTGCGTTTGGATAAACAATTTATAAAAATGTAAGTTAAAACTTACATTCGAAGATAATAGAAAGAAAATAAAAGTTGTATACTTTACAAGAATCAATAAACACTAAGAAACATTCTATATTTTTATGGAAATCAACTTACTCAAACTTACTCAAACTTACTCAAACTTACTTAAACTTACTCAAACTTACTTAAACTTACTCAAACTTACAATTCAGAGATATATTACACTCGAAGATAGGAAAAGTGCATTTTACAATTTGTATATTTTAGAAAAATCAACCCAAAACACTAAGAAACATTCTATATTTTATAGAAATCAACTTACTCAAACTTACTTAAACTTACTCAAACTTACAATTCAGAGATATATTACACTCGAAGATAGGAAAAGTACACTTTAAAGTTTGTATACTTTATAAAAATCAAACATTAAGAAACACTACATTTTATAAAAATCAATTTAAACTTACTCAAACTTACAACTCATATTACACTCGAAGATAGCAAAATACACTTTACAATTTGTATATTTTAGAGAAGATAGGAAAAGTACACTTTAGAGTTTGTATATTTTATAAAAATTAACCTAAAACAATAAGAAATATTCTATATTTTATAGAAATCAACTTAAACTTACTCAAACTTACAACTCAAAGTCATATTACAGTCGAAGATAGCAAAAGTACACTTTATAATTTATGTATTTTAGAAAAGATAGGAAAAGTACACTTTAGAGTTTGTATATTTTATAAAAAACAACCTAAAATTATTATATTAAGAAACATTCTATAAAAATCAACTTAAACTTACTCAAACTTACAACTCAAAGTCATATTACACTCGAAGATAGCAAAAGTACACTTTATATATTTATATATTTATATATTATACAATTTATATATTTTATAAAAATCAACTTACTCAAACTTACTTAAACTTACTCAAACTTACAATTCAGAGATATATTACACTCAAAGATAGGGAAAGTACACTTTAGAGTTTGTATACTTTATAAAAATCTACCTAAAACACTAAGAAACAATACTTTATAGAAATCAACTTAAACTTACTCAAACTTACAACTCAGAATCATATTACATACAAGATAGGAAAAGTACATTTTACAATTTGTATACTTTATAAAAATCAACCTAAAATACTAAGAAACAATACTTTATAGAAATCAACTTAAACTTGCTCAAACTTACAACTCAAAGTCATATTATCACTCGAAGATAGCAAAAGTACACTTTACAATTTGTATATTTTAGAAAAATCAATTTAAACTTACTCAAACTTACAACTCAGAAACAACATTACACTCGAAGATAGAAAAAGTATACTTTACAATTTGTATACTTTAGAAAATCAACTCTATATACTAAAACACTCTATATATTTTATAAAAATTAACTTACAACTCAGGGACAACATTACACTCGAAGATAACTTTAGAGTTTGTAAACTTTATAAAAATCAATTGAGAAACAACGAAACGCACTCTATACTTTATAAAAATCAATCTAAAATATTAAAAGAAACAACACTCTATACT
>NW_025222100.1:0-1812 GCF_014066325.1 Apis laboriosa
TTTCTCGTCTCGATTCGTCGAGAAGGAGAAGATGAAAAAAGGGAAGGGAAAAAAAAGAAGAACTCGAATTTGTTATTATCATCTGCGACTCTATCTTGAGATTTATCGTGACCAAAAACAATTGTCGAAACAATTATAACGTACATTTCTTCTTTGTTTGAAATTTGTTTAATTCTCGAAGGAGCGATTCTCAAAGAGACAGGTTGGCTCGTCTCGATTCGTCGAGAAGAAGGAGAAGAAAAGAAAGAAATGAGAGAGGAAGGGAAATAAGACGGGAAGAAAGAAGAAGAAGAACCTAACGAAGTTATCGAAGTGGTAAGGAGCGAAAGCCTGGAGAGAAACAGAGGTGGGAAAGGAAATTACGTTGAGAAATTACTTCAACAGATTTCCTGTCAAGCTTTTACGCTCCCCGCTCGTTGCATCCCCGAGATATGAATTTCCCTTTCTTCCTCTCCACCCTTTTTTTTCTTCTTTTTCTTTTTTTTGATTCGAGCGGAGGAGGAAAAGTCGAGAAGTGTCTGTCGAGAAGTTTCGCTAGAAGAGTAACTTTTCTCGCTTCTCGTGAAGAGAAATTCGACGGATTTTTTTTTTTTTCCTTTTCCTCGCGGATAAGATATTCCACAACAGAGATGGAATTATTTTCGAAGAATCTCGTTACGATCTAGCTAACGCAAATTCAACGAGAGACGGTGCGGAGAACGAATAATTGGGGATAGGAGATTTTTCAGAGTTTAAATGAAGAACGATAGGAAACGATGTAACTTTTTTTTTTCCTTCTCGCGAATAAAATTCAATTGAAAAAGATTTTCACGAAATATATGTTTTATATATATATATATATGGGAATATTTCAAAACTCGAGCAACAGGTGTTTCGCCTTTTTTTCATTGGCAAATTTTTAAAAATACGGATTTGGATGGACGCCTATCGACGAGCAACTAGCCACGCACAACAAGCTTACGTAACTCGTAATGCTATCTTGCTTGCATCTTTTCCATGAATATTGTAACAATTCCAAAAGAATAACTCACTTAATAAATTACTAGAGATCCTAAAACATTATCTTTATAACATACGTTATAACCTTACTAAAATTTAGTTTACGTGCTTCATGAAAATTTCCTGGCGAACAAAATAGAAGCTGTACGGATAGACTGTAAATCGACGAATAGATATCCAATTCAATATCAATAAACGACGAAAGAAAGGAAAATTTAGTCACATTTTCCGTGAAAATTGTCCAATAAACAGAATATCCAAGAAAACCCATTACATTATAAAATGCGTCCACCGTTCGATTAGAATCGAATTACCAAAAGTGTGAAATTTATAATTCGCACGATCCACGAAAATCGATCGATAATAAAGAAGAAGAACGCAAAAGGATACAATGCGCTCATCAGGTGTATCCCCGATTCGAAAAGAATTTTCGAGAAAGAAAGAAAAGGAAAGGAAAGAAGAGGAGAAAAAAAAAAATTAGTCACGCGAGCCATAAAAATGGCGAAAACCAATGAATCGAAATATCCAGTGTCCAATTTGCATCGAATTACGGAAGGAAGGAAGGAAGGAAGGATCGAGAGTACGAATGGAGGGAAGATCGTTAAAAATTAATTGGGACGCGGCGTGGCACGCGTCTGATGGTTTAATTTCGCGCGGTTTCCAGCCGGAAATCCGGCCCACGCGAGCGACACGATTGCGCCCATTATCGTTAACAAATGCGCGCCGGGATTGAAATCAACGAGTCGATATCGTTTCTCCGCTTTCCTTTCTTTCACTTGCAAAATGAGAGAGAGAGAGAGAGAGAGAGAGAGA
>NW_025222101.1:0-377 GCF_014066325.1 Apis laboriosa
GAGGAGAAGATCGAAAAGAAACGATGAACAGCAAAAAAGGATCTTAGTTTTTCTGTAATCAATGATGCGAAAATATACTAAGTATAAAATTGAAAAAAGATCTTAATTTTTCTGTAACCAATGATGAGAAACTACTAAGTATAAAACTAAGTATAAAACTGAGTCCAAGTCATATGGTGTGTCCATTCGTATTTTTCTTTCAATTAGAATCTCACAGTATTGATGAAGAAACGATAAACAAAAAAAAAAAGATCTTAGCTTTTCTGTAAAACTAAGTCCGAATTCTACGGTGTGGCCGTTCGTATTTTTCTCTCAATTAGAATCTCAGTGTCGATGAAGAAATGATAAACAAAAAAAAGAATCTTAGTTTTTCTGTA
>NW_025222102.1:0-423 GCF_014066325.1 Apis laboriosa
TTGAAAGTCAATTTACAATATTCTTGGAAAATGATCTAGTAAGAGAACACTATAATATACACTATCAATGCGGTAAAGGCGGATTTTATTGTAACCTTACCAATCTTCCATGACTAATACACAGTAAAATGTGAAAGGCAGGGAGTGTCCAAAAAAAAGATATCTATACTTACATACATATATACGGAAATGTAACAGTTTTAAAATTAAAACAAATGAACTAGTTCAAATTTCTCAAATCAGTATAGAAATTCGTGACGTAATGTCATAATTTCTTTTTTTTTTTTTTAATTATTTATTATATTCATATCTCGTTTCTAATTATTAATTCTAACCGTTGATAGAATTGTAATAGATCTTTCATGAATGATTTTTATTACATCCATTTTCTATCATATTGTATTGTTCAATACTATATATTTT
>NW_025222103.1:0-491 GCF_014066325.1 Apis laboriosa
TTATATATAACTCTATGTGAAAAGACACATAAAAACACATACAAACACACATGATATACATTACTTCGTACGTATATCAATATTTTATATTTTCATATAAATAACCTATGTATAAAATATTGATAACTGCGAAGTTTAAAACAAGAACAAAAAAAGAAATTTTTCACACAGAGTTATATTTATTTTATTAACCACCACCATAATACCACCATTTTTAATACCAAAATTACTACTACTACTACTACTACTACTAAGCATGCACAAATAGATTCTACTTTAAGCAATATTTCTACAGCAGCAGTTCTACAAGCATCTATTACTTACATTCTACTTATGTTTTACTTATATTCTAAAACTTATATTTATTAGAAAAATTTCACGAATCCTTAAACTTACTTAAACTTAAACATATCCTAATTGTAATTTAATACGATCCTTAAGGAATACTGACTCAAAATAATTTTACTTAAATCTATAATTTTTTGTGGACC
>NW_025222104.1:0-7700 GCF_014066325.1 Apis laboriosa
TTTTATTATTATATTATTATTTATTTTGATAAAGTAACTATCAAATAGGATATATTGCTTGAGAGATATATGAACAGCTTATTCGGAAAAATTCCTTATAAAAGTTCTTTTTTATTATTACCGCTTTCAGACCTCTATTAAATCTAAATTAGAATGATCTTATCTAAAATATTATGTCATTTTTGAAAGTTTAATCAACATTTGTATATTTTTGACATATTTCAACCTAGTTCGGCTGGTCCTTTTTTTTTATCGTGGAGGAAATTCTCATTGGACACCCCAACCCTACCTGGAAGGAGAGAAAATCAGGATATCGGTCTTTTAGTACCGGAATTTTACCGGTCAAAACCTTCACAATGACCTTCTGTGGTACCTCCAAGGAGAACTGGGCACTTTTAGCAAATACTTCTAGTTCCCCGAATATCGCTTATATCACTGGCAAATAGCGTTACCGAATTATGCTTTTGAGTATAGCCACATCAACACCGACACGGAACCGTGCTCTCTTGATCCGAGGTCCTCGCTGACACAACTGTGAAGCATCGTGAAATTTAAGCGAGGACTGCATCCGCAAGATGGCGCGATGACTTGATCAACTGTTGTTTATTGCATCGAAGCCAGGAAACGGCCATCATTTCTCTGATTGTACTACCATCGCGAGTTAGAGCAATGGATTCCTCGCTGTTTCTTCATCATCTTCTTATGCGACATAAAATCTTCACAGTAGGCCACTACGCGCCAATTATTTCTTCCTACCAGCATGAACGAAACGATAATTGACGAGGAAAGATTTATTTCTATCTGCTCGATTACGACACGGTGCTCTTCCGTAAATGCTTCACACTTGAGAGAAGTATGCCATATCAAGCAAGTATGTCAAATCATATCGTGGGAAGGGGGTGGAGCTGTGCACCGCTCCATGGCCTTCCTTCCGATGCGATACAAGTAACAACAGAAGCAAGCGATTAGCACATAATCATATGGAAAGTGGGTCTCACGTAGTCAAGTTCGACATATCCATCAGAATCGACAGATAGTCCCGGTACGCTGAGAGGAACAGTTGCGGATTTCACCAATATTGCTCTCGCTACGCATCTAGCACTCCGCCAAACCTATAGTCTCCGCTGACAGATCGCTGCCGCACCAAATTATACATATTGGCATAATATTTCCCCAAGAAATGCGAGGGTAACAGTCTGACCAATATCATCGCTGCAACTTGTAAGACCATATGGTACAATCTCGCGAATCGGTGCTGAACCTGCCGAAGATTGTCGACTCTTCGACAACTCGCCATCAGATCGACCGTTATGGTACACCGTGTAAGATTACGTTCCACACGATATTCAAATAGAAGAAAGGAACATTTTTCTCAGATTCTACATATTTAAAAATAAAATATAAAAATTGCACAATTATTCTTCTTTACCCAAAGATAATACCAAAGATAATAATAAATCAAAAGACTTACAATAACGATTGAGAATGCATTTCAAAGAGGAATATTTCCTGTTTGCAACTATCTCAAAAAATCATATGTATCTTTTCTATGTTCGGAAATACAACGATTTAAATATTCCACGATTTTAAAAATTGCAAAATTACATCTTCTTTATTCGATGATAACAAATCAATCCAGACACGTACAATAACAATAACAATAACAACAAATACATAATATGAGCTCGATAAAGAGGAATGTTCTTCGGTTGCAATCACCACAGAAAATCGTTCAAATATTCCACAAAATAAAAAATTGCAAATTTACGTTTTTTTTTTTCTTAATATAATCCCTAAAACCAGATGTAGAGAAAGGACTGAGAACCTATTGCAAAATGTTAAATAATATTATTTCAAATTAATAATATAAAGAATTAAATCTCGCTATTAAACAAAATATATTTAAAATAGAATATTATGATTAAGAATGTTTATACTAATATTTATAATTATAAAAATTTTTATGAGATAGAGTATATATTTACATTTTTATAATTTTTAATTATAACGTTTTAAAATCAAATCTAAAAAAAAATTAAAAACAAAACTATGTATATTGATATGGATTGAAACTCTTGTGAGATTTATATTTTTTTATATTTTATAATTCTATTATATAAAATATTATTATCTTTATACTGTAAATTTATTAAAAAATATTGATAAGGAAAATGTTTAAATTATTTACTTTTTTAAACATTCAAATTAAAGATATAATACAAGAAAACTAAAAATACTTCATAAAGATTAGTTAAAATATTTATTTATTTCATCGATTGCTTTCTATTTTTTATTTTTCTTTTTTTCAATAAAAAAATTATTATTAATTAAAATTATTATTAATTATTATTAAAAAAAATTATCGAATATTATATTTTCATATAGGTTATATTGATGTTATGTATTATATATTCATAGCAATGTTTTAAAATTATATATTAAATGTATTTTCATTTTATATTTTATAATATATATTTTATTTTTATTTATATTATTATATATAAATATGAATTACACAAAATATATACGAAGAAGTTATATTCGAAAATAAATGAACGTGACGACTAAATACAATTATTAATAATTTAAATTAATGTTAACTTTTAAAATAACATAGGATATCAAATTGTTATAATTTAAAAATTAAATATGTCTGTTGACAATAATATTTTAACATAATTTGTTATATATACAATTTTAATAAATTAAATAACAAATATAAGTGACATGAATTTGTTTACCGGAACATGAATAAAAAATACCGATATTAACACAGAATATATATGAAAATTTTTTATAATAATATGAATTAGTTATTTTATCGAAAATCTTTAATTTTCTTTAATTTTCACCTTTATAAAAGAATACAAAACCTATATATATAAAATATATACACATATAAAATAAGATCAATCTTTAATTTTCTTAAATTAATTCAGATAATATAGTTAGAACAAAATATTTCTATTAATTTAAATATATTATTATAATTCATTTTATATATAATTTATTTATTTACTTCTTATTAACTTGTTAATGAGAACTTTCTATATACAGTTAGTCGCAGAATTTCATTCACTTTACACAAATTCAATTAAATTTGTGTTATAGAAATCAACAATAATTCTGTTTTATATGAAATATTGCGAGTATAATAATATGAAATTATTTTTTTTTATTATGGAATATCATTTCAAAACAAAAAAACAAGAAAACCAATTTTTCAACTTTCAATATTATTTATCTTTCTTTACATAATTTCATTTAATAATGATTCAAGAAAAAATTTTAAATTATATAATATTTAATTTTATCAGTATTAGAAAATAGAAAATAATATTTCCAGAAGAAACTGGAAATTTCCAAAATAAAAAACATGAAAAAATGAGAGTTGATTTCACATACTCAAAGAAATTTTTTGTTCAAAAATAAATTATTCTATATATAAAATTTTAATATATTACTTTATATTTATTTAAGTTATCATTGAAATCAAATTTTACATAATAATTCAATTTCTTTCGCTGCTACAAAATAGCATAAAAAAATTCTTGTGATTATGTCTTAAATTACAAGCAAAACATCGATTAATTAAACTAATAGTACTAATGTCAATAGTTCAAGTATGATATATAGTTACATATAGATCAATAATTTATTATGTTTAATGTAAAATATTACAAACAATATAGTAAACAATTTTACTATACCCGTTACATATATTATTACATATAATGGTTTTTTATTACATATATTTGTTTCACTCAATTATTTCAGCATTTTGATCTCTTTTATTCTGAACCGTCAAATTATTATTCAAATTGCTATTTCTACATTTCCTTTTTTTTTTTTGAATGCTTCAAAATGCCTACTGTTATTAAAACATCGCCTGATTTATTTTTATCTTGCTGATAGACTATTTTCAATTCTTTTCTGTTGCATATCTTTACAATTACATATAGTTCATTATATCATTTTCAAACTTCTATCTAATATCACATTGTCAATTCTTATAGACTTTGATATAGATACAAAATATTAAATAGATACAATAGATATTAATATTCTATAAGGAAAAAACATTCTATATCGAAATTTTCTCCGAAATTAAATGAAAAAATTCTGATAGAATTAAAAATAAAAGAAAAAATATACATTATTGCATTTCATGAAAAATATTGACTATATATTATACCCATTCTTATACGTAAATTTTAATAATTTTTTAAGTCGGTAATCCAATCTTCTTCTGAACTATTAAAGAATGTTACAAATTTTTTGAAGTAAAATGCATATCTTTTTTCAAGCAATCATTAATATTATAAGAATATAATTGTTTTTAAATATAAAACATGGAAAACGATCAACATGATATTTTCACATAGACTCGTCGAATTATTGCCTGAAAAGTAGATAATGATAAAAATTATAGCTTTACTGAAAAAATCATTACAAGGCATAGAATTCCATCAGAAAGATGGTTCCTAGGACAAACACATATTAAATCAAATTCTGTCTTGAAAGAAAATATATTCATCAAAATGGTAGCTTTTCGAAAGGAAAATCGCTGTTGACAAACCAATAATTGGAAATCATTCAGAGTTGTGTTTTCAGGCGTAAAATTAAAAAACCCATTGGAAATGTGTCGAACTATAAGATTAAAAAATGAGGTTAATAACAACGTCAAAATTTGATCAGAAAAATTCACGTTAAGGATATATTGAGCTATAAAATACTACTCATTACAAGTAAGAGAATTCTAGCTGGAATTCAAACAATGAATTAAGTCACTAAAATTCGATTATGATAAAAATTGAAAGTTTACGACAAGAAAATTGCTGTTACAACGAATTTGACATCGAAAATAAAAAGATATTATCCAGTTCGCACTATTAATACAAACTATGACACGAAAATTCGTTTTTGGCCAAAATTGTACCTTTTCGTTTTGTAAAACGAAACTCTTACAGCGAAATCGGAACCGAAAACATCTAGAGATATGTTATTCAGCACTAACTTCTTCAGTTGCCTCAAATTCTGCAACGAAAAATTGATTACGATAAGTTAAGTAACATTTCATCACGAAAATCCTCGTATCGGTGAATTCTGTACTAATATATCGTTGAGAGTAATGTTTTTGGCCGATATTAGAATGACGATGAATTCTGCTGCGAAAATTCAATTTTGATAATTGTACCTCTTAGACAAAAAAAACGCTATTACGGCAACTTCAACATCGAAAACGTTCAGATATACGTTATTCGTCACTATCACACATAGAATGCTCAAATTATGAAAAGAAAAATTGATATTGATTGCATATTTTTGAATGAATGCAGGCTTTCGGTAGGAAAATCTCATTTACGCCGAATTCTGGATTGAAATTCTGGAGGATGAAGTTTTTATACTGATATTCAAATTTCGATGATTTCTGCTGTGAAAAATCGAATTGGAACAAAATTCCAACTTTTGGAAACGCAAATCGCTATTGCGGCGATTTCAACATCAAAAACGTTCAGATATACATAATTCCTCACTATCTCACTTAGATACCTCAAATTGAGCAAAGAAAAATTCATATGGACAGATTATGCAGGTTGTAGACACGAAAATCTAATTTTCTGCGAATTCTGAATGGAATTATCATGAAGGGTAAAATTTCTATATTCATATTCAAATTTCGGTGATTTCTTGTAAGAAAATTCGATTTGGAACAAAATTCCACCTTTTGGAAACGCAAAACGGTATTACGCGATTTCGACTTCGTAAACGTTCAGATATACGTAATACGTCACTATCTCACTTAGATAGCTCAAATTGTGCAAAAAAAAATTGATAACGATAGATTATGCATGTTGTAGACAAGAAAATCTAATTTTCTGCGAATTCTGAATGGAATTATCATGAAGGGTAAAATTTTTTTATTCATATTCAAATTTCGGTGATTTCTTGTAAGAAAATTCGATTTGGAACAAAATTCCACCTTTTGGAAACGCAAAACGGTATTACGCGATTTCAAAATCGAAAACATTCAGATATACGTAATACGTCGCTATCTCACTTAGATACCTCAAATTGTGCAAAGAAAAATTCATATCGACAGATTATGCAGGTTGTAGACACGAAAATCTAATTTTCTGCGAATTCTGAATGGAATTTTCATGAAGGGTAAAATTTTTGTATTCATATTCAAATTTCGGTGATTTCTTGTAAGAAAATTCGATTTGGAACAAAATTCCACCTTTTGGAAACGCAAAACGGTATTACGCGATTTCAAAATCGAAAACGTTCAGATATACGACAGTGGTCACTATCTCATTTAGATAACTCAAATTGTGCAAAGAAAAATTCATATCGACAGATTATGCAGGTTGTAGACACGAAAATCTAATTTTCTGCGAATTCTGAATGGAATTATCATGAAGGGTGAAATATTTATATTCATATTCAAATTTCGGTGATTTCTTGAAAGAAAATTCGATTTGGAACAAAATTCCACCTTTTGGAAACGCAAAACGGTATTCCGCGATTTTAAAATCGAAAACGTTCAGATATACGACTGTGGACACTATCTCACTTAGATACCTCAAATTGTGCAAAGAAAAATTCATATCGACAGATTATGCAGGTTGTAGACACGAAAATCTAATTTTCTGCGAATTCTGAATGGAATTATCATGAAGGGTGAAATATTTATATTCATATTCAAATTTCGGTGATTTCTTGTAAGAAAATTCGATTTGGAACAAAATTCCACCTTTTGGAAACGCAAAACGGTATTACGCGATTTCAAAATCGAAAACGTTCAGATATACGTAATACGTCACTATCTCACTTAGATACTTCAAATTGTGCAAAGAAAAATTCATATCGACAGATTATGCAGGTTGTAGACACGAAAATCTAATTTTCTGCGAATTCTGAATGGAATTATCATGAAGGGTAAAATTTCTATATTCATATTCAAATTTCGGTGATTTCTTGTAAGAAAATTCGATTTGAAACAAAATTCCACCTTTTGGAAACGCAAAACGGTATTACGCGATTTCGACTTCGTAAACGTTCAGATATACGTAATACGTCACTATCTCACTTAGATACCTCAAATTGTGCAAAGAAAAATTCATATCCACAGATTATGCAGGTTGTAGACACGAAAATCTAATTTTCTGCGAATTCTGAATGGAATTATCATGAAGGGTGAAATTTTTATATTGATATTCAAATTTCGGTGATTTCTTGTAAGAAAATTCGACATGGAACAAAATTCCACCTTTTGGAAACGCAAAACGTTATTACGCGATTTCAAAATCGAAAACGTTCATATATACGTAATACGTCACTATCTCACTTAGATACCTCAAATTGTGCAAAGAAAAATTCATATCCACAGATTATGCAGGTTGTAGACACGAAAATCTAATTTTCTGCGAATTCTGAATGGAATATTCATGAAGGGTGAAATTTTTATATTGATATTCATATTTCGGTGATTTCTTGTAAGAAAATTCGACGTGGAACAAAATTCCACCTTTTGGAAACGCAAAACGGTATTACGCGATTTCAAAATCGAAAACGTTCAGATATACGCAATACGTCACTATCTCACTTAGATACCTCAAATTGTGCAAAGAAAAATTCATATCGACAGATTATGCAGGTTGTAGAAACGAAAATCTAATTTTCTGCGAATTCTGAAT
>NW_025222105.1:0-1383 GCF_014066325.1 Apis laboriosa
AAATGGGAGGCGTAATTAAGCATATACGCGTTAATGTTTTTGTTAATGTTCAACGGACTGAATTAAGTCAGTGGAAAGTTTTTTGAGAATCGTTCTTTAAAAAAAAAAAAAAAAAAGAAAAAGAAAAAGTCGTTGCTCAATCGAAGGTTTAATACAAGTAAATTATCGATAATTTTTTGGGATCTAAAAAGAGAGAGAGTATAATCGATAATTTTATACCAACTATTTCAACGTTCAAGGGAAAATATTCAGGGCTGTTTGTTTAAAAAAAGAAAAAAAAATTTCAAGCCTCTTCTAGTCAATTGCATCCTTGGAACCGCAAGGTAACAACGGGTAAGCAGCTCATAAAACAAAGTGCAACTTCAACGTCTATTCGCAGGCTCCGTTTTGACATTGCACCACCAATCATTACCAGCGATCATCGAGCCAGTCCAGGAGTCGTGAACGAGTAATGATCTGTGACCGAGAACTAACGGGAAAGATATTTTTTTTGAAAAAAAAAAAAAAAAAAGAAAAAATAGAAGAAGAAAATTCCCCTAGAAAATATTCGAAGAGAAACGCGAGGCATTGTTGAATCGATCGGCCAACTTCTCCGACAATTTATCGATTCGAAGTGAAAGATATCGCATACGTGATCTCTTCATGAGATTTCTTGTTGCGCCTATACAGGGAGGATTATAAATATAAAATTATTGAAATTTACGAAATTTAACGTTCGCCACGGGATTTAAAGATACATTAAGAATTTGCGAAATGAGGAAAATTACAGGAGGCAGGATACAAAGGAGGGGAAAAAAGGAAAAAAAAGAAAAACGAGCGAGCCTTTTTTTTTTTTTAATCTCAAATTTTCTCCTCGAAGCGCTTCTTCGAAGAGAAATTATATGGGCGCGGATAAAGATACGCGAGATACACAGGAATTTTTTAGACCGTTCCCCGAATTTTGTACACACGCCCTGCGCAAAACCTGCAAGCCACGCCGAAGTATAACACGCCCTTTGCTCGAAGAAACCGGCCCACGATCCTGTTTATTACCCCACCACGTTCTCCCATGTTTATGATACTTTAATCGCTATTGACAAGCAGAACGAAACTTGAAAACTTCTTCGACTGCTGATTAACATTGCGAGTTTATCCATGAATAATCGAAGGGCATTCGCTGCTCGAATAATTGCCACGAATCACTGTACGATCATCTTTTTCTTATACGATCATTTATAATCAAAAGTTTGTTCGAGCATCGAATATTGATCGTACGCTCAATTTCCAAAACTCGAAGAGATTTCGAGAGATCGAGGGAAGAATCGAATCTTAACATCATCTTGGAAAAATCCTTTAACCCTCAAACTCTAAAGAAAGACAGATTCAATTTCCAAAACTCGAAGA
>NW_025222106.1:0-859 GCF_014066325.1 Apis laboriosa
TGTTGATGTTATTACTCGAAGGACCACCTACAATCGTAGGATTGCATATTCCTTATATTATGTGAACGATACTTTGACTCTTTACGGCTAATTGTAATGATTCAACTTTGATTGACTGATTGATGATTAAACTTTATTTTGATGTACACTGCATCGTCATCGAATTCTATCTGTTCTTGTTTCTATTTCTATATCAACTCTATTGCAAGACGTCGCGATCCTTGGCTTCTTCTTCAATCTTTGGGAAAAATACACATAAAGAAGGAATTGGAGGGACCTATGGTCGCACTGGAGGGCAGCCTCAAAGGAATGATTTTCGCGGGTCGCATCGCAACGCGTGGGAGTCAGGATCTTCGAGATAGCTACCACGATAGTCTATCGCATGATGTGCAAATGTGATTCGTGAAATGGCTGTTGTTGTGAAACTTTTGCTTAAATTAGAGATCTGGACGTCGTTAGGAAAAACATGTCCGCTCATAAATTATTGTAGATTATTGATGGTACTCAAACTATTGAAAACACAGGCCAGGTTACCCGACCACTTCACAAGTCCTGATTTTAACACATATATTAAAAACAAAATATAAAAATAAGATATTTAGACCTATTTTTATTTGGTTTGACAAAAATGACAAGAATTGAAGATACTTTTTTTACATCTAACATAATTCTAAATATTTTAATAATATTTTACGATAAATAATTATAATTATAATAATAAATATTATAATAATAAAATTACAAATAACTAGTAATTATTTCTATTATTAAATAAATTATATATAATAAATTATGATTAATATTATAATAATAAAATTTATGGAATCCATTGAATGGATTAAGTTTAACGCTAATGAAT
>NW_025222107.1:0-212 GCF_014066325.1 Apis laboriosa
TCCCGCTCGCAACGCGCACAGGAAGTCCCATGTATCTCCAGCATTTTCGGAGATACAGCCGTTTTAATGAGGCACTGTTTTAAATATTCTGAAATTTCGTCTTATTTATACGACCATAGCGTATGAACCGCTTGTGCTAGCCTAACCAGTGAAGATTCAGTGTAAAGAGCAATCTTTCCCGGTTGCAACGCGCACAGGAAGTCCCATGTATC
>NW_025222108.1:0-924 GCF_014066325.1 Apis laboriosa
TTTTGCAAAAATAAAAAAGGGGGGGGATCCAACGATCCAACGATCCTCTATATTTTCTTTTCGATTCGATCGCCGAGAAAATTCGATCGTTCGCCTCGAGTTTAGAAAAATAAAAAAGGAGGAAACGGAAATCCAACGATCCAACGATCCAATGATCCTTTATATTTTCTTTTCGTTTTGATTTCCTTCTCGAACGATGGAAAATGGTTCGATCGCTGGGAAAATTCGATCGTCCGCCTCGATTTTACAAAAATGAAAAAGGAGAGAGGGATCCAACGGTCCAACGATTCTTTATATTTTCGTTTTGATCTCCTCCTCGAATAATGGGAGGCGGTTCGATCGTGATCATCGCCGAGAAAATTCGATCCCCCTCGATTTTACAAAAATAAAAAAGGGGGACGGAGATCCAACGATCCAACGATTCTCTGTATTTTCTTTTCGTTTCGATTCCTTTCTCGAACGAAGGAAGGCGGTTCGATCGCTGGGAAAATTCGATCGTTCGCCTCGATTTTACAAAAATAAAAAAAGGAAGGGGGGAGGGGAGGATCCAACGATCCAACGATTTTCTATCTTTCTTTTCGTTTCGATCGCCGAGAAAATTCGATCCCCCTCGATTTTCCAAAAATAAAAAAGGGGGGTGGAGATCCAACGATCCAACGATTCTCTGTATTTTCTTTTCGTTTCGATCCCCTCCTCGAACAATGGGAAATGGGCTCGATCATCGATCTTACAAAAATAAACAAAAAAAGGGAGATCCAACGATCCAACGATTTTCTATCTTTCTTTTCCTTTCGATTCCTTTCCCGAACGAAGGAAGGCGGTTCGATCGCTGGGAAAATTCGATCGTTCGTCTCGACTTTACAAAAATAGAAGGGGGATCCAACGATCCTCTATATTTTCTTTTCGTTTCGATCCCCTCCTCGA
>NW_025222109.1:0-715 GCF_014066325.1 Apis laboriosa
AGGAATTCCTTCTTCTCTCCTTTTTTCGATCTTTTATTCAAGACACCTCAAGGATACATCTTCGGAAAAATTAAAAAAAAAAATAAATTTGATATCAAGCTTGGATTGTTAATTGATTGAAAATTTCATCAAAGAATTTCTTCTTTTCTCCTTCTTTCGATGCTTTATTCAAGACACCTCAAGATCACATCTTTGGAAAAATTTAAAAAATTTGATATCAAGCTTGGATTGTTAATTGATTGAAAATTTCACCAAGGAATTCCTTCTTCTCTCCTTCTTTCGATCCTTCGTATTCGAAGACACCTGAAGATCACATCTTTGAAAAAATTTAAAAAATTTGATATCAAGCTTGGGGATTGTTAATTGATTGAAAATTTCACCAAGGATTTTTTTCTTCTCTCCTTCTTTCGTTCCTTCGTATTTGAAGACACCTCAAGATCACATCTTCGAAAAAATTTAAAAAAGTAAATTTAATGTCAAGCTTGGATTGTTAATTGATTGAAAATTTCACCAAGGAATTCCTTCTTCTCTTCTTCTTTCGATCCTTCGTATTCGAAGACACCTCAAGATCACATCTTTGGAAAAATTTAAAAAAATTTGATATCAAGCTTGGATTGTTGATTGAAAATTTCACCAAGCAATTCCTCCTTCTCTCCGTTCTCTCGGTCACTCTTGTTAACGGTCGTAACAAGAGTATCATTACGGGCGATGTTAA
>NW_025222110.1:0-793 GCF_014066325.1 Apis laboriosa
GTAATTTATTCGCTCACGTGGAATTCGACCGATTTTAGAAATGAAGTAAGTAAAGACAAGTTTCTGCGGGAACACGATGAACCATTGAATCTGTTTTCCAGTCGAATCTGCTTTTTGGTCAACGATTTACTCACCGATTTCACGAAAACGAATTTCGATCGATGAATCTGAGTGGTTTAATTTGTTTTTCCCCATTGGAAGGTATCTACAAATTAGAGAAATTTATTATTAATTTCAATAGTAGATTTATGGAATATCGATGAGAATAATCGGAAAAAAAAAAAAATAAAACGTTCGTTCCATACAATTCGATCTTTGAATAATAGAAGATGATACTTTGAATAATAGAAGATAATGGAAAAAAATAAACTTGTTGTGATTTTTGTGCGTTCCTCGAGCTGAAACGTTTCATTCTATTTGTTTTTCTCTATAAATAGTATGCAAAAATAGTATGCAAAAATATTCGAAAGAAATTTACACGTTTTTTTTTTCTAACGATAAAAGGAAAAAAGTTAATGAAAATGTGAGAAAAAAAACGAAATACGAAAAGTATAACGGGATATACTTGATGTAACAGATAAATTATTGAATAAAAGAAGTATTGTAAAAAGATAAAATTGAAAGTAATGCAAATAATGATCAAACTTCAATTTTAGTTTCGCTATTAAGCTCTACCCTTCCCATAAGTGTCAATCATAATTTGAGCGAANGAGCGAAATATCAAGTTTCTATCGTTATGTCAAATAATCTAAATGATTAAATAACGAAGTGGCCCCGATTTCGAAATGTAAAT
>NW_025222111.1:0-10175 GCF_014066325.1 Apis laboriosa
CTTATATTATACTTAGAACTAGGACCTAAATATAAGATGAATGCATCTTATGATTTATATCGAACATAAGAAATTATAATAAGGATATTATAATCTATTGGTTATCGTGATCCAACGTCGTCCAACGTAATCCAACGTCGTGCATCGATGTTCATCGATGAAGTCTTAAATTAACTTATTCTAGATCTTAATACTAAATCATAAGTCTACCTTATATTATACTTAGAACTAGGGTAAATTAAATCTAAACGCATGTTTTGAATTAACTTATTCTAGATCTTAATACTAAATCTTAAATCTATCTTATATTATACTTAAATTTAAATCTTAAAATTAGGACTTAAGTCTATAACGCACGCATCTTATCGAAATATAATAAATTACAATAATGATATTATAATCTAACGCTTAATACTAAATCTTAAATCTATCTTATATTATACTTAAAACTAGGACCTAAATCTAAGATGTATGCATCTTATGATTTACATCGAACATAAGAAATTATAATAAGGATATTATAATCTATTGATTATCGTGATCCAACGTCGTCCAACGTCGTCCAACGTAATCCAACGTCGTCCATTGATGTTCATCGATGAAGTCTTAAATTAACTTATTCTAGATCTTAGTACTAAATCATAAGTCTACCTTATATTATACTTAGAACTAGGACTTAAATCTAAACGCATGTTTTGAATTAACTTATTCTAGATTTAAATACTAAGTATTAATTCTATCTTATATTATACTTAAAACTAGGACTTAAATTTTAACGCATGTCTAAAATTAACTATTCTACATCTTAACACCAAATCTTAAATTACAATAAAAATATTAATATCTAAATTTTAACATTAAATCTTAAATCTATCATATAATATATTTAAAATTAGAATTTAAATCTAAACGCATTTCTTAAATTAACTTATTCTAGATTAATGCTAATCTTAAATCTATCTTATATTGTATTTAAAACTATGACTTAAATCTAAAACGCACGCATCTTATGATTTACATAGAATATAATAAATTACATTGAAAATATTAAAATCTAAATCTTAAACCTATTTTCATCATATCAAGAATACTCTTGGTCAACTTAAAGCGAAAATGGGATACTCAATAAATGTTATTTAATTTATTATGTAATTTAAAAATAATCCTAATGTTCATAGCGAAGACAAGCGAAGCAGGATAAAAATATGTATTGAAGAAGAACAGAAGACACGTCATCGATAGAAATGATAAATAATAATTAAAAAGTAGGAATATCCTAGAAATCACTGTCATTCTCATGTCACGACTTACATCAATGGACTTACGAGAGTTGCCGATCAGACGATACTTGCCAGTCGTGGTCAATCAAGAGTTACGACAGCGGCCTAACAGAAGAAGATATTTGTCCCAGCGACAGAGGAAGGAACGAGGAAGATCCTCGACCACCTGTGTCGGCTAACAAAGACAATGTTCGACTGTAAGGCCTAATCTCTGATCGAGTACTCGATGGCACCAATCGATCAGAGTGCGGACCTTTGATTGATCACCGGAAGTAAAGTACCAATCCAACAATTCTTGCCATTGTTGCGTTACATGTGGTTGACAGTAACTTGAAATAAACAAAAAAGAAAGAAAAAAAAAACAACAAACCAAGACAGTTATGAGGATAAATTGAAGAAGAAAATAAAAAACTATTCGAAGGACCAGATGAAACCACTCGAAATGAAAAATAAAACGAAAGAATTTAGAATTTTATTTTTCGCTTTATGCTGAGAAGAGTATCTTGATTGATTGACGAAATGCGCTTAATAATAATAATCTAATTAATATTCGTTTATTAACTAATCTGTGTCAAAGATATTCTAGTCTCATTTAAAAAAAAAGAGGAAAAAGATTACGTAATTAAATTTAATTACGTTAAAAATTTTTTAAAAAATTGAAAAACAGTTTATACTTTTTATAAAGAGAAAGGATTAGCTAGAATATCCTTGTACAGATTTTATTATTACCTTCAGTCTAATCCATTGATAATTAATTAAAATAATTTAAAGCAATTATATTTTAGACTAGACTGAAGATATGCGTAGTTCTTGGCTTGCCATCACTTTTCGAAAACTATTAATGATGAAATATAATTTAAAATATTTCGAAAAATATCTAATGGAATATTCATAAGATACTTTTTTAAATGAAAAATACGAAAAGCGATGCCAATTACCGGGTCTCACCCACGAGGAGGTGACTACGCATCGAGACCCACCTAAACCTAATAAATAAAAAAAAAAACAAATTATTAGTGATTAACAAAATAATACAAAGTGATAAAATACAAATTACAATAAAAAAATATAAAATGTATAACATAGATATATCTATAAATGTAAAACATATATTTAAAACTTTACATTGATGTTTACAATAATTTTTTACATTTATCGCAATTTTTCGCACGCATTTAACTTTACGCATTTAATCTCACGCAGTCCAACAATGAGGCTTAAATTTAAAACTTAATCTATATTCTTAATACTACATCTTAAATCTACGATTTATACATCCTACTGGCATCATCCGTGCTAAAGATACGCTCTTATTTAATGCAAAATAAAAAAAGAAAAGATAAAAGAAAAGGAAGTAAATGGATTGAAAATATGTATGATTGAATGTTTGTATTGTATAGAGTTGGTTTTAAAGAGCGTTAGAGTTAAAGAGCGTATCTTCTTACCGAATGTGCTTACAATTAACTTAATCTAATTGTCTATCTTACATTACTAAACTTAAAGCTAAGACTTAAATTTAAGACTTAAAATTTATTTAAATCTTAAATTTAATTTTAAATTAAAACGCAGACATCTTAAAAATTACATACAGAATAAATTAAAAATTTTATTTTGATATTTCACACAGGAATTCCGAATATTTATTCAACTATTTCATTATTGCAAAAATGCAAAGTTTTATTCAGATTTAGAGAAATAATAGAAAAAAACTTAATTTTAATTTTGACAACGAATAATTATTTGTCATTTGTTCCAAATAAATCAATTATGTTTGTATCAATATATCGCAGTAAGAATATTAATTTATAATATTAAATAAATTAATATTCTTACTGCATAATGCAAATGATTTTATATAATATTACGCGAGTTTAAAATTCAAATGAATATAAACTTTTTAGCAGTATTTTTATTAACAAATGCTGTAATATTTTGGGGCGCTGAAAAAAAATGATAGCCAAGAGAGGCTATCAGGATCACACTTGTGATCCAAAAACAGGATCTTTCCTACAATGTTTGTGGAAAAATTATGGGCATTTTAAAACGGAACACTATTTTCAAAAACGCGATCATTTTTTAACGCAACACTATTTTCAAAAACGCGATTATTTTTCAACGCAACACTAATTCTTAAAATGAATTTACAAATGCAAATGAATTGAAAGTTAATATCTCTAATTAAAACTCGAAATAAAATAAACATAAAATTTTTTAATACTACTATTTAAAAAAAATTATATTATTAAATTTAATAATGATTAAAATTAATAAAAAAAATCGCGATGTCTCATAAAACGCAACACTAAAGCAAACGCGATCATTATTTATTCGCGACTCTAATGCAAACCGTAATTTATTTATCGCAACACTAATTAAAAAATCGCGATTGCCCGTTTTCTCACTTTGTGATCCAAAAATAGGACCACATTTTTGCAGCTCTTACAACTGCATTTTATGATCCCAAAACAGAACAATTTCCACAATATTAGTGGAAGAATCATGGGCATTTTATAAACGCAACACTACTTTCAAAAACGCGATCAATTTTTAGCGCAACACTACTTTCAAAAACGCGATTACTTTTTGACGCAACACTATTTTCAAAAACACGATTACTTTTCAACGCAACACTAATTCTTAAAATGAATTTAGTACATATGCAAATGAATTAAAAGTTAATATCTCTATAATTAAGATTTGAAATAAAATAAACGTAAAATTTTTTAACACTATTTTTTATAAAAAATTATATTATTAAAATTAAAATTATTAAAAAAAATCGCGATGTCTCATTAAACGCAACACTAAATCAAACGCGATAGTTATTTATTCGCAACTCTAATGCAAACCGTAATTTATTTGTCGCAACACTAATTAAAAAATCGCGATTGCCCATTTGCCCATAATGATTGTACGTTGGGCCGGAATTCACATCGGCCATAAATACTACTACTACTACTACTACTACTACTACTACTACTACTACTACTATTGACTCTAAAACGAGCATAGTGACAAAGTAGTAACAATGACTTCCCATTCTTTGGATCCAGACAAGATCCAAAAAATAAGAAGTCATTCGTTGTAGCCCCTCTTCGCGACAGTTTGTCGAGGCCTCTTCGGTCTTCCTCCTTCGGGCGCAATGCCCGCTGAAACTTAAATCTAGGCTCGAGATTTCCTAATCGCAAAAAAAAAAAAAAAAAGAAAGAAAATAGACTAAATCGCGGAAGCTGAGTGCACATGGACGACCAATAATCATTACTGACCATTGTCCGCACATGTGCAGAATCTCGAGCGCACGTTCGTTTCGCCCACTTCGCGACCGCGACCGCGAAATTCGAAAAATCAATATAAGTAAAACCAGAAACGAATGGTCATCGATGACCACTCGTCTCAGCTCCACTCTCGATTTTTCAAATTGTATTTCCTGAAACAGGTTGTCACGCGAAAACGCGCCTACCCGACCAGAGACTGTGACAACCTGCCCGGCCCTACCTACTTATAATTAACATGCACACCAGAAAGTATGCTACCTATCCTACCTAGCGCTATATTTAAAAAATAGCAAAACAATCACACCAACACATCCACTCCACGGTTCTCACACATTACACCCGGGTGCAAAAAGCCTACACTAGAGAGAGCGTCCCGGGACGCCTCCGACACCCGAGCTTAATAATCACTTTCACACTCTAAATTTACGTACCTTTTCCTGAAATCGACTGACGATGGCTAATGATCATTGCGTGAATTGCGATAAAAAAATCTTATCTATCTTGATTTTAATTATCAATAAAAATTATTAAATTTTAATAATTGATATCAATATATTGTAGTAGTATATTATAGTAATATATAATATATATAATTTTATAGTAATATTAACAAAATTGTAAATTGTATAATTGATAATATAATAAATGAAAATGAGAATTGTAACGACGCAATTCCACAGCCTAATCGCACACATACACAATGTGGAAAATACGTCGTGCACGATCACTAACTTATCGTCAGTCGCCGATAAAAACTTATAAACTATGATCATCATGCCCATTGCCTCTCTCTCACCCAAGTAACACTTGGGCACGTGAGTGAGATCGTGGCAATGAACATGGAAGGGGTTAAACCTGAAAATCCTGAACTAAAAAGATATTATAAGTATATATTTTTTCTCTAACGGACTAATATTCGTTATTTTATCATCTATTTTTACTTTAAATTTTACTTGAATGACTCTAATTTTATTAAATTAGATATCTAAAATTTAAAATTATGATATCTAATATGCAAAAGAAAAATAAATAAGAAATTTATTTAAAGGAAGAAATACTAAATGCAAAATAAAATTATTGAATTAAATATTAAAGTTAACATTAATAGAAATAACCTCAGGCGATTCCTTCATCAAAACATAATTTCGAAAATAAGAAACACAATGTTCAATATTATTGTTTTGATTCCGAAATCTACCTGTCGCGATATATCTTCTTGCACATTTTCGTATACGAAGGAAATAAAATTAAAATTTTTTATTTCGTATCATATGCTTGTTGAAAATTGAAAATAGAATAATTAAAAAATATTGTATAAAGCAAAATGTAAAAAAGAAAAGAAAATTTTTATTTTATTACTATTTAAAAAAACGCGATATGCAAGAAGATCTAGCCTGAGCTAATAAATAAAACACAGAAAATGTTACTACTCACGGGTATAATAATATACTCGTGATCACTATGCTCGTTGCAAAAATCTACGTATACAACCAGTCACTCGTGTCGATTCGGACCTTTCGTCCTACGACATGATTGAGTGACCGGAGGAACATAAATGCATGCGACTCACCCTTACATGCGAAAAATATTGGCAGGAGGATGTTGCAAAAATCTGTAACAAAAAACGAAACAACATAATTTAAAACATAATCCCGATTGTTTAAAAAAATTGAATTCTAATTTAAAAATTAAAAATCTAATGAAGTAAAAAAAAATGAAACTCTACTAAAATAATATTAATAATAAAGTTAAAATTAAGTTAAAATAATAAAGTTAAAAATTAAAATTCTAATACTTTAATGAAAATAATAATTAAGACACTGATGGAAAAATTCTAAATTTAAAAATTAAAAATCTAATGATTTTATATTGAGATAAAAAAATAAGAATTTAAATAAAATAAAAGATAATTACCTCTTCGCGTGATGGATGACCGCCTTATTTTCTTGAGAGAAGCACTGACTCTAAACGAATTATTTAAACGCATAGTCTTTTAACGCGACCGATTAAATTAAATTCGGCGAACAAACACTGATTCTAATTTCGCGTTATTCATTAAAGAATTTAAAAAAACTTTTACGAAAGCAAACACTGACTCTACTGATCGTATCGCGCGCGGTTACAAAAATTTACTGAAAATAAAATTGTATAAAATTATAGGGAGGGATGGGGTGGAAAAAAAAGTAAAATATTCTTCGATATTTTTCCTTTTTTTTCTTTCTTCTTTCAAACATTTGTTTAAGAAAATACTGCTATGAGTTGTAAAATAAGATTTTTTAACATTCAAAAATATTTATGAATTATTTGAAAAAATTTGGAAAATTATTTTGAATAATTATTTATTTTGAATAATATTGGAAAAATTACGTTATAATTGTTCGTTATCAAAATTTAGATTATAATTAATTATAATAAATTATGTCGCGAATTATAAATATTCGAAATTTCTTGTAAAATAATCAAAATTTTACAAGTTAAGCATACAATAATAAATTAAACTTAAACTTAAAACTAGTGTAGTTCTTAGCTTGGCATCAGTTTTCAAAAACTAATCTTTCTAATATAATTCTAATACAACATTTTTAATGTAATATTTTTAATAATTTGACTAAATAATGTAAAATGAAAACCGATGCCAATTACCGGGTCTCACCAACGGGGAGGTGACTACGTCGAGACCCACATAATTATATTTATTATATAAATTATTACAATATATGTAATAAACATATATGTAAATAAATTAAACAATAAATATAAAATTAAAAGAAAATAATAAATTAAAATATAAATCAAATTAAAATTTTTAAATAAAAATTAAAGATTGAAAGTTAAAAAAAATTAAAAATTTTAACCAAAATTAAAAGAAAATTTAAAAATTAAAATTGAAAGTTAAAATGAATCGAAAGTAAAATTAAATAAAATTAAAAAAAATTAAAAAGTAAATATTTACAGAAGTATAAATAGAAATTGAATGATAAAGTAAATTAAAAATAGAATAAAAATTAAATCAAATCAATAATAAATAAAAGTTAAACATTGAAAGTTAAAGTGAATTGAAAATAAAATTAAATAAAATTAAATAAAATTTAAAAAAATTAAAAAATATATATTTAAAGAAATAAAAATAAAAATTGAATGATAGAGTAAATTAAAAATAAAATAAAAATTAAAAATTAAAAATTAAATCAAATTAATCAACTAAAAAAAATGTAATGTGAATTAAATAATTTAAATGTAAAAATGTAAAGTTAATGTAAATTAAAAATAAAAAATTAGATAAAATAAAAAGTTAAAAAAAAGAAGGGAAAAATGTATGTATAATAAATACAAGAATAAATAATAAATTATTCTCAATGTTATAAACTTTCAATTCAAATGTTATGATTTCGATGTTAACGCGACGCGAGTTCGATAGGAAGTGATCGCTCTCGCCCGTTCTGTTCCGTATTTATACAAGCGCGTGAGCCGAAGTCGAACGAAAATATACGACCTTTTCCGATTTTATCAAAATAGATTTTTCGAATATATTAATGAACGATTTATCAATTTTTAGATTTTTACTGTTAATTTATGAATTTTATAATAATTTTTATATTTTTATTGTTAATTTATGGACTTAATAACATATTGGTATATTATATATAATAATTAAAATATATTTTCACGAAATAAAGTAAAATTTTGTATTTTATAACATCAATTTTCGATTTAAAATTATGTTAAAAATTTCTTCGTATTATTTTATGCGAAAAATAATTATAAAATAACGAATAGATTTATATGATCAATAATTTAATAAATTTTAAACTTTTATTCTAATTTATTTACCGAATAATTTTTTACCATAGTAAATATAGTAAATCGCATAATTACTAATTCTTAATTTTATTTTATTTGTATCTGCAGTTTATTAATAATTAATCAAAATAATAAAAAGAAATTATATTTTAGACTACACTGCAGGTATGCGTAGTTCTTCGCTTATTATCGTTTTTCGAAAACTATTAATGGTGAAATATAAATTAAAATATTTCGAAGAATTGCTAATGGAATATTCAATAGATATTTTTTTAAATATAAAATTTGAAAAGCGATGCCAATTACAGTTCCATATAGGGTCCCACCAACGACGAATCATAACTACGCATCGAAAAAACAAATTTATTTAACAAAATGGTTAATACATTAAATTTATCAATTAATTATCTATAAATTAAATTTCAAAAAAAAAAATGTAAAAAAAAAAAATTAATAAAAATAAATTAAAAATATAGAAAAATTATATCGAAATTAAAGAAATATTACTTAATATATAATTATATTTATATTATATTATTGTTTATATCGAATATAATAAATTATAATAAAAATATTGAAAATCTAAATCTTAAAACTAAATATTAAATTTGTTTGCAATTTCCATATAAAGAATAGTCTCGATCAACGTAAGTGAAAAAAGCGAAAAAAGGAAACTTAAAAAATTTGTAATCATTTATTATTTAATTTAAAAAAAATTGTAATATACAAAAAGCAGTTAATTATTATAAGATAATTAATTATTTTAAAATAAAAAAGTACTGAAATATAGGAAAAAAATTTAAACTCAAGGTTAAAATAATCTAAAAGAACTAAAACATAAAAAAAGAATTTAATAAATATAATCTAAATCAAGATAATACAAAAACAACTAAATTTATCAAATTTACAATATTAAATTTTTATTTTATATGTTGCAGTTTTGTTGGATTAACTTAATTATTATATTAATTTATTCTGTTAATTTATTATGTTAAATATATTATTTTAGATTTTTTCAACTAGTTAGGAATAATTAATTTCTTTCTCTATGTTTTTCATTTTTTTTTATTTTATAATAGTAAATATCTATCTTATATTTTCCTCTTCTATCTATATATATATATATCCATTATTTATATATTATAAAATTAAATTCTTTTATACGTTGCAACATATAGAAAAAGAATTTAACATTGTCATACATAAATAATGAAGAAACCATAAAAAAATGAAATATAAACATTAATTAAACTAAAACATAAAAAAAGAAACATAATAAAAAAAAAAATTTAACACAAATATGACCTAAATCAAGAAAATACAAAAACAATTAAATTTATCAAATTTACAATAATAAATTCTTTTTTTATATATTGAAGCTGTATTATATTTATTTAGTTATTATGTTAAATTTCTTATTTATATTCTTTTTTTTTTTCAGTTCAATTAATATTTATTTTAAATTCTTTTTTGATATTTTAGCTCTTGTAGATGTTTTTTAACTTTGAGAATAGATTCTTTTCCAATATTTCAATCCTTTTTCATTTTTTAATAGTAAAGTTTTATGTTATATTCTCTCTTTATGTTTGTATATGTATTTATTATTTGTATATTATAAAATTAAATTCTATTATATGTTACAACATATAGAAAAAGAATTTAACATAGCAATACACAACTAATGAATAAAATATAAAAAGAAAATATAGTAGAGAAATTAATTAAACAAAAACATAAAAAAAGAAGAAACACAATAAAAAAAAATTTAACAGAAATATTAATAAAGACAATCTAAAGGAAGGATAACATAAAAGGAGGA
>NW_025222112.1:0-884 GCF_014066325.1 Apis laboriosa
TATATTTATAATATTAAATAAATTAATATTCTTACTGCATGTAAACGAATTTATGTAATATTACGAGAGTTTAAAATTCAAATGAATATAAACTTTTTTAGCAGTATTTTCATTAGCAAATGCTGTAATATTTAGGGGTGCTGAAAAAAAATGATAGCCAAAAAAGGCTATCAGGATCACACTTGTGATCCAAAAACAGGATCTTTTCCACAATGTTAGTGGAAAAATTATGGGCATTTTAAAACGCAACACTACTTTCAAAAAACGCAATCATTTTTTAACGCAACACTACTTTCAAAAACGCGATTATTTTTCAACGCAATACTAATTCTTAAAATGAATTTACAAATGCAAATGAATTGAAAGCTAATATCTCTAATTAAAACTCTCTAATTAAATAAAATAAAATAAATATAAAATTTTTTAATACTACTATTTAAAAAATATTATTAAATCTAATAATGATTAAAATTATTAAAAAAATCGCGATATTTCATAAAACGCAACACTAATGTAAATGCGATCATTATTTATTCGCAACTCTAATGCAAACCGTAATTTATTTGTCGCAACATTAATTAAAAAATCGCGATTGCCCGTTTTTCCACTTTGTGATCCAAAAGTAGGACCACATTTTTGCAGCTTTTACAACTGCATTTTATGATCCCAAAACAGGACCATTTCCACAATATTAGTGGAAGAATCATGGGTATTTTATAAACGCAACACTACTTTCAAAAACGCGATCATTTTTGAGCGCAACACTATTTTCAAAAACGCGATTATTTTTTAACGCAACACTATTTTCAAAAACGCGATTACTTTTCAACGCAACACTAATTCTTAAAATGAATTTAATACAAATGCAAATGAATTAAAAGTTA
>NW_025222113.1:0-1131 GCF_014066325.1 Apis laboriosa
GCAAAGCGAGAAACGAGTGACCATTGATGACTAGTCTCAGCCTCACACTCGATCTTTCAAATTTGATTTCCTGAAACAGGTTGTCACGCGAAAACGCGCCTACCCGACTAGAGACTGTGACAACCTGCCCGGCCCTACCTACTTAGAAATATAACAGGCACACCAGAAATATACTACCTATCCTACCTAGCCCTATATTTAAAAAATTGCAAAACAGGCATACCAACACATTCATTCCACGATTCTCACGCATAATACTCGGGCGCAAAAGCCTACACTAGGGAAAACGTCCCGGGACGCCTCCGACACCCGAGCTTGGCACACTACTCGCACACTCTAACTTTACGTACCATTTTCCTGAAATCGACTGACGATGGCTAATGACCATTGCGTAAATAAATATACGTCGATTTTATATAATATGCTAATATAATGATTAAGAAAATGTCATTTCAAGAGAAATAATTTTGCTAAAAAACAAATGATATATAAATTCGTATAATAAAACTTTAGAATAAAAATTATAAAATTACTATTCATTACTGTTTCGCATCGTGTAAAAGCGAATGTAAAATTGTAAATAATAATTCAATTTATCAATAACTGAAACGATGCAATTCCACAGCCTAGTCACACATACACAACGTGGAAAATACATCGTGCACGATACATTAACTCATCGTCAATCGCAAAAAAATCTTTATTAGCTTATCAACTATGATCATCATATCCATCACCTCTCTTTCACTCAAGTAGCATCTGAGCACGTGAGTGAAGTCCTGGCAATGGATATGGAAAGGATTAAATCTGAAAATCCTGAGCTAAAAAGACTATTAATTACTATTTTTAACTAACGGATTGAATTTCTTAACTTAAAATTTATTTATGTACTTTATTAATTTTATTTTAAATAAATTTACTTTATAAATTTCAGAAACTATTAAATATTAATTTAATATTAAATATAGAAAGATGTCAACAGTGTGTGAATAATAAATTTATTTATTATTTGATTATAACAAATAATTGACTCTACATATCAAACAAAATAATCTCAGGTGATTTTTTCGTCAAAGCATATTTTCGAAAATATGAATGCTATTTTTAAAAGTTTCGCTCTGATTCAAAAAT
>NW_025222114.1:0-1229 GCF_014066325.1 Apis laboriosa
GCAAAGCGAGAAACGAGTGACCATTGATGACCACTAATCACAGCCTCACACTCGATTTTTCAAATTTGATTTCCTGAAACAGGTTGTCACGCGAAAACGCGCCTACCCGACCAAAGACTGTGACAACCTGCCCGGCCCTACCTACTTAGAATTATAACAGGCACACCAGAAGTATACTACCTATCCTACCTAGCCCTATATTTAAAAAATAGCAAAACAGGCATACCAACACATTCATTCCACGATTCTCACGCATAATACTCGGGCGCAAAAGCCTACACTAGGGAAAACGTCCCGGGACGCCTCCGACACCCGAGCTTGGCACGCTACTTTCACACACTAACTTTACGTACCATTTTCCTGAAATCGACTGACGATGGCTAATGACCATTGCGTAAATAAATATACGTCGATTTTATATAATATGCTAATATAATGATTAAGAAAATGTCATTTCAAGAGAAATAATTTTGCTAAAAAATAAATGGTATATAAATTCGTATAATAAAACTTTAGAATAAAAATTATAAAATTACTATTCATATTACTGTTTCGCATCGTGTAAAAGCGAATGTAAAATTGTAAATAATAATTCAATTGATCAATAACTGAAACGATGCAATTCCACAGCCTAGTCACACATACACAACGTGGAAAATACATCGTGCACGATACATTAACTCATCGTCAATCGCAAAAAAATCTTTATTAGCTTATCAACTATGATCATCATATCCATCACCTCTCTTTCACTCAAGTAGCATCTGAGCACGTGAGTGAAGTCCTGGCAATGGATATGGAAAGGATTAAATCTGAAAATCCTGAGCTAAAAAGACTATTAATTACTATTTTTAACTAACGGACTGATATTTCTTAACTTAAAATTTATTTATGTAGTTTATTAATTTTATTTTAAATAAATTTATTTTATAAATTGGAGAAACTATTAAATATTAATTTAATATTAAATATAGAAAAATGTCAACAGTGTGTGAATAATAAATTTATTTACTATTTGATTATAACAAATAATTGACTCTACATATCAAACAAAATGACCTCAGGTGATTTTTTCGTCAAAGCATATTTTCGAAAATATGAATGCAATTTTTAAAAGTTTCGCTCTGATTCAAAAATCTACCTGTCGCGAAATGTCTTCTTGCACATTCAATATTTTATATGCATAAAAAAAAGAAAGAATGTTAAAGTTTTAAACATTATCATTGTAT
>NW_025222115.1:0-787 GCF_014066325.1 Apis laboriosa
AGGTTAGGTAGTAATAATAGGTTAGGTAGTAACTTTCATTTATATTTATGCAATTAAATACTATAATATGTAAATGTAAGATTATTGTATTTAATAAGAAATTAGGTTATAAAGTAAATTTACTTAAAGCCAATTTTAGGTTAGGTAGTATAACTTGAGTTTCATAATTTAGGTTTTAAGTTAGGTAGTATAACTTTCATTTATATTTATGGAATTAAATACTATAATATGTAAATGTAAGATTATTGTATTTAATAAGAAATTAGGTTATAAAGTAAATTTACTTAAAGCCAATTTTAGGTTAGGTAGTATAACTTAAGTTTCATAGTTTAGATTTTAGGTTAGGTAGTATAACTTGAGTTTCATTTATATTTACGGAATTAAATACTATAATCTGTAAATGTAAGATTATTGTATTTAATAAGAAATTAGGTTATAAAGTAAATTTACTTAAAGCCAATTTTAGGTTAAGTAGTATAACTTGAGTTTCATAATTTAGGTTTTAAGTTAAGTAGTATAACTTTCATTTATATTTATGGAATTAAATACTATAATATGTAAATGTAAGATTATTGTATTTAATAAGAAATTAGGTTATAAAGTAAATTTACTTAAAGCCAAGTTTAGGTTAGGTAGTATAACTTTTATTTATATTTATGGAATTAAATACTATAATATATAAATGTAAGATTATTGTATTTAATAAGAAATTAGGTTATAAAGTAAATTTACTTAAAGCTAATTTTAGGTTAGGTATAGTATAACTTGAGTTTCATAGTTTAGGTTT
>NW_025222116.1:0-1694 GCF_014066325.1 Apis laboriosa
ATTATATTAATTTATATTAAAATATATCAATAAATAAATTTTTATTTGAAAACAAAACTTTAAATAAAAAAATTTTATTTCATATTTTCGATTTACTTTTATAAAATCACGCATTTAATTATAACTAATTAAAGAATATTCTATATGTATAAAATATCATGGTAAATTGATTCTAAATTGCTGGATTAATGGAGATTTATAAAAAAATTTTGCAAAATAATCTTGATTTTTAAGGTTTAGTATTACAATGTATCAATAAAAATATAGAAATATTGAATAGAATATATAGAATATTGAATAGAAAAATTGAAGTGATTTATGAAACTTTATATTTATTTTTCAAAAAAATAGTTCATTCGAGATCTATTGATTTAAGATTTTTATACATACAATATACAAAATTTTTAAAATTTATGTCAAGATCATTTTTGCAATAAAAATTTTTTATAAATTTCCATCGATCTGAAGATCTAGAATCAAATATAATAATGATAGTTATATTTAATTATATATATTTATTTTAAATATATATAACTAAATATATATATAACTAAATTTTAAATATTAATAATATTTATTTTTTTATATACATCTTGCATATTCACTTTAAATACATATATTTATTTTGAATTATTTATTTATTTAACCATTTAATTATTTAATTTTTTAAATGTTTAATTGTTTAGGTTATTTAGTTAGTCAGTTATTTACTTTATTCATTTTCTATTTATTTAGTTACTTAATTATTACTTATTTACTTAATTATTTACTTATTTAATTACTTAATTATTTAATTACTTATTTAGTTATTTAGTTATTTAGTTACTTATTTATTTGGTTAGTTTTTTAGTTACTTAGTTATTTAGTTATTTATTTTATTGGTTAGTTATTTAATTTTTTGTTTACTAATTATTTATTATTTAATTACTTAATTATCTAATTAATTACTTATTGAATTTTTTAGTTCTTATTTAGTTGTTTACTTATTTAATTATTTACTTACTTATTTACTTATTAGAAATATACTAGTTAATTTCTTAGTTATTTAGTTAGTTATTAAATTTTTAATTTTTAATTATTTAGTTAATTATTTAGTTATTTAGTTATTAAGAATTAAAAAAAAGATATACAACTAATAAATTGAATATCAATTTAATAATTTTATGAAAATAATTAATTGAAGGAACATTAAAATAATTAATGAATTTATAATTATTCTAACTACATTAATAAAAAAAAAAACAATTACAATTCATATATAGAACTGAGAATTGGCTAATATTCATAATAAAGTGATATTTGAGATTATACTAATAAAAATAAATGTTATTGTTATACTGAAAAATAATGTTATTGTTTACAAAACAATAATTATTTTCATATTAAAAAAATTAAATAAAATAGAAAAAATATAAATGAAAAAAATAGAATTGAATTTTTTTAATAAACTATATGAATGTATTTATTAATTTATTTAATAAATACAAAAAAGTTCATTTTAAAACATTTCTAGTTTAAAAATATTTCATCAATTGAAGCAATCTTATTTTTAATATAATTTTTTAATGTAGTTATTATTTTAATATAGTTATATTTATTTTATGTTACAACAATAAAGATATAATTTTTGCTTTAATTCTTTTCAATGAAAAGATACAAAATGAAAAGGATTAAGCTTTTCTATAAATTATTGG
>NW_025222117.1:0-1327 GCF_014066325.1 Apis laboriosa
TGTTATTGTAATAATTAATATTTTATATTAAATACTAATATTACTTAGTAAAGTGATAAAGAAAAAGTTAACGAGCACAGCTTCATTTTACACTTAATATCTATAATTTTCAGAGTATCCTTTGTGTTTAAATAATTTTTATTGTCAGAATGTATAAATAAATATTTATCGACTTATAATTACTCAAAATTTTCCATTAGAACTAGATGTATTGCAGAGGTTTCAATTATTGAAAAATAGATAAAAACAAAGGATACTCATCGTTAGAATTTATAATTCTACATTGTCATTTAGTCACAGTTTCCAGCTGAATCCATACAAAAATCGAACATTTAAAATAATGAGACATGAAGAACGAGACTCCTGTTCGATCATTTCGATCACGCATTCGATCATTATCATTCCAACTTTCAATCCTAAAGTGAATATTCTTCAACGTTCACTTCAGTTGCACCAACACCATGAAGTAAGTAACCATAGCTCCCAACACCTAGAGAATTATTAATTATTCTTATTAATCGATCATTATAAACAAAAATTGAGAAAATTATTTATAATTCAATTGAATTCTTCAATTATATTTTAGATCAGTGATTTCTAATTTATGAATCGCAAATAAAGAAAATCATCAAGTTTTAAATTTCTTGTTGCATATTTACAGGATTTGAAAGAATATCCAGGATTTTACATTCTAGAGATTTTCTAGGAAGTTTTTACGTAATTATTACGTAATTATCAAAATGTATGAGAATTCAAGGTATCAAGAAAATTTCTTAAAAATATCTAGGATTTTATATTTTAGGGATATTCTAGGGAATTTTAAATATATTCAGGAGTCTTGATTAATAATAAGTAATTACATTATCGTATTCTATAACGATATTTTAAATAAATACGAGTTTTATCCAAAAATTGAAATTTGTTGAATAGCATTAATTATATAATATGAATTTAATGCGTGAAAGAAAGATTTTTCGTTTACCGAAGCGAAGAGATCCAAAGATACAGTGAAGAACTTCGCCCCTGAAATCGACATCGCCTTCTGACACTGTTGACAGACAATCTGTACAAAGGTTTTGGCCTCCTCTGATCCATCATACCAGTGGCAAGAATAAGCTGCTTCCATCACTGACGAGCTCTATATATGGAATATTAATTTTAAATTTTATTATAATTTTTAAACTATTAAATATTAATTAAATATTATATTATTTTTTTATTATATTTATTATTATATTAATATAATAAATATTAATTAAATTGTTTTTCACTTGATTAAAAATTGTAAGAATAATTGTATATACGTACCTCTTCAATGAGACGATTT
>NW_025222118.1:0-697 GCF_014066325.1 Apis laboriosa
CTTACATGAAATAAATCTCTTACATGAAAATATAAAATATTTGAAATCATCTATTAATTATCAAATATCGGAGTCAGTCCAATTCATTTTTCTTTTTCTTACTTTTTAAATTCCAATGAGAATTTCCAACTGAAAATGAGAAAAAGAAATGAAACTTGGCAAAATGTATCGTTGAGTTAAGCTAAAATTAATAGCTGATTTGTCATAACAGGCAACGATAGAAGGACTTGGCAGAGCTCGAGAATCGGACTTTTTCTTCTCCGTGCTCTTAAGCGTAGATAAAATAAAAGAATCGTGAGGAATACGCATCGTATCGAGCTCGAAGCAATTCCATGACGAATTTCCTATGTCAATTCAATTCTCTAGAGACAGAATCTCCTTTGTCCGAATGATATATGCAAATCGGCTTTCTGCACCGTCCAGGAAGCTTAATATCTTTGATCTCCTGTGCTACCTTTGCGTCTCTTCTTTTTCCTCACGATTCTTTTATTTTGCTTCAACGAAACTTCGTGCGTTTTGCTTTCCATGCTTTTTTGAGATTTATTTTTAGATATGTTTGCAGTTCTTTATGATTATTTCTTATACAAGTTATATATTATGATCATTTCATGATATAATAAATATATGTACGTATATGATAAATATTTATTTTATTTATTATTAATAGTATTATTATATATTTTATCTACGCTTAAGA
>NW_025222119.1:0-337 GCF_014066325.1 Apis laboriosa
TTCAGAATTTCAAGTTTCTAAGCGGGATTGTCCTAGATAACGTATTTCAGAACGTTTTCGATATAGAATTCGCGTATTTCTATTTTTCACGTCGTAAAGACGCAGTTTCGTGCGAAATCGAATTTTCACAGCGGAATTCACTGAAACTCGAATATCAGAATAGGAACGTCAAGCTTAACGTTATTTCAATTCACAGATAGACGAAATTAAGATTTTTGAGCGGAAAAGCTGCATCACTTATCGAAAACAATATTTCGTTCCAGAATATTACGTTTCTCATCGGTATAGTTCTAGATGACGTCTTTTTGAACGTTTTCAATTTCGATTTTGCGTATAT
>NW_025222120.1:0-347 GCF_014066325.1 Apis laboriosa
AAAATTGATTTTTACGAAAAATTTTTAATGCTATTTCTTTACACATCATATTCTCCTAATAAAAAATTGACAATTTTAATCAGAATCTTTGAAAAATTTATTTTGACAAATAATATTTAATACCATTTCTTTACATATCATATTATCTTAATAAAAAGTTGAAAATTTTAGCAAGAAATTTTGAAAAATTGATTTTTAATGCCATCTCTTTACATATTATATTCTCCTAATAAAAAGTTAAAAATTTTAGCAAGAAACTTTGAAAAATTATTTTTACGAAAAATTTTTAATCTATCTCTTTACATATTATATTCTTCTAATAAAAAGTTGAAAATTTTAGCAAGAAA
>NW_025222121.1:0-585 GCF_014066325.1 Apis laboriosa
CTTATATAGCAAGAAACATTATTTATTCATAGTAGAAAGTAATTTATTGTAAAAAAAAATAATAATAATTTTCAAATAACATTGTATATTGTTGAAGTAATCAAATTTTATTAGTTTTTTTTATTAATTTTTTATTTATTAATTTACTTCTAAATACTCAGATTTTATCATGGAGTAGATTACAAAAAAAGAGAAAATTATGAAGAACATGGTCTAAATCTCCCAATGATAAGAAAGTTTTGAATAAAACAACTAAGAAAGTTAAATACTTTTCAGCGTATTACTATTCGCAGTATGAAATGAATTCTTCAATAACTATTTAAACAATTTACCAACGAGAGTAATTTCGTAAGATTCAATTATTGTCTTTGGCAATTAGATTAATTACAAAGAAAACTATAAGAGAAAATTCCACATATTTGGAATTCATAGAATTGCTACGCTAGAAATTCCCTCAAAAAAAGCAAATATATTTGCCATCTATTTTGTTGAATTTATTTAAATTTAAATACTCAAATAATGGAATCTGAAATTCAAAATTACTTATAAGTTTCTTCAGTTATCTCTACCAAACTATACACAATC
>NW_025222122.1:0-222500 GCF_014066325.1 Apis laboriosa
TTCAGAGATTCCGAGAATTTGACGTCATTTCCAAGAATTTCAGAGATTCCGAGTATTTGACATCATTTCTTGGAAAAATTTTTCGATCGACCTCCTATCATATCATGTTCTCCTAATACAAAATCGAATTTTTGGACAAGTTTGGTTCGCTCGATGTTTACTCGGAAATTTCGAAGAATTTGACATCAGTTCCACGAACTTTAAAAATTCGCGGAATTTGTCTCCAGTTCCAGGAATTTTTGAAATTCTCAGAATTTGACGTCATTTCCAGGAATTTCAGAGATTCCGAGAATTTGTCGTCATTTCTTGGAAAAATTTTTCGATCGACCTCCTATCATATCATGTTCTCCTAATACAAAATCGAATTTTTGGACAAAAATTTTTCCATTATCGAGGAATTTCGGCATTCATTTTTTTTGTTTAATAGCTCCTTTATTCTTCGAGATATTAAAAAATGCTTCGAATAAAAGTTGAATGGTTTCTAAAGGACTATAACCTGGTGCCCTCATTTTTTTAATAGATGAAACTATAAAAGAATTATCGACGTCTTCTTTTTTTTTTAAACGGCATCGTATAATTTTTAATGCTTCAGGTTATGTGTCATTGCATTTTCTATAAAAAATATTTGTTCATATATGTTGAAGAATGTTTTAATTTTGAAGATAAATATAGTTAAGTATTTCTTTTACTAATAAATTATGGTTCTAAATAATTTAATAGTTTTTTTATTGAGAATAAAATGCTGTTTTTACTTATACAAATAATATATAATTTTGTTAATTTTTTTATAAAAATATTTATTGATAAATAATTAAAAACATATAAAGTTTTTGAAAGTATACTTACCTTGATACTTACCTTGATACTTACCTTGATATTTATCTTTGGCTAATTTCTTGAGTAACATACATTTTTTCAACATTTTACTTAATTCTAATTATTATTATGTTTGATACTTACTTGTTATATACTTACCTATTTCAGCAATAATTTGTATGGTAATATTATGTTAGAAACTGCATTTGTATGAATTTATGGAGAATGTTAATTTTTGTTGAATTTCATTAGATTTCATCAAAATTGTCTATAATATCATATGAAAATTATATTATTAAAATTTTTATGATTTTTAAACATGTACGTAAAATCATAAAATATGTAAAAATATGTAAAATTTGTACTTACCTCTGAAAATAATATAAAAATTTATTTTTCTCTTGAAGATCACACTGAGATTAAATTCACATTCTTTCTGTCAAATATTTCGTTCGTTTGATCCATTTCTTGAAAGCCTCCATGAATTTGACGCTAGCTCCAAGAATTTTGGAATAATCTCATGAAACGTAATATTTCTATTAAAAATTTATTATTATTATTTCGCGTTTGCTAATAAAAATTTGTTTAAAAATTAATTGCTTGATTAGCTAGATAAAATTTTTATAAAATTCTAGATTCAATCTAGAAAATTGAGACAAGACTAAGTTGAATATAAATGTTTTAAAAGATACATTTTATTGATTGTTAAATTCTTGTGAGAGATTTCTTTCCAACTTAAAATCTGTTTTAACATTAATATATTTTTTATGTTTTCAAATCTAAAGAAACATTCTAATATATCTTTTAAATTTATTCAAATCTCTTTCTTTGAATTTTTTAATCAATTACCTATATCCTAAATAAAATATAAAATAGATAAAAATTACAAAATATTTCTAAGTAATTCATCATATCGTAAAATGATGGTGTTGTACACTAGAGAACCACTCTCTGTATCCTATGTTACTTTTAAGGCACCACTGTACCGAAACTAGCAGGCGCCGTAAACTTTTCCGCGTGGCTTACCGCATTACGTGCCGGAATAAGCGGCTTATTGAATTCCGGGGCGCTGAACCAAAAGGGGTGGCCCCGGTACCCCTGTTCAAAACTTCCGCTCGTTTAATCGTATCGGGGTCCTCTCTTGTTTTGAGGTTAGTTGTAACTCGATTGGTCACTATTTTATCAATAATGGATCGAGAAAAAATTCTTGAACATATTTTACAATCTTGATTGCAATTAAAATAACAATGGTTTAATAGAATAATTTTTTTTAAGGTTTAGACATGTAAAGGAACATGATGAAACTTGATTTTTGCTATTTGAACAATTGTAATGGAATTGTAATTGAATGTTGATAATTGAAGAAGGAAAGATGAAATCTACTGAAACATAATAAATAAAGGAATATTATATTTTTACAAGAATTGATCTTTTAATGTATAAGTATCAGTAAAAATTAAGATGAAAATGTTAATAAGATATAAAATTCTGTATACATCTTATCGTTAAATTTAAATGAGAAAGAAATATAAATTAATTTTAACATTAATTTTTGCTTGATTGAAAAAATTAAAAATTCGAATTGTATAATAGAAGAGAAATATCAAATTTTACTGTTTTTCAATCCTTTCTCTGTTCAAATAAATTGAACAGAGTTATTGATTCAAAAGGTACTATATCCTTATATGAAAGTAATAATTCGTTAGTAAATTTTCCATTTATTACATATATTTTTCTATCTTCGATCCAGAAAGGATCCGATCACTCGATATTGCCAATTGCGTAACAAATTCCTCCCTTATAAATTAATATTGCGATAACCCCGAATGAAACGTGTCTGTCGTTTCGTTGCAAACGTAGAATCGGGATAAATCCTGGGGAGATTATTAAGAGATTTATTGGAACGGTCGGATCGAATCCAATAATTGATTTCGCTGTAGAAGAAATGGAAATCTGATACTATTTGAATTATTAATCGAGGTGCGATATGGCGATATTCTTTTTAAGAGGGGGGAGATAAAAGGGGGCCGAGGTCGTGATTGTGGTTAAGCGCTTCGAACAGAGGGATGGAAGCCAGATGAAAGATTAGAAAAGGGTGAAGAAGAAGGTTCGTTTGACGAGCGAGAGCAAACCGCAATATAACTTTAATGGTTTGTTAACAAAGATGGAGATATTAGGGGCCGTTTGCCTGCCAGAAGCGGGCTCGGATGAGAAGTCATAGAAACTCTTAGAAACGTAGCCGTTTCCCTGTTTGCCAAATGACTTCCCATCTTTATTTCATCTGTAAAGGGACGTTTCTTCAACTTCATCAGACGTTGGAATGATTATGATTTGAGATAGAGTGCGGTCGTGCAACGTTTATGAAAGACAGTAACATCTGATAAGAAAAGACGCGCTATAAAAGAAAATGACTTTAACATTTGTTATTGTTACTCATCTCGAATGAATTGTAACATTTGTAACATTTGATGCATACTGTAATTTTGAAATATTTTCAAAAACTAATGATTATTCATTTATTTGCATAAAGTAAGATATAAAATTTATTTGTGTGAATTCGTGAAAAGATTACAGATATTTTTTAAAATATATTTTGAAATTTCGAATGTTATTAGCTTCATAACATCTAATTAATGCTCATTAAAACGATCGTGAAATACCTTAAACAAACTAATTGCCATCAAAATGTTATTAATGTCTTGAAATTCTGATGATATTGGAAGATACCAAATTAGCAATTCACCAGATAAAATAATAATATATTAATGTTCAAAACTACATTTTAAACTATAATTAATAATTACAAAATGATTTTAATAATGATCACAAATCAGTGTTCTACAATTGTAATATTATTCAAATTTATTTATAAGAGAATAAATATCCAATAAAATTTATAAATGTAATTTTGACCATTAATTTGATCAAAGTTTCAACTTTATATCTTTTCATATATTGAATACAATTTTGCCTAGAATTTACAACAAAATGATATAAATTCTGAACACTTTGTAATTTAAAATTTTATTTTATTTGACACCATTAAGAAAAATTGTTCATCACTTTCGTTAAAAAAATAAAAACGGATTCGAATATTTTTGTTATCCACTGTATATCCAAAAATACCTGAAACAGAATATATAATTACGATATATAATAATAAATAATATATAAAATAAAATAAAATAATAATAAAAATAAAATATATAATAATAAATAAGAAAGAAATTAATTTTTGACAAATAGAAATTAGATCGCAATGGTGCTGTTAAAACACGCGGTGGCAAATAACTCATCGTGCGGTGAAAAGTTCATTGTGATTACGTTGTACGAACAAGCCGACCGGAGCTTTTCACGAAAACTGAATGGAATTAATTCAACGGAATCGGGATCGTTAAGGAGGATTAAATCGTTTTCACGGCGGCGGCGACGAAGAATCCATTCCATAATCTCGGCGACGGTCGATGCCGCAATTTATTTGATAAATCAATGGGGTGGTTCCTAAAATGTTCGCTCACCTCGATCTAGGTGGCCGTGAAGCAATTAAGAATCATGATTAACGACCATCCGAACGTAACTCCTGGGAAAGTTTGACCTGACCAGCGTTTTGTTCAACGTGGCCTGATACCGGTTAACTGTATTTACACCGGTGGCCATAAGTTATATTTCACGAATATCGATGATATTTTTGTGTTTCGATCAAAAAATAATTGAGGATTGAACGTAAAAAGAGCTGAAATTTACAAGGAATAATTTTTATCATTATCAAATGAACACGATATTATACAACATTCATAAAATTTCCTTTGTTAATTTATTAAAATAAAAAAGAAAGAACCATCTAAATCAAATACTTTCGCATCCTTTATCGCAAAGAAATTCCGAATATCGTTCAAATTCGTCGATCATTTTGTAAAGTTAGCGATTTCCGCTCCATATTGCCCTCGCATTACGATACACTCTCTCTCCATTGGCCGAAAGAAATCTCGGGATCTTTTCAAGCCGAAAACTCGTGCGTGGTTGTTCACGAAATTCTTTCACCTGCATGAAACGAAAAGTAATCACTTCGAAACGCTTGAAGCGAGCCTTTTGTAAACCCCCTCCCCCGCCCATACTCCCATCGATCTCATTCATTCGAATCGGGCAACAGAGGATAAAGCAGAATCTCTTCGAGAGAGGAGTGGCTTTCCCGCATTCGAATCAAAGTTGAAGTATCCGATTTCTCTTCTCTCGCGAGATCCCCCTCTATCTCTCTCTCTCTCTCTCTCTCTCTCTCTCTCTCTCTCTCTCTCTCTCTCTCTCTTATATCCGCAGAATTCGCATTAATCATTAGCGGCGCACAAGCATGGGGAAAGCATTCGGGAGGAAGAGAAGACACGTGAATACGGGCGGTATAGAGGGCGCGCATTTAAGACTCGGTGAAAGACTCGGCGAGGAGGAAATGGCATGGCACGAGGAAGCGAGGAAAAACACGAAGCATAGAGGAGGAGAGGACCGAGGAGGCGATTCACGCGATTCCGCGTGTCCCCTTATGAAAACGAGGCATTTGAAGGTTGGAGGGTTTCCGGAAAAAGAAGGATATCAGGGAATCTATTTGCCCGGCCTCTCACTCTTCTCAGCCAGTGGTGTCTCATTAAAATGCTAGCCTCATTTTCTTTGAAACGAGCCCGACTCCTGTTCCCGTCCAGTCTGGGTCCAGCGCCTGATGTAGCGCGCCTCCTCGGAGCGTGCCCCGGCTTTGCCCTATCGTCTTCGTAGTTCAACAAAGTGGGAAATGAAGCGGGGCAAACGTCACAAAGAGAGATGGCAAATACGACAAGCTCCATCCAGCCGGCCAGGTGAGCAAGAGATTGGGGCCCCTGCCATCCCATCCAGCCAAACCAAATGACGGACAAACGTCGCCCGTCCGCGTTGAATCGTCCGCGGGCCTGGCCTGGAATTACTCATTCTATGAATAACCAGGCGAGCCTGGTTAACATCCGGCTAACTAGCAGCTATCTCTGGCCTCTGGAAAGATGATTGGTTCGCAGGCCGTTGGTCGAGGCCTTCGGCTTTCCTAGCTTCTGCCTGGATAGCCGAGGGGGATGAGATATGAAAAAGCAAGTGAATTACACTACGATCTCCCATTCTGCGATTCATATTCTACCCTAGAATATGAGTAAACAATGGGCGAAAGGGATAGGACGTAATATGTACGAGAACGAGATTGGATAATAACCGATGAAGGCAGTGGGAGGATGTAGGGATGAAATTAAATTTAATAAAAGATTTGGTCGAGAAAAGGAATATGTGTAGAATAAATGATTGTAAATTGTGATGAAATGTAAATTGTAGATTGATTGATTATTTTTTTATCATATTGTCAGATATGCATCATAAGTTTGTTACTAAAATTTCTACATTTATAATTTCCATAATTCCATTTTTATAATTTTCAAATATAAAAAGAATATATTGTTTCATATAACGAGAAGTAATTAATGGAAGAATCAAACGAAGCTAGAACGAAGTATAAAGAATGTAATTCGTTCTGTTTCCTATTTGCATACAGATTCTTCTGTTTATTGCGCGCATCCCCATAATAGGAAAGAAATAAGAAATTCAAGCGCGCTCAGAAACATTAACAAGATACTTATGGTTTCTATTTCTATTTAGCTAAACTTTACTCCTCTTTCACGTTCGCGTAATTTTTTAACAAGCAATTACAGAGCAAAGAAAACTTAAATTTTCTTAGTTTAAATTATACTCACTGAAGATAATTATTCTTAGCATCATATAAAAATATTTATTAAACAAATATTATTCAATTTATCAACGATATAATTACATATTGCAAAATTGTTCAATTTCAACTTATAATAATTTTATCAAGCAGCACAATTCAATCAATTAGGAAATAGAATATTATAATTTTTAATTATATTTTACATCTGATTGCTCATCTGTAAATTTAATTTTTAGTGCGATATAATTTATAGAAATGATCACTTTAAACAAAACTGCTTACAATTATTGATTATAATTACCTTTAATCGTCGATGCAATATAGATTCAATCATAGAAATGGCCATTTTCAGATCATTTTGTCAAACGTTTTACTTTCGAATCGCACGTCTCGCGAAAATAAGAACGAAGATAATCGCGAAAACTTGAAGCAAAATCGTTCTACAAATCTTCTCATTAAGAGTCTAATTGCTCATCCCTTGTTCAGAAGTATATAACTTGATAAAACATATCGTATCGTGGTACAAGCGTGTCTTCCATGCTCCTTTTATGCGAGCATTAATCTTCCGGTCCGTAAATTTTTCAATGCCTCCACCATCGGATTCGAGGTGTTCTTAACGTTAACGAGTTGCCCTACGTGTGCAAATAATTATTCATCTTGCGCAATTTATCCGTTCGTGCCTTCATCGAGACACTTTCCACGTACTTAATATATGAAGTGGATTTAATATAAATTGAAAGTGAGGACGAGGAGGTTTGCGTGGAATTTCGTGAGTGGTTCATTCCTCCGAGAGTTTAACACGTTTGGTGGGCGAGGTGCAAAGTGCTGGTCTACAAAATTTATTTTGAATAATATTTTTTTTTTATTTAAAGTTATGTTTTAAAAACAAATTTGAATGCTTGTTAAACACACGTGAATTCATCTAACTCTTGATTGGCTAAAAGTTGATAATCGACAGGAGGTTGTTTTGTATATAAAAATAAATAAAAAGTGTAACAACAACATAGTTTTTCTATTTGAGAGGTTATTTTTCAGGAACACGTACCAAACTAATTTTTGATCGAACGTTCAAAATCGTTTTCCTGAAAAAAAATGAGGATTTAAACAAAAAAATATTTATTCTGCAAAAATATTTATTTCCACGCGTAGAAATTGATTTATTTTTATCAATTCTCTGTTTTTTTTTTTAAATAAATATCTACGTAGTATGTATGTACTTACAAACATCAACTCAACTAAAATATATGATTGTCACTAATTTAAAACGTTTCTTTAAAACGAAGCTTAATTTTAGATAATATCTTTCTTTCAAAAACTTCATACTCGTATCTTATACTCGTATATATAACTTATGGATCAAGTATTGACACTTAACATCTACGTAAATATTATTAAAAATATTCCATAAAAATTGCATTTACGAACGAAAATAAAACATTCATAATTTCCACCAAAGCTTAATATTTTTACTCAAAGATTCATAACCAAAACGGTTGGAAAAAAATACTCTTACGAAACAGCTTGGTCTGTGTAACGATACATTGGCCAGGGATAGGCGGTGTGGCGGATGAAGAAAAGGAGATTGTAAGAGAAGGATGACGTAGAGAAGAGTCTGAGACTCGTGAAGGGGACCGTTATAGGAGCACTTCCGGCGTGTTGACACTGCAACCAGTTGACCCGGTTGGTTCAAAGAGAAACAAGCAACCCTGATCGCTGTTCCTGATAGTGGCAATAGAGTCTAGATTACTTCAGCGGTGCTCACGCCTATTCGCCATTGTCGGGTCGAATGGTTGCATGGACGAATGTCTTTCATCGCGGTCTTTCGCACGAGTCATGTAAGCACCTCTGCGCCGACGATCGCTGGCAGCGCTGCAGTCGAGTGCATAATCTGAAATGCATGCATCTACACGAACTCAAAATGGCGCGGTAGCCCTCGTTCGTTTGATCTACTCTCTTCGTAGATTCGACGTGGCTCCACGCGTGAACGAGCCGCTCTGTGCGTTGAATCGCACGGCAATTAGCATCGTTGACGTGAAGGTTTACCGTGAATTTTCAAGAGGAAGAGTCTGCAAGAAATTTTGATCAGTCATTTTAAATATTTAACGTGCATTATCATTAGAAGCGTTGAAATAAGCGAATAATTATGATAATCAATCTGAATTGTGTATAAATTGTGTGAAATATGAAATATTTTAATGGATTTATAAGTATATACTTAAGTGAAAATTTTTTAAATTAACATTTTAATAAAGAAGGTATTGGTATTCTCTCTATATATTTTTATATATATCAATATTTTTATATATATTTCCTCCAATTTTAATATCGTATGCTGATTTGAATTATATCTAGCATAATTCCATTTGTTATTAATTGGATTTTAATGATTTAGTCATATATTCAAATTGATATAACTTTAACAAATTTATATCATAATTTATCGCAGAAATATTTTTAAGACAAAATAAAAAATTCTTATACTCATTTTAAATGAAGAAAAAAAGTTCAATTTTTAATTTTCTTTATAAATATAATTAGTAATTTAGATTTTAGTAATGTCGAAAGTTAAATGATATGCGTTAAATTATTTATTGAATTAATAACGTTTAAGATATATTGCTGAACTTTGATGCAGAGAAACATACAATTCGATTCTCGTAGGTGATGGTACATGTTTTTACTTGGAAGTATAAGAAAAGTTTCTAAGAGCAATCTTGCTTTCCACTTACTTGTACACCTTATAAACTTGTTCAAACTGATGGGCTAATTTTCGAACAACCTCCGTGTACAGAATGAAATCTCGTTCAAAAAGTGGGATTTATTTTTCTTTTAATTATAAATAAAAAGGTATAGTATATATATAAGAAAATTTTTAATCATAAATTTTTAATCATTAAATCTTCTTCACAAGACATCAATTCATTTGATTGTAATTTATATCTTTTATAATGCAATTAATGTATCCAGAATTTATCGCTATTAATTTATTATAGCAATAATATATTTTTAATGAAAGTTAATCTTTTATCCCATTTCTTACTTATATCTTTTCATTGTTATCATAATAATTTATCGAAAGGAATTTTCGTGAATTTTTTTATAGAATGTGACTTATTTCTTGAATAAAAGTTGTGAGATGAACAATGGATCTAAGGAACGAAGAACCTTTAAGAGATACTGCAATGAAGAATGAAATTAATTGTGTGCTCGACTGCAATTGTCGTAATCTCCAGATCAGAATTTTTTCTTCTTTATTATGCTTTAAAGATATATATTTATAATTAAAATACTGTGCATTCTGTCTAAGAAATTATCCAAATATTAAATTAGTTTTAAGAAAGTAAAGGTTGGAAGTAATAAGAATAACATTTCAATAAATGAAATAACTTTATATAATTCTTCTTCTCATTCTAATTACTTTATTCATATTTATCCAAAAAAAAACTTGATGGAAAAAAAATTGATAAATATTCGCAGTCCAATTATAAATAAACTGCAATGTAAATTAATTAAATTATGTAAAATATCTTTCATCGTTACTACATACATATTCTTATCATACTATTTTCTATCATTACTATTTTCTATCATTACTATTTTCTTAACTATAATCTAATTCTTTCATGATTCAGATTCAAATTATTTCAGCAGAAAAAGAAAATTACAATCGCTATCATCAGTTATCGAATAAACTTCAACAATCACGAGCTTCCTCTCGACGAGAAGTTGTAACGAAAAATAGTCGATGGTCCCAAGGAAAAGCTGTTCAACCAACAACTGCACGAAGGAATGATTTCTTCGAGGAACTCGCGAATTCGGCCAAGGAAGGAAGAAAACTCGAGGGAAACATGTTACGAGAAGTTTGTTCTCTCCCTCTCTCTCTCTCTTTCTCTCGAGCCGGCATAAATCTTTGCACGACCTCGAAACTTCGTCTTATGAGTTACCACATGGAAGATGATGTATCGTGATGGCGTATAGGTGTGGTTTCGCCCGATAAAAGATGTAATTGGGGCCCAAGATCGAGCGAGCAACAATGTTTCAACAACAAACGATGATCGATCATTTTCTCCAGCTTGTTCAATTATATATACGTGTCTTATTCTCGTGTACACCCTAGACACGTGTATTCCGTAATTGAAAAACTTGTACAGGGACTCGATTTCTTTCTCGAAATGTCTTGCGTCCCACCAGGCGCTACGTGGAATAATTTTACGCGATCTCGAGCACGGAATCCTCTACTTGGGATCGATTATTCCTTTGAGACAAGTTTCACCTCGTGATAGTGCCTGCTTTATCGTTCAACCCGAATGGAGGAGATTGTGTGAATTTTTTACAACTTGGTTAATGGAAACTAAGGAAACGTTCGAGTTTTCTTCCTTTTTAAAGCTATTGTTCGTTTCATTTTTTTTTCTTTTTTTTTAATTTTGGAAATGATATTTCGGTGGTTTGCACTGATTCGTTTATTTCGATCAACTGATTCTATAATTTTTTTCAATTCTTAGGGAACTTGTTTGTTTCGTTGAATTAATTGATAATTATTATTCGTGGGATTTTGTTTGACAATTGAAACATTTGTCAAAAAAGTGAAGTGTACAGATATCCTCCAGTTGTTGAACTAATTGAATTTTATTGAAAAATTCTCCTCTTTTATCGAGTTTCAGGTCTTTCATCGGGTTTTAGATCTTTCAATAGTTGGTTTTCAACGATCATTCGTCTTCTACGTCTAACAAGATCAATTATTCTTACGGCGAAAGTTTCTTCTCGTGTCAGTAATAGCAGTTCCGTAACAGTTCTTCCGTTTCTGTCAAATCTTTCATCATAGATAATTAATTGAATCAAACGTGAATATCTAGATTTTTTTCAAGTCATGACAAAAATCAATTAAATCCAGTTTCAAAAAATAATCATATAATATATATTTCTTTCAAGTTTTCCAAATTAAAATTTTATTTTAAATAAAATTCATTAATTAGGATTATTGATAAAATAGGAAAAATAATGGATACGTCGTGAAATTACATTACATTTTAAAACTTCAAACAAAATTGAAAACTTGATCAACTTTGTAATCAATTTTTTTTTATTTCATCCCCTTATAAATATCTTAATACAAGAGTGCATAGTTACCGGAATGTCAACAAAATTTGTCTTTGATTCTTCGATTAAAAGCAGGGTACCAGATCTGTAAAGCAGCATCTCTCTGACGTTTCTCATTAGCCTAACAGTTACTCGTTAACCGAAAGTTGAAACCTTTGAGAATCACACCGGCTTTAGCTTTGTTTGCGATAAAAATGCACGATAAAAATGCGTTTACGATCACTTTGTCGAGCGTCAGTGCATGTGTTCGACACGGGAACGAGCACGATGAAAATGTTCGTGTCCTCAGTTGCTTTATCTCGTGTATTTTCGAAACGACATGAGGCATGGGTTCGAAACAATTAACGTGGAAAAAACTCGTTGATATAAAAATCCTCGCCCTTTGGGAATACGTTTTCACAAGTGGTCTAATGTGAATCGATGAGTTATGAAATAAATTCGTTTCATAAAAATATTCGTAATTTTAGAAACGGTATTCATATCTATTATTGTGTTTCTGAATTATTTTTTTCAGTATGATAAATTATTATCATTTATTCTATTGAAAGTCTAAAATATTTATCTTTCTTTCCAAAAACAATTTCTTAAGCTTATAATATTCGATTTGGTTTAATTTTTCTGTATAAATGTAAATTGTACTTATATCTCTTTTTTGGATATATCTTATGCAGAAGATGCGATACTATTTAATTGTTGCTATTTTTCTTGAGACAATATATTGATTCACTAACAAAATTGGATTGTACATAAAGATTAAAATATTCAAATATTAAACTATATTACAACATAGATCTTCGTTACTATAACTACCAGAATAAATATTTTGTGAAAATTTTTTCAAAAAGCGTATTATATTTTTCTTTAATAACCTGTCAAAATTAAATGATACAAAATAATAATTAAAATTAAAAACAACACCATGCCAAAAAAATTATTACCAAAATTATTACCAAATAAACATTTCTCCAACGAATCCAAAAACCTCTTAAAACGGTTCATCCGCCAAGAAATATGTATACTCTGGCAACATTATCAGCATGCTCGATGAAATACGAAAGCAGCTTGTCCCGAAATTCGGCCTGGCGCCATTTAAATCGTTCGCCACTCCCTTTAAAAAGACAATTGCCCGACTTATCGTCATAATCGTGATACACGAGATCCAGTACCATGAGTCGGTCGGCATTTTCGAAGGTTTACCAGAGGAATCTGCCATTTGTACGGGGACAATATGAGGACGAAGACCACGATTAAGCGGCAAAGTGGCGGTATTCAAGCGGCGGTAACCTCGAAACAAGGACATCAGCTGGATCTTTGGTTCCGTTTCGACTAGTCGTGTCAAGCGGGTCTATATCTCAGTCTATTGGTCCCGCCACTCGAGGAATGGGGGCACAATGGACTTGGCAAAGCCGACGAAAAGAGCCGGAAGGACGATGGCTGGGTGCAGCCTCGTGGATCTGCACGAGTTCCCGGAGTTTCGAGCTGTTGGAACAATGGCAACTTGTCCTCTTCTCCCCCCCCCCCCCCGGCTCACTGCTGGATTAGGCGAGGGAACGTCTGTCCCCGGTATACGTGGCTGATAAATAGTTCCTCCTTCTTCGTATAATTCCGGGGATCCACGTAGTATTGGGCTGCGTTGTGAAATGGCCGAGCGAGAGAGGCGGCAGTACCTGAAACCGCGTAAATCGGCGCAAAGCCCTCGCTGAAATTGTTTCGCCGACGATGAAAAAAAAAAAAAAGAAAAAAAGGAAGAAGGAAAAGAACGGCTTCGCTAGTGGCATCTTGAAGAGGGCGGTAAAATGAAAGGACAGAATTGCAGAACTGGGGACTAACAGATTGCTGGCTTACGCGCGATGCATCGTCGAGAAGGGATGGTACTATGGGGGCAAGGTTTTTATTACCTGATGGAAGGCGGCACGATCGATGTGATCCACGGTTAAATGCAGAGATGACGTAGTAAATTTTGTGAGAAGAGCAGAAATTTGATTGTTCTTCGTTTACCCCTGCTTCTGCGTGATTAAAAGTTTGAATGTTATTTTGGAAAAGAAAAATATGATATTGGTAAAAAAAAAAAAAAGTGTCATTTTAATCAATTATATATTAGTATAATTAGTATTAGACGTTCTATTTCTTTTATAAGATGAAGAAATTTCGAACGAAATTTAGTGAGAACGCTTTATAGATTAAATAAATTAATACACTATGAAATAAATAAAAAAATCGACTATTGTTCATCGTTGAAGAAAATTCCGATAAATTGGTATGCGAGAGATTCATGGAGACTAATATTATCGTGAATGAATGTTCGCTCGAATATGTTTTACTTAATTAACCGAAATGATTACTTGTAATATTTCTATATTTTGATTAAATTTTGTTCTTTGAATTAAATTATTACACTACATTTATTTAATACAATAATTTGATATGATTACTTTTATAATCATTAATTTATCACCATTTATGAAACAATTAGTTTTATTATTTAATTTTCATGTTTCTATCCTCACAAGTGCATAATTTAAATCTTTCATTTAATATAAATAATTAATTTCGAAACTTCATTGAAAACTTCATTCGAAATAAAATATATTTTGGATTGATTTTGATATATTTTAAAAGCCGAAGGATAATTTGCAGCATAGCTACGAGATAATCGAAAAACAAATAATTTGTCTATCATCAATTTCAAAATAATAAAAAAAAACAATAAATTTTTTTAAAATAATCATAGAATGATCTCAGCTAAAAATTTCAAAATTCTTCATCTTGAATTTAAAACAAAGCAAGCAGTTATCGAATAACAAATACTTCCATCAGATATCAGGTTGACATCTAAACAAAAAAATTGATAACCCCGCTTTCATTCTAAAGACCATAACTCATGTTTTAACGCTCGAGTTTTTTTATCCAGTTATTTAATCGTTGCAACTAGAATAGTGAAAAACATGGAATCGAAAGATAAAAGCCAATAAATAGAACGACCTATCGAGAGAGTAATATTTTTTCGAGCATCAATAACGAAGAATCGAGGAAAAATGACTACATTTTAGGGGAACACAGTATCTTATCGTAAGAAGATCAACGTTCGTCAGGTCTCTATAAATTCTAGAAAGGTAGACTAGCCAATACCGAGAGCTCGAGTCACAAGCTCTGAGCTTGCGAAATGCCGTTTGCGAGCTGATTAATGGACCAGGCTTATGTACCGCAGGCCTTCATCCACTTCAACATCGAGGGCCATCGACTCGAACATTCATCCTCTCGAGCATCTTCGTAATGTGCGTTGGTAGAAGACGATAAAACAGCAGAAAAAGACCGATAACGATGCTGGCCAATTGTCTGTCAATGTATTGAAAAATAAATGAAACTTATGCTTGAAAGAGATTTCTCTTGGATATAAAATTTAAAATCTCAAAAAGATATTAATATAATAATTTGTGCAATTTATTTAATTTAATATTTAATTAATAATTATTAATCGCTTTTGTCAACGATAAATATTTTTGAAAAGATAAGAAAATTTTTTAAATTTAAATAATTAAAGATATTTTTAAATTTTTATGCAGGAAGTGATAATACGAGTGTAATTAGAAATTCATATCAAAGAGCCAAGAACATTTTACTACTAACGGATATAAAATGAAGTAAGTTATGAGCTTAGTTAGCATTATACATATATGTGAATAATGAAATTAAAAATTTTTCTTTCATAAAAAATTCTGAAAAATATTAGATATATACTGAATATAAATGTGAAAATTAATGGGATACACGTTACTTGATTATAATGAAATACTAAAAAGCGATTAAGAGTATGTATAAATAAAATCTACGAGCTAAATGATTAGTTTATTATTTTATTTCCAAAAATTTTTTAAATTCTCCTACGTTCTTGGATATCTTACATTTATTATTACACTTGCACTTGAATATCTTACAAATTTTACCCTTACAGATAATAATATATCAAAAACAATCTGATTAAGCACGATATTCTACTTGCATCTCGCACAAAAAAATTGACAGTAACAACAAAAAAGAACTTTGTAAAAAAAATATATGTTTCTTATCAAAAATCAGTATCCTCCATCTCTTAAAAAAAAAATCTCTAACCAGTGAAATGCATTGGTTTGGACTAGCCACGGGGTGTTATCACTTGGTCCGGATATAATCCGACACGCGGCAACGGAACGATCAAGGGGAAGAACGAAAAATGAAATTTTGGATTATCGTCTGTCCTTGTGGATGTACTGAGGAGTGGCCGTGAGCGAAACAATTTCCTCGCTTTTCGCGACTGTCTGCGAAAAGAGGCGATAGGAGAGCTCGACGTCGGCAGGACATCCGGGCATAACTCGAGCGTAATCGTACCCTGGATAACTGGCTATCCGCTAGAAACCGGATAATTCCACGCTCTTCCTGCATTTCGTCCCAGACCACTTTCTCGTTAGAGAGGCGAATTGGCTGGTTTAAAAGGAGCGTAAGGGATGGGGGCGAAATGAGAGATAAAAACTACGCGAGAATGATCCTCTTACGGGGGAGGGAGGAGGAGGAGGAGGAGGAAGAGGAGGAGGAGGAGGAAGGGGATGGGGGGACAGTGACAACGATGCGAAAAAAAAAAAGATAAAATGGGGAGATTAAAGGGGGAGGAGGATCGTAGAGAGAGGGAAATAAGAGAGATGCAAAGGAAAGAGGAAAAGGCAACCTTTGTTGCAAACAATAAAGATTTAATGTTGTGCATCCGAATCGAGCTGAGAGGCTGCCATGATCTTGCTTTTTAACTTGGTTCTGTATGAGCAAATACGGATGCGATGCAACGGATCGTGAAAATGTTTAGGTGACACGTTGAAGAAACGTTTATTTATTCATTTCTCTAAATTTCTGATATGACAGAACATGTTTAAGCTTTTAGTTGTTCATATTTAATTCCCATAATTTTTATTGTATTTGAAAATTGTTTAAGTAATAGACATATTAGAAAATATTGATAGAAGTTGAAGATGAATACAAGAATTAAAATCTTTTTATCGTTAATCAAGACAGAAGGATGAATGAAATGAATCATATTAATGTTATATATGTACAGCTTAAAATATTTACATCCAAATTGTAATTGAAATGGAGATAGGATTGAAATTATGATATCCTCATTTCATGGAAAATGAAACATACGATTAAAACAGAGACATAATCAGTTGAATAACTTCAAATTCATTATTTATTGATAAATTTGTTGCCGCATTAACTGTAATAAATTAATCAGATTAACCTAATGAATTTGTATAATTATCGACATTATATTCATGTATAAAATTTAATAATCGTATTAAATTTAATAAAAAACAAAATTATGTGCATTTATTCATTATAATATTGATATCATTCTTATATAATCTTTCTATTTAAAATGTAATCTTTCTATAAAATGTATTTATAATTACTGATCTGATTATATATATTTATGTACTGTAAATTTGAAATTGACAATTTTCCTTTTTTTTTCAAAATCTGAAATATTTATTGTTCGTTTATATCATATCAAATTGTATCAAATAAAAATATTTGCACAAATTGAAAAATTTATACAAATAGTTTATATTATACAATCCAAGAAAATTATACATCCTTGCCCAATTGTAATTCCATTTTGCTTCTTTAAAAATTCATAGATATCGTTTTATGACAGCCATTTCATTTTCATTGAACAAGACAGTGTTGGCTTTAAGCGGATAGAAAAGATCATAAACAAAAGCTTCTCTCCCGGTTTTTATTTCTTCTTTTTTTTTTTTTTTTTATTGCTCGTCGACCAATGAACGGCTCGTTTACATCGCTGAACGATTCAATTCATAAAATGGCGAAGGGCCGTGCAAAGCTGAGGGAAAATAGACAGCAAGAAGGCGGAGGGGGGTCGAGTTTACCAGGTTAACCGGAACTGGAGTGTCCTCGAGGAGGATCTCATCAAAACGTAGTTGAACAAACTATGCCCGTCTCTGTGCAAACTTTCTCTTCTTTTACGGTGGCGATCGTGATGAACTTATGTTCCGTTCTTGAAGAAAGGCAGCATAAATATTACTTAGACCGTAAATGACTCTTCCTTGTTCAGATGCAAAAACTCAAAGGAAAGGAGATACAAGAGAGAAAGAGAGAGAGAGAGAAAAAAATACACAGAGAGAATGGAGATAAACGTTTCGAGAGTTGAAAGTCAAGAATTTACTTTTATCTCGATGAAAAATTACCTGTGCGTAATTGCGATATTAAGCTTCGTCGAGCGGATAGAAAATATAAATTATTTTGTTACTTTTACGGATGAAGAATATTTTAATTTCTTCGGTTGTCATTTTATTCCATTCAAAATTATTCTTATTTGTGAAAAATTTGAAGAATAATCAAAATTTGAGATAAAATTAGAAAAATATACAGATACCTATAAAAAAAACAATAAATTTCGTATTATTATTTAATAATATATATAATATATATAATTATAAAGATTTGATACTATGTGAAAGAAATGTAGAATCCAATAAAAAGAAATTTCATTGCAAAACAAAATAATTTTAAATATTAATCTATCTAAAAATCTTGAAAAAAGTATTCATCAAAAATTTACAATAATTTCCAAGTACAAACAAATGGTTTCACTTCGTCAAATCCAAACGATCCAATAAAACGAGTTAATTCCTCTTCATTCGTGCAATCATTTCTAATTAAATTCAAGCCGAACGAAAATTTTCAGGAACACGAAAATAAATTTCGTGATGGTGGAAAAGAATGGTTCCGCAAAGCACCCGGCTAAAATCGATGTTAAACGCGCAGCTGATCGTAAAGCGATCATTCCTTTTTGCCCCGCGCAGTTTAACCAACGCTGCTGAAGCGAAAGGGCTGTCTGAGATGGGGGAAGGGGAGTGACAGAGGGAAAGGAGGCGAAATCGAGGTGCCCCCATAAATATTAATTGAGTCTCCATCGGTGTCGTCGTACGTAGGGATGTAGAATTTCCAACGAAGGTTCCAGTTCAGTAGAAAACGAAAATCCGCAAGCCGCAGGGTTATAAATTCTCAAGTTTCTGCGGCTGTCTCTGGCAACCACGGAATGACGAAGAGGGAGTGAAGAAGCTGGATGGCCTTTCCTTCCTCTTCCTTCTGTCCGCCTCAGTTACTTCAACTCGCGTTTTACCTTCCGTTTTCTATTATGTTACGTATGTGTACATCGTTCTGAAACGTTCAACATGGACTGTCTCGTATCGTACAGGGAAAGATCCTGTCATCCAATCCTAGCTAGGCTTGGTGCATGGCTGGTTATTTAACCGAGTGATCATGATTTATCGATTTCCACGATATTTATGCGAAGCGTCATTTTTTTTATTTGATTAATGGATGAATTGGTACACGCAGACCTGGGTTAAAACGGTATTTTGAGATAATAAATAATAAATAATAAATAAAAGTCATTTCAAAATATATATTTTTTTTTTCAATATGATAAATAACTGGATGAATAATGAATATTTATTTAATGTTAAAAATTATTATTTGATTTTCCTCTTATTATATATGCATTATATTGTACATATATTCTGCAAATATACTATATAATTTTCTTTGAAATCCTTTTTCGTTTAATCATGTTTAATTTTCGAAAAATATATTTTTATGGATAAATACGTAATACGTATTTCGAATAAAAAATTACCTAAAATAATTATTCAAAAAATTATTAAATTTTAATTGGAAATGAACAAATGATTATATTTTATATTGATAATATGTAATTAAAGATATAGAAAATAGAAGGAAAATAGGGAAAAAAAATTTTTCGTTAAATACGCAAAAAAATCATCCAATGATAACAAGAGAATAACGTCAATCATAATCTTTTTCACGACTATATATAGATCGCAGAAGATGGATAAAAATTTCAAACGAAATAGAGCAGAGAAAGGTTCCTTTAAAAGGTTCCGACTGCTCCAATCGAGTTTCAGAATACTCGGTCGATTCTTCTTCCATCAGGTGACAGGAAAAGTTACTTTCCCACGATCCTGAGAGCGATTGATCGCAGCACATGTGAACTCATGATCGCCAATCGTCCTCTCGCATTTCCTGATAGCGCGTGACGTGCGAGAGTGTAGGAGGAATTTTTCTGCAAAGATTACCGAACAAACGATAGGCGTTTTCGATCAATAATGCACCACCATGATCACGATCTTCTTTCCTCTTCAACGTGAAGCTATTTAATGAGTGGAACAGAGAGGTCGCAGTTTCACGTATTGCGTTCATCGCATTCCATGCAATGAGAAATAGACCGAGTCAATTCCCCAACTGCATTCCTTTGCAGCTAATGGTTAAATCGACTTGGCAAAACGTTCGTATGGAATGCGAGTGCAGGAGGAAAAGGATAGCACGAAATAAGACAAAGTATTCTTCAACGTGGGGGGAATCAATCTTTCGAAGGAATCTGAAAATGTACGGAGAATTGATTCGATACTATGATTCTTCGAATTTGTGAGTCATCATTTCATTGTTCCATGCATGGATTATTGGATGAGTTCTAAGTTCATGATTCGATATGTGTTTCATCACGAATACGTTTCGTCAGCAAGAATGAGCAAAGTTTTGAAAAGTAAAACAAATTTTACATATGTATATATATATACATATAATACAGATACAAGAGTTATTTTTTTTTTTAAGTATCGATCCTAAAATAAAACAAATAACTTTTTATTTGGACGAAACAGAGTACATAGCAGAAAACGAAATAAGTCAGACATCGTGTATTCCACATAGCACAGAATAATGAATAGCCAGATAAATTTTCATGTTATCATAAACGACATGTTTCAGTCGGAAATCTACAGGCTTAAAATTGTAAAACTTTCGTAAAAAAAAAAAAAAAAAAAGAAGAAGAATCTACAGAAACGAAAATATTCCACACGATTTTTCTTCCTTCTTTGGTATGAGAGTTGAAAAATTTACGAGAAGCAAGTTATGGCCTTTGGAAATTTTTCATCGTAAAACGCAGGAACAAATCATCGAGTTAGAATGCAACAAGAGAGGTACCATTCCCAACAATGTTTCCATAGTCGCACATACTCGACGCATGTATATTCATTCAAGGAATTTCCAGTGCAACCATCTTCGAATTTTCACATTCTGATCATTGCTGCAATTATTACGAGAGAACGATATTAGAGAAAACGAGTCAATTAATGAGTTAATAAAATGCATAATTCAGCATTCAGATGTGGCTGATCTTTGTAAAAAGAAATAAAGATAAAATTTATTTTTAATATTTTAATCAATCCATCCATACTTTACTTCCATTTTAACTTATATAAAAGAAGAAGTGAGATAGTTACACGTGCAGCCAAAAGATCAAGAAACTTCGATGTAAGGAAAATGGTCCACGGTTTGTCTAATGGCAATAAAGCGCTATCTTGGCTTCCACTCCGAATCACTTAACGTCTGCGAGGATATTAAATCCTTAGACTTGGGGACGATTCGACTTATAAAACACTACTTTATCATCTACTATCGTCTACTTTACCAGTTACTTATACGACATTATCTTGGCTCTTCCTCATTAACTACCTCGTCACCATTTCCACTCCTTTTTCCATTTTGAGACTGGCCATCCGATGCAAACAACAAAGAAGGGACAAGGTGAGAGTCTTCTTTGATTCTTCTTCTTTTTTTCTTCCCCATACTAAAATTATCCTTCTTCTTTTCTTCTCATTTTAGGAAACGTCTTCGTTCCTTCTCTCTCTCTCTCTCTCTCTCTCTCTCTCTCTCTCTCTCTCTCTTTCTCTCTTTCTCTCTCTATATAACCGAATTAATTTCGATTCGATGCACGTACACGCTCGTAATCCGTTTATCTTGGCTACGAGTTGTTACATTGTAATTTAACCGACTACTGAAGAAACTATGGTTGATCAGATATTGCATTTCCTCAGGCTTTTACCCCCGTTTTTCTTTTTTCTTAATTCACAGATGAGTTTTTAACTCGTGATTGATTATGGCATTATGCAACAATATCAATCGATTTTAATTAAAGTCTTCTTTTTTAGGTTTCAATAATTTTCTTGAAATCGTTCGAAAACATCACTCTCGAACGAAATTATCAAAAATTTCCGCCCCACGCACAATTTTTTTAAATTTACATCTGATCCATCTCGAAATGACATCGGGCATGCTTCTCGGGCAAAGTAGAAAGCTATTCGTTTGTCAGGGGTAGCGGTAACAATATTACCTTATCAAAGTTTATCCGTGGCTCTAGTCAAGGCTGAAACTTTGAGCCGGAAAGAGGAAACACCCTAACGAAGTCGGCCGTCCACTTCTTGCAGATTGAACTTTCTCATCGTACTTTACTGATGAATATTCAGCTCTCTATATGTAAAAGTCGAGCGGGGAAAAAATACGGGAAAGTTCGCCTAACCGAATGATGTTTTATTCCGCCGCATATTAAAAGGACAATGTGTCTGTTTCTAACTGGGAGGGAGAGGGGAGGAGGAGAGCAACGAGAGAAAATAGCTGGGTTGCTGCATGAAAGAATTAATGCCATGTTTGTGTTCGTTAGAATTACAAAACTGGCTCTGTATAAATTGTACACAATCTGCATAAGAAACTGAAGAATCTTTCACGTTCTAGAAAATTTAACTTCGAATTTTTCTCTCGATCTTTTAGGATTGTTGATTCTATTTCCTTGGCTCGAATTTTCGTGGAATAAATGCTCACAAATTTTGAAGAAAATCTAAAAAAAATATTTAAAGTTAATTAGTGAAAATGGAATACGAAATTTTTAGTATCTGCTATTTCTTTTTAACGATTTATTATACTTATTCTGTGTTTATATTATTTTATTATACAAGCTATAAATATTTATAATCAATTAAATATTAAATTAGAAAAACATAGAATACAAAAAAAAAGTCTGCTTTTTCACATTTTCCTCGTAGACAATATTAAGATGAATCGAAATCAATTAAAAATTCATATCCCCGCCACTTCAATTTTCCAATAGCGAACCCATGTAAGTAGAACCACGACAATTTCCCTTTGCATCTCTCCTTTCAAGATTCAATAAACTTCCCCACCGACCAAACCCCCTTCCCGCAAAACATAGTCTCGAGCGAGATTTTTCTATCCGCGCGGCGATTCCCCCTCTCCTCCACCCTTCTCGTGCCGGAATTTCATCGATATTCGCTAATAAATTTTAAAGGGTGCCCTCGAGAATGTCGGTACGCGCGCGCCTTACCTGTAAATATTCAAAGTTTTCCTTCGAAATCGGTTCTCCTCTTCCCCTCCTCCCCGCGGACGAGCAATCACTCGGCGGGGAAGAAGGGAAGAACAAAACTGAAAGTTCTCCACGAGATGAATTCCTCCGCGTGGAAAAAGGGAGGAGTCTCGGCCTTGGCGAGGAAAAGGGGAGTGAAAAGTTGGTACGAGGGGGGAAGGAGGTATTCGATATCCAACGAGCTAAGTGGGACGAACGAGATACGAATCGTTTCCACGAAATTCACGCAGAATCGTGGCGAACCGCGTGCCTCGGGAAGAAATGATTTACATTCGAGGTAAATCATTCGATGCCCGCGCTCGTTTCAAACTTTTTCCTCCCATCCTCTTCCCAGTTCGAGATATAGAAACTCGAAAGGGAGATGGAATGTATTGTGAGGTTTTATATATATAGGAGGGAGGGGGATTCGTGGAAAAAACAATTCTTCCATATTGAGTGATTTTAACTTTGAAAGTGATAGCATCTGTTCTTAGAATTTTGTCCTGGTTGTAGGGAATAATATTTAAAAGAAGTTTCGTACGTAGGATGCCTGTAAAGTATTCCAAAGTTTTATTTGTTTTAACCGATTTGTTTTACTTGTACTATGTATATTTCGATCATCGAATTTACAATGGTTATAAATTTATGAATTCAAGACAATGCACGGGTTTAATTGTTTTATTTGCACCTGTTAGCCTTTGCTCAAACTTTAAGGAAGGAATTCCAATCTAGGTTAAAGAAGAGTAATTACAACTGCTTACTGTTTATGGAGGCTGGAATTTTGAATTTTCTGTAAATTGCTGTTTTTGAATTTGGTTTTCATGTATTCTCAAATTTAATTAAACTTATATCCGTAATTTTATTATAATACACTTGTTTTCTAAAAGTACCAAAAAATATTTCAAATAAAAATTGAATAGTTCCAAGTTTGATATTAACATTTTTATATACTTTTAAATTTTTCAATAAATAATTATCTATTCCTTGGTATAATCGAGTCTTGAAAACAATCTTGAACAAGGTTGCATATAAAACAAGTTACTCGGTTATTACAAATTTGTGAAAATTTGATACACTTGATCATATTCCTCTCGCCAATTTTATCGTACAAATATTAATCAATTGTAATAATCTGTACATATTTAAAAGATATTCGAAGATGAGAAACATACGTGTCTATGAATATAATTGAGAAAGGAAGAGGAGAGAAAGAGAGAGAGAGAAAGAAAGAGAAAGAAAGAGTGAGAAAGAGAATGAATACAAGGAAAATTAAATTAAATTTAAATTAAGCTCAATTAATTAAGCCGCTTCCCCCATGGGAACACGGCTTCTGTGCCCGGTTGCTACCCCTAAAATTCACCCCGGGACGTAGGTAGGGGGTCGGTTGAGAGGGTAGTGATCCTTGTCTAGAGCTGGATACAGAACTAATCTCTTTTAAATTAGTATTAAATTCTAAACGGGTTCAAGTTGGAGCACGGTGGTTATTAAATTCCAGCATGCTATCGCCAAGTGTGCTTTTGACCAAACGACGTTGTGACATCTTATGGTTTCATACATAGAATATATAAATCATAAATATCATGATCTTTCTCTTCTCTTGCGTTTAGCTTATAATCGTCAAAAATTTGCAATTTAATCTTATTTAAAAATCATTTTTGTCGTAACTATATTTTTATAAATCTTCAATTGTTCTAATTCTTCTCTCGTTTATTAAACGTTGATAAAAATCATTTGTCCATTTTCCTATTTTTTTGCGAGATATGAATTGTATCTGTATGACTAGACCAGCTGCCGTACAATTGCATCGCACAGACTAGGAACGACATCGTTTTTTATCAGTCGAAAATTTTAATTTCTCTTCTCGGACTCATTATTGGCGGGACGCGCATGGCCGTGATTCTTTTGCAGCAGAGCCAATATCGCGAAATTTATAAGACAAAGTACCGCTTCCATATTGCACACTGTGCGACGTAACTGCTTGCTTAAACGCATACATACGTTTGCCGGATACAACGAGTCAGAGCGCAGCCAACTTCCGTTTCTATGGGGCGATAGGATGATTCGAAAACTCGTTCGAATCGCTTGCTGTAATCGTATATCTCTCATAGCCATTATATCTCACACAGCCATTTGCACTTTTCAATGGTGGAACAGATTCTTGTTATGCAATGTTGCGATATATTATTCTATTATAACATTTCTATTATAATAAGAATTATATTTTAAATATTTTAATATTTTCAATTTAATTTGATGGAGTTTTAAAATAAATTATGTAATAGTTATGCTTATTTTTGGAATTTGTTGAAGAATCTAAATGATTTTATTTTGAGTTCTTTGTTTTACCGATAAAAAATATATATATACTAAAAGCGAATAGAATTTCTGAAAAGAAATGGAATCCAAGTGGAAGAAGAATAATAAAAGACAAAAATATGGTAATAATTCTCACATATGTTAAATTTTCATAATAAAAATTTAAAAATTGGCTGAAATTATGAAACAGCCTAACCATAGGCGAACTTTGCTAACATTATTCCTTGAGAAAAAATGACTTCACTGACTGTTTGAAATTTTCAAATCGCAAAAATTATGGCACGACAAAAACTTCGCAACGTTGAAACAAACCTCCATGAAGTCTAAAAAATGAATTCGCTTAGTAAAGGAAAGGCAACATGGTCATACATTTCAGACGAAAAGATCCACTTTTCCCCTTTTTCTTTCGCTGGTTGTAAGTATTGCATGCAACTATAGAGGGTGCTCACGCCCTCGTTTAATACTTCAAGGCAAAAGTAATGCACTCGCGGACTCTTTAATATTACTAATTCAGTAAAAGGAATAGCGATTCTCTGTTAAAGCGTTACAAAGTGGAATAAAACGAGAAGTTCCCCTCATATTTTTGCAAACGAAAGGCAATTGTACGATCGTTGCATTTTTTGAGCTAGATTTTACAGCAATTTATTTAATTAACGCTTTTAAAGAAATTAGACAATTTAAAGAAATATTTGCATATTCTACTTTCTTCCATTCCATTCTTTTGAATATTTTAAACTCTTAAAAAGTTTTTATTTCTGTTTTTTACACACTTTGTTATCTCTGAGTCTGATATAATATTCTTCTTCGTATTTTCAAGTCATTCCCTCTCAATAATTATTAACATACAATATTATCTTCATTGAACAAAACATTATAGAAAATTAAATTATTATAATCGAAAAAATTCATCATCTTTAACAAATTGTATACGCATACATATATTATAGATAGCTCTTTGAACCAGCTTACCTCCTGAATCCTGAGAGGGAAAGTTGAGGGGAGGGTAAAGGGTTTCGCGTCGGTCGAAATTGCAAGATAAATATACCCAGCGTTAATAAACTCTTATCGGCGTGCAACCATGCGTGTCGACTTTAAGCCACAGACACGATAATCCTCTATGCTAATTTCGGTCGGCCAGGAAAACGTTTCTGTAATGTCACCCCTTTAGGCACACGTGTCTGTAAGAGGGGATGCAAGCTCATATAGGATGCGTATAAAATGTTCATTAAAAGATATATTGTGATGTTGAAAAAGTTATATTGGTTTTTGAGTCCGGCAAGATAAATAATTTCAAATACGTCGTATAAAATTGTTTATAGTAAATTTAATTTAGAAGGATGATTTTGTGTCGACAATATATGTATACTCTTTGAAATTAGAAATTAATTAAAGTTATAGCAATTATAACAAACGTAAGCCAAAATAATCATTAAAAAGAATATCAATATTTCAGATTGATATATCGTAACTCCAGATCAATTTTAAAATCTATTGGACATTAGAACTTGTATCAATATAGTTAATGTGTAAAAAAAATAAGTATTTGTAAAACAAAAATATACAGGATTTTATTTTACAAATTTGACTAATGAAGTTTGATTATTAAAACCTGATATAGAAATATTTTACAAATTAATTATTAATGAAGTTTGAACAATTAGTAATGAAGATTAATGAAGTTGGATTATTAAAAGCTGATTAATGATACTGGACTAAAAGTACAGACTACCCGTTGAACTTTCTAATGGCATCTACATGGAAAGTATTTAAATTATACTATTAAGAAAAGTTCCTCTTACCCCAAAAGGAATGAATAAAAATTTATTTAAACAATTTACATGAAATTGTTCCTAAGAAATTTTATATTTTCTTACCAAATTGAATAACTTTTAATGGAATTTAATACAATTTACAAGAATTGTAAATTGTAAATTGTTTCTATTTACTCATCAAAGTTGTACTTTAATATAAAATAATTAACTTTCCATACTTGATTACTTAATTTGTTTAAATTCAATTAAAAATAATTTATAAAAACTATGATAAAACATTTCTATGACATTATATTCTGAAATTATTTCATTATTCTATAGAAAATTTTATTTTATTATTTAATTCAATACTGAAATATTTAAATTTAATAACCTTTATTATACAAACATTTCAGTTTGTTATTCCAATATATGTGTAAAATATAAGTTGTATAAGTAAAATCCAAAACTTACATAGCGTATAACTGTAACCATAATTAATTTTCTTTATTTGAACGTTTATCTCGCGTGGATTTATTCGAACGAAATATTTAACTGCTTGAGGGATAATAAATTCATGTGTAAAAATTAAATAATCGCATATCAAAGAAGCTTAATTATTTAAAAATTAACAATTCTTATATCAATTCATAGCAAATGAGCAATATAAAAAAAAATTGTTATTAAAAAAAAAAAGAAAGAAATAATAATTTTTCATCGATTTTAATAAATTCATCCCTCAAGAAGTTAATGTCCCATCTTTTTATATTTCTGAAATAAAAGAAAAAAAAAAGGGAAAATTTGCAAAACTACAAACGAATATTATTAAAAGAATAAAATATTCCGTGAAATTATGAAACGAACGTTAACGTCGATCCACTGTTTGCTGGATTTTAATAAAATCACAGTCACGATCGTGTCGCGTGCGCCACCGCTGTATCGATACTATACGGAACGAAATGTAATATGTGTTTCGTTTCGAGAGGACACTGATGAAAGAGAGAGAAAGGGAAAACGAAGAAATAAAATAAAATAAAAAAAAATAAAAAAAAAAAAGAATAGAGGATCGACCAAAAGCATCCCCGCGAGCAAAAATGCGAACTGACTCGGATATGCGAATTTTACCCTTGTATCATGCCCCATGCTTGTTTCCTGATGCGTGTCTTTCTAATGTGTTCCACCAACCGTGTTTTATCAAGTATTCACGATCGTTCTATTCCGATTTTTCATGGAATTATCACTGTGTAGAGAGATACGCCCTCCAGGATGAAGCATATCGCGCGGTCACAATGGTTGGAGTCTACTGGATTTTCATGGTAGCATTTACACAACGTGTAATCCGAAATCACCTATTAATGCATACGAATGAGACAATTATTATAATATTTGAACAGAAAATTGATGGATTTATGGATATAAAATTAAAGCAATAATTAATTAAAATATGTGATGGAGAAAATTTTAACCACATGTGATTGAATCACCATGTATTTTTAGATAATTATAATTTTGTATTTAATATGCTTCCAATCTTTTATAATATGTAATTTTATTTCGAGAATAATAGAATAAAATGTATAGATAACGAAACTTGTTCTTTTATGAAAAGTAAATCAGTTTTAATTTAATAGAAGATAATTATTACTCGATTGAAAATTATTAAAACTTGAATAAGTTTTACTTACCTCGACTTTTCTGATTCTCTCTCAATCGTTATTACTTCATCTTTTTTCTGAGATATGATTTCTTGTAATAGTCGCAAAACATACCAAACATGATAAGGATCTGCGACATATAAATATAGGCTATCGGTTTTCGATTTGGTTCACACGAAGGCAACAAAGTTTGAAACGTATAACATATCATAATAATAAACTGGACCTGAAAGCATACAAGAAAATATTTTCCATTTTATATTATTTCATTGAAATAAATCTTTCGTTTAAGGAAAAAAAGAATACCACGAATACTTTTCGAATAAATATTAATAAATAAATAACTTAATATGTATTCAAATATGTATTTAAATTATAAGATAATCTTTACGATTCAAGAAATTAAGGATTGAATCCATCCAAAATAAATTATGACTTTCAACAAATCATAATTTGATGCAAATTTTAAAATTATTAATTCATAAAATTATTAAAATAAACCGAACGTATTGAGTTTCGATCAAAAATCTGTTCATCTGTTCATCTTGAGTCTGATCAAAAATTCACAGAAAGAAATCGAAAAGAATAATTATAACAAGACGTAATGATATCGAACAATATTATTCACGTACAACGGAGTTTAATGAAATATCTCTTCGCGGTTCTACTTAAAATGGACCTCTAAATCTAACTTGACGAGATTCTCTTCGGTCGAAGTCTTGACTTCCACTCGTTACGCCGTGAAACGTTCGAAACTCGAAATTAAACGGCCGCGTAACCCGATAAATCGTCCTGTAGATACCTCACGGAGAAATAAAAGTTCCCTACCGACGGATAATTTAATTAAAAACCAGCGTTAGCCCCTCTTCTCGTTGTTTCCTGTCGGGATTCGAAACGCAAATCGAATCACCGCCGGTACACGTGTAATTCCACATCAGGCACTTACGACCCTTTCAACCTCCTGCGCGAAAATCCGGTTATCGAGTTAGGCAAGCCAAATGCGAGCCAATATGCACGCTAAACGAAAAACGCATATATAGGGTGTATACAAAAGATAAGGAGAAAGTTTTTAATATGAGTATCTACATAGAGCGTGAAAACATTTAAAGGAAACGAAAAAAAAAGTTGGTATGTATATTTGTTAATTTTCAAGTTGTAAATAATTTAATTTTGTAGATGAAATGTGGATGAAAGTCTGGCTATAATTTGGAAAATAAGCTTTAAACGATATCATTCAACTTCAATTTGGATTCATATTATTTTTCTATAATTTATATGTAATATATTTAAATATATTTATTTAAGTAAGTGATTGGATTAATTTATGGTTATAATTTTTTTATAGATTATTTATTAAAATTTATTAATAATATTTTTCTCCAACGAATTTGATACACCATATACATGCCTGATATATGTTTTCATATGCATTTTTATTTCGTGCTCGTCGACTAAAGCATATTGCACCTCTTAACGATGGAGATTGAAGGCGTGGTCGATATTTCATTGTTTTCCAAAATGCTCGAACAATGCTTTTTTTATTCATCTTGCGATTCCTGAATTTTAGAGACTCGAATGAAATTTTCAATGCAATCATTGGACGTCCAATATCTGATTTATTTTAATATTGTTTTGAAATGAAAATGTTTAGAAATTTTTTAACTTTTATAACTTCATTCTAATGATGATGATACAAGTAGTAAAATTTCACGATCAGCCAATAAATGGAGATAATTAATAATATTATATTCATGAGTTTTACCGTTAAATTTGAATAATTTTTTTACAATTCAAAATAATTTATATTCATAATAAAATGAGATAAAAAACTAATCTAAATATAATTAACTGAAATTTAAATTACAAATCAAATTTATTAAATTCGATATTATACAAACTAAAAAAATTAGAATTAGAAAAAAGTAATTGAAATTTTTACAGAAATAGGCTTCATCAATTTCTTGTGTTTAAATTACATGAATACAATGAATCTTCTGACTTCTAAAAAAATCTCTAAAAATATTCAAGATATGCATTCATTTAATAATACTATATTGAATCTAATATCTTATCAAAAAGCAAGACTCATGAACAAGCTCGAAACAAAATCAGTGGTGTCATTGAAATGAAAATTTTTAGATAAATTTATAGAGACAGTTTGGAATTTGGAAAATGTATTCACAATTCTATTGCAAAGATCAGTGAACCATTTGAAATGGAAGAATCTGTTTCAACAACAGAATTCCACAACAGCATTAAATTCTTGCGGCTGAGCCAAATGTAAAAGCTATAGATAACTAGATTCAAAAAATCTATTATGCAATTTTAATCTTTAACAATTCGAAAATCTTAGAAAAGGAACATTAGATCTATTCGCGTTTTAAATTGCTTTAAACAAGTTATGTGATAAGTTCTGAGATCGAGATGAAACAAAAAGTTTTTCACCGGAAACATGATTTATTTCCGGTGCTTCGTTATCCCTGAAAAACGTTGCTGCCGTACACCTTTTTGACATTTATATTTTACGACTGCGCGCATTTCATCCGCGATCCTTGCCACGCCAGTGAAAGCATAAAGAATAATTTCACTGTAACTGTAAAAATTGGTTCGCGTGGAACATATTGAATTCTTTATCACCCCATCGAATGGTCAATCCTTTTTCGAAAACACGCTATACATCTTTGAACCAATATTTCATTTTTTCTGCAAATATTGCACCAAATAACATAATTATTTTTCTCTTGAACAAGTACAAGTAATCAATCTTCAAGGAGGTTTCTTATTGTTATTAATAATATGAACAAATTAAAAATTATACTTACAAAACGTTGATCATGATGAAAAATTGCAATTGGAATTGCATTATTTATCGAATCTTCTCTTCCTTAACACTTTTTTCGAGTACTTTATCTTTAAAATTTTCTAATCAACATTGAAAAATATTATCAAGTCAGTTGTAGTAACAAATTCAATAATATCACACATGCGATTATTAATTTTGCTATTGAAATTACATTTAAATGAAATCAAACGAAAATTAAATAGATTAAATTACTACCAATAAATTTTCTCCCTCCATATTTAAATCTAATCTCACATCATTAAAATAATGTCCATGAATTCTTACTTCTACTATCACCACCATTTCTGTCAATTTCACAAACAGTTTCGCAAACGATCGAACAGCCGAATAGACGCGCGGAACGAATATTTTCTACGCGTTATTCGCTTATACATGGATTAATTTACTTAACCGATCCCCAGTAACCGATCGGCCGGGGCCGGGCGTCAATAGCAATTTCACGTTGGAAAAATTCGGCGCTGGACAGGGAATGTAATTTTGCGATTACGCGATACGAGGCCGTGCACGGTGAAATGAGCGAATAACGCTCCCAGCACGGCAATTCACCGGGTGCAACACCCAACAACACCATCCCCCGACACAATATATGCATTCCAGGCAATGTGTATGCAGCGTGGCAGATAGCAGAGCCAGATAGAAAATGGGAACGTACCATTTGTAAACCCGTAATGTATTGTTTCCAAGGCGCGATCCTCTTTTGCACTTCTGGGCCCAAGCAGGCGAGCAGATAATAGGTGTACATAATCACGTGCACGATGCAGTTTGGCATAATCGTGAACGGCCACATACCACCTGTAAATAACGCAACGAACCGTTTAACACGTTTCAAAGTGAGATGGTGAATAGTTACGAACGGGCAAAGTTACATTGGGCAACGGCCAATGGATTTTGGGAAACGGGAGAAAGGGAATTTTATTTACGACTGTTGGAAATTCGCTCGAATACGCGGTCTGACCGTTTTATATATCGTGTCCATTTTGTATCGGGGTAATAGGTAAATTTGATACATCGCGGGGCAATTTAATTTAGAGATATAGGATTTTTTTTTTTTTGTTTTTTTCCAAAATGCTTATCGAAAGTGTTTTAAAAGTTGGTGAGGATACACGTTGACGAGAGTAGGTTGGCTTTGGATTAGAATGAAAAGCTTCGTTCGACATATCTTCTTGTGCTTAATGAAATATTTTTAAATTAAATAGTTTCATTTAAGCATACAAGTGAAATCGTTGGAAAATTATAAGAAATTTAAGTTGTAATATAATAAATGATTATAAAAATATAGAATATAATTTTATAATATTTTTAACAATTAAATTTAGATTTGGAAAAGAAAGAAATCAAATTTATTGCATACATTTACCTGGGACAAATTTGCATGCTATCCAGGCAAGAAGAACGGTCGACGTGTGGTGATAAATGTGAAGAAAAGATGCTTGGTTGTATTTTTTCCTTAGAACGAAGATGATGGTGTCGCTCAACTCGAGGACTTTCAACATTAAGAGCCTCCACATCCATCGAGCCATCTATTAAGTACGATACAATCCTCGTAATATCGATATTTTCGTTTCTTTAATGCCTTTGGTACTTACACGATAAGATTTGGGATCATTCATAACGATATGAGGTTCGCATCCAAGAGAAAATTTTGTGGCGGATGTTAACAACTTAACAAAAATATATTAATCGTTTCAAGTACTGTTAATTTTTAAAAAAATGATGATTTGATCTAATGTGAATGACTCACCCCATAAAATACAGTTCCACTGGCAGTTGACATAAAAATATTGTAACAAATCATAATTTTGTTTAAACTATACGGTTTTCGATTTTTCATCCACAATGGGCCAAGACGAAGAACAAAGAGCAAATAAAAAAATATAATTCCCAGCAATGGAAATGGACTACTCATTAACATCCAATCTGCTACTCTGGAATCTAAAAAATAAAAAAATCAATAGGATAATATTATAGAAGTAAAATATGATTATAATATTATTGTTCAAATTATAAATATATGTATATTTTATGAAGAATATTTTAAATTTCATTAGATATAATGTAAAGTTTAATGTTAAATTAAAAAAAAATATAATTAAAATTAATTTAAAATATTGTACATAATTAATATAGATACAAAGGTATTTATGTCAAAGAAAAGAGGCTAACCTGCTGCATTTTCCATGACGTAACGATACGTTTCCAAGAGACTCACGTTCTACAAACAGTAAAATAGACATTGCATACGATTTTGCAAATACTAACAAAATTAAATAAAAATTGTGAAAATTAAAAATTACAATTATAAGTAAATTTTTATTCAAGAACAATTAATATCATAGAAATAATATAAAATAAAAGAACAAAAAATGAAAAGAGAGTTGCAATGTTGAATGTAGGCCATGTACTAATAAGAAAAAATATAATGCATCATAAGTAATTATAAAATTATATATTAAATCATATTAACACATAACTATGTTAAAAACTAAAAAATAATTTAAATAAAAATTTAAAAATTCAATTATAATTCAGAAATCATGATAAGGAATAAAAAAATAAATACATAATTTATCTTTTCAACAAAAATTAATAATTAATTCCATATTTATTTATAATGTATAAATAATAATACTTATTAGATGTAATTTATACATTACACGTTATTTGTCTGGGAATAATCTTTAAATTTCAATAATTCCAACTTCCTTTGAAAATTTTAAATTGTCAATTAAATTTTGGAGACGCAAAAAAAAAAAAACAAAATACCTGTGGCACATGAATTGGAAGAACCTTCCCATCCTGGCCATCGAGTTTGCAGATATCGACTGACATTCGGGTTACTGAACGATTCGAATAGTGACTATTGACGTTAAAACCGTCTTTCGTGGCGGCAACCTACTGTCTAAGTTCATCCGCAGGGCAAGCACCCCTAGCAGTGACTCGGGAACAGGAACGTAACACACAAGCACAGTTCCCTGTAAAGGGTTTCTCATATAACCTATTTTAATACGATAAAGAAATACGTTCAAGTCTAAGACAGCGTATTGTAATATTGCTTGAATATCGGTATGTAGATTGTTTCCAGTTATCTTTTCCAGTTAATTTTATTTTTATTATTGAAAAATTAAATATCAAAATATAATTTTGAAATAAAAATTATTATTGTATATGTAAATAAATTTAATAATTTTGAAGGAAATTGAAATATAATATTATGGATTATAATAATATTGGATTATTCAAAAATTTCAACTATGTCAAAAAATGTAAAATATCGAATATATTTAATAAATCTAAAAGTTTAACAAGAAATTTATATAAATTTTATGGTTTCAGATTACCTTATTTTTGAGATATTATATTATAATAATGATTTTAATTCTTCTCATCTCATCATGGTATGTTTGGCAGGCTTTTATCGGTATCCACGTATTATGTGTAACGCGAATTCGTTCAATTTTGTAATTTATGGGTCACTGTGGCATCGCAAAATTTTATGACCTTCAACAATCGAAAATCCTCGATTATCATCAGATCATCAGATATGTTTTTATAATTAATTATACATGCAAGCATTTCATATTGTTTACTAGAATTGTTAGTATCATTCGATGATACCGGTAGTTAAATATTAAGCATTTCATTAACGTGGTTTATATCATGAATGAAATGCAAATACTAGCAATGAGATATTTGAAATAAAATCCTATGGTATTTAACAATGATTTAAGAATTCAAAGAACTAATTAAAACATAAATTATCACATTGTTTCGTTTCTTGAAATTATGTATGAAAATATTTAGATGAATTATTTTAATGGACGTATTAATTTTTACGAAATAAAAAAAAATAAATAAATAAAGTCATTTTATTGTATTAATATTAACATATAAAATTACCAACAAAACAAATTTTTAACTAAATTTAATTATCTATGTATGATATTAGATATATGCGTATACATATTAGATATAAGCTTATATATACGCATCAATTATTCGTTGAATACTTTTTAAACTTTTACTGAAGAGTCTATGCATCAATTAACATGACATACATCCATGACTTTTGATTAAAATATGCAAAGCGATAACAATTATACGCTTCATACGCGTTACAAATGGACTAGTAAAAATATAGGTCACTAAAACTTTTGTTTCGAAGGAAACAAATATCGATTTTTTTGTTTCAATATTTGAAACAGAGTTTATGGAGATGAAAATGATAAATAAATTACAAAGTTTCTTTTTGCTATTATATGAAAAATATTATTTGTGAATAAATTTATGCGAAATTTTTTATTACGATTTCATTCCATCCGCATCTATCTTATATTTTCATAACTATCTTACATAATTTTAAATGAATACTTTTTTGCGTTTAAAAAGAATATCTTTATTAATAATATTACAAATTTATTAAATGCTGATAAAATTTAATAAAGAAAATTTAACAGCTGTCGTGAATTTAATAAATGTGACAAAGTGACATCGTATAGGTACTCTTTTAAAATTATCTATACTAATATTAATATATTAATCCACGAAATGTTATATATTAAAATATATAATAATCTAATAATATAAATTAATTGTACTTACATTATGTAATTTTAGAAATTCAAATAAAAACGAAAGTTTTTGAATGACAATTATTAAAAATTTCAATAAATTTAAAAAAATTTAATAAATTTAATTTATTTATCTTTCATCTAATTTTATCTCTCATAACAGATTCACAAAAGCATTTTCAATCAAATATAGAACATCATTCGAATAAATTATTTTCTATGAAACAATTTGTATTTAATTTTAAATGAAATGATTGTACATCGAAGATAATGGATCCTATTTTAAAATTACAAATCAGATATAACCGTTTCATTTCGACGAGATTAATCGTAAAGTAACAAAGGATTCCTTTGTTTTCGAATGAAAAACTGTACGCAGTAGCGATTGCAAGTCATTATGTTCCACATAATACAAACGTACTATAGATGTACATAGGGCTTCCCTATATGCTGTCACTTGAATGAGGATTAGTAAGACGGTAGGTCATGACATCACGGTTTCTACAACGAAGACATTCACGAATTAACTTCATACTACAGATGAAGTACAGATCTAACATTTAATATTTCAGATAAAAATTAGTGAATAATTTCAAGGGAAGCACATTATTTATATTTTTATAAATGTAGTTAGACGAAATGAGATGGAAATAAACTATTATATTTTCATCATACTTCCATTCTGTTCTTTCCTTACTTCATCTAACATAAATAATAATAAATAATCGACCAATATTTTTATATATCAACTTTTTAAGTAAACATGTGTAAATAATATATTTATAACATGTAAAAATTGAATTGAATAGACTCTATTAAAATTTTTAATCAATAGATTAGGCAAAGAAGACAATAAAGTTAATCAGATATCTGTCTCTTGATATATAATTTTAAAGGACAAGTATAAATAAAGAGAGTAAATTATAAGAGAAAGATAAATAAGATTTAATCATCAGCGCCATCTCTTTAGTATTGAAAATAATATTTTTAAAGAAGTACAATATAGGGTGAGAATCTAAAACTAGCGCCATCTCTTGAGGATTTTTGAAAAGATATTTTAATTCAAAAAATGGCGCAATTTCTATTCTATCTTATTCTGTTTAAAAAGAGATATGTTTAATACTCAAGAGATGGCGTTAATGTTAATTTTTATCCTATTTTTTTTTCTCTTATTCTTTATTCTCTATGTCTAAATTTATTTCATCTCAGACACTCTATAGATGGCACTGATTTTTACTATATCTTTATCCTTTTCTCACTATTTGTTCTTCTTATCTATTTGTGCTTTAAAATTTGTAAATTCTTTTTTTTGTTCAAGACGAGTTCGATATTTGCTCAATTTTATTTTTTTTTTCAGCAGAATATAATACAATAATGAAATAAAAATGAATATCTCAGAAACTAAAGTCGACCACTTATTATTTATTATTAAAATCTGTTGATTTTATCATCTTTTATGATTAAATTAAATATAATCCTAGCGTTCCTAAATTGTTATTAAATGTCTATTGTATCTTGTTTATTTTTGATACTTGGATATTGGAAATTTAATAGCGAATCCTAGATTAACTGACTTCTATGTTTAGTTAACTTAATTCAGATTGATTTTTGTGATTGAAATTCATTAATTTTTTCAAAAGGAATTCAATAAAACTTAATATCGTAATAAAAATTTCTTTCAAATTCAAGAAAAAGATTTTAATTAAAGATTACAATATATAAATTCTTTGTTATGATAATGATATATACTATAAAAAGCACAGAATGGAAATAGAATTTCATATTGTCATACTTTTTACAAATTATACTATAATAAAATAAAGATTAATTTAACAAATAACAATATTATTATGTATATTGTAAATTATCACATAGATTCTCCGAGATTTTCCAGTTCATCGAAAACATAAAAAATATCTTGTGTATCCACTCCTGAATTCTGAATAACAAAACGAAAGAAATTCGGTTTTTCGTGAAGTGATTGATAATTGATCATTAAACTACCCCTCTTAGTCATTTTTTCCTTTAACTTTGGTGCAACCTAATGAAATAATCAATTTTTATTAAATATATATTTTTATATACTCTTTAATATAATTTATTATTTTATATATTTAATATAATTTTAAAAAATGAATGTTTTTTTTAATATAAATGATTTCCAACATCAGATATTTTAAAATTGTAATTATTAATTATTAATGAAGAAAAAATTTATATTATTATTATCGAATTTATCTGTTATCAGTATAAAAAAATAATTATTCATCTAAAAAATTCTGAAGTTTTTAAATTTTAAAGTTCATTATCATAAATCATATATAAATCATCAATACATAATCATCATACATAAATCATCAACAAAAAACCAATTAAAGATATTACAAATAATTTTCCATATTATATTTTATTTTTTATAAAGATATTATTATATTTAAATAGATAAATATTATAATTAAAACATAAATAATTTATTAAACTCACCTCGTGTAATCTTTTCTTATAATCGTAAATTGAATTCTGAATCCTTAAAGTCGATGGAATGAACCAAAAGCAAACATTTATAAAACATGGATTTGTTACTAATTTAAATCCATCTCTTTTTTCCACTTCTTCTTTAAAAAGAGCTGATAGTTTCATTAAATGATCGATATGTTTTTCAAATCCTGAAGTGCCCTGAAAAAGATTTAATTTTAGTTGCACGAACAATATTTAACTCTAAGAAAAATAAATTAATTTCTTAAAGAAATGATATTTAAGATAATAAATTATGATATATAAAATGAAAAAATAGAAATTAAAAATTTTTGTTCATTTTATTTAAGAAACTAATATCATTTTAAATAATACTTTTAGATTTCGACGAAAGAAGAAACCTTTCTTATGTATACGTAATAAAAGAGTTAAATTTTGTTAAAAAATTTTTATACATCAATTTTTTATATATCAATATTTATATTTATATTGATATTTTTATATTAAATAGAAATATTTATTATAATTTATTTAATAAAATATTAAATCACAATTCACATAATATCAATGATATGTTTAAAAAACTACATACATCAAAATAATAAACGAAATAAAATATTTTTAAATAAATTTATTTATTTTTCTAACAATTATTGATTTAATAATCTATTAATAAATATAAGAAAGTAATCTACAAATTTTTAAATGAATATGAAAGAAAATGGAGTGTATATCAGTTTCTCTATTGACATGAGTGTTCAGTGATATAAGAATTAGAAGAATAAATTTCGTTCAGAAATAATTATAAAATAACTAATATTTAAAATTAATGCTGTAATATATTAATATATTTTTCTTAATTCTACTTAATCTTAAAACTTGATATAAATTTGATAGAATTATCTGAGAAAATAAATTCTTATAATTCTCATTATAATATTATTTTTTTAGCACTTTCAAATATTAAGATTAAAATTTGAAAGCTTATTATTTAACTCCTTAATATGCTAGGGATAATAAAATATGTAAATGTGTGAATGAGGGAAACTTTGAAAGTTACTGGTCTAAAAGCACTGCTATCGGCAGACCCCCTTGAGCATTTCAGGAGATTCTTTCATGATCTTGAAAATGTATTGAATAGATGCAGTATGAACATTCTTTATTCCTAACAGGGGAAGTTAATATATGCATAAGTATACTGGCAAACACTTGAAACATAGCATACAGACCCTTATCTTCTACGGAGTGCATCGCAGTACCTGCTTAAACCATAAAGTACAAGATGTACAATTAAAGGAAGATCAGGGGAAAAAGTGCTATGAAGGCTAGTTTTCCACATATTTGCATAAGTGGTTAACACTTAAAGATTAATAAGGGAAGGAAGAACCTATGTATCATGCAAGTAGATTTTATCTTTTACTCAAAGTATGTGGAACCTTGCATGACTCTCAAGAAAAGTGCATTTCTAAACAGAAAAAATTATCTACCAGAAATAAATCAAATAATTGCACATAAACAGAAACAAATTAAATTAGATAGTTTGTTCATAAAATTACCTTAGCCTGCCACATAAACCAAAGTTTCAATACATCTGGTCTGCGTCCACATTGTAAATACTTATCTCCCACATCTAAATCTATAGGATAAAATTTGTCTTTTTGAAAGAGATAAGGAACATGTTTAGAATGTGCCTCCTTAAAAATACTTTTATGTTTAGTTAAGAGTAAAGAACATTGTTGAGGAACTGCCAATAATTTGTGTGCATTAAATAAGATAGAATCTGCTCTTTGTATTCCTCTTAAAAGAACACTGTGTTTTCTACTGAATATCAAACCACCTCCCCAAGCTGCATCTACATGCAACCACATGTTAAATTCTTCGCAAATATCTGCAATTTCGATCAAAGGATCGAATGCACCTAGAACTGTTGTTCCTAAAAATAAGTAAAATTATTAGTAACAATTAAAATTATTAAAAATTTATGCCTTTAATTCATCATTTTTACATTAAATTATAGTTCAACGAACCTGCAGTGGCGATAGTAGAAAATGTATAATTTCCTTTTTTTTGTTCTTCTAATATCTTAATTTTCAAATCATTAATATCCATCCTGCCATACTCATCAGTTTTTATAAGAACCACTTCTATATCACAAACGTTTCCCCACTTCAAAATCGAATAATGCGCATCTTCGGATGTAAAAAGCACCAAGTTTGTAGATGATATATTTTTATCCTAAAAAATAAAATATGATTAAAGTTATTAAAAAATACAAATATTAAATTAAATATATTAATTATCATGAAATTTTCATAAATAGCTAATTTTAGAAATTTTATTTTACATTATTTTTTATCCAATTAAGAATAGATAAAAATATTTATTTATTATATATTGGAAAAGAAATTTTAAATAAATTGTATTTAATAAACATTATTTTATAAAAATAAATTAAGAAATCTATATAAGATAACATAATTATAATTTTTAAGAATTAGCAACATAAAATATACGATTGCATATGTTGAAAAACCAGTTTTTCTTATTTAATTTATCAAACGATTTTGCGATCACTGATACACTTTCAATGGTTAATAAAGTATAAATTATTATCGCAAGGCAACATTAAATCATTTAGAATATGATTTCGTTATCATATTAACTATTTGATTCCAGTTATTATCAGAATTATTTATTAATATAAGTACTCACATCTTGAATTTTTTTTCTAAACCAATATCGTGCCAAGTTGATAGCGATACCATTAGCAAAAGAACCTCCTGGGCAGAAAAGACCATCTCCTATCGTAGAACCATTTTCATCCTTGTAAAACATGTTTAACAGTTTTTTAATAACGGTATTTTCCATTAATGTTAAAACCGGTGCCACTTCGTAAGTATATACTGAACTATTTAATACATCGGTAAGCCATTGTCCAACTAAACCGTACGGATCCAATCTAAATAAATTTTGATCAAATAATATGTTTATATCATATGTTAATAACAAAAAATTTTAATAACAAAAAATTTTTTCTCAAAATATCTGAATCATTCCCAGTTAATAATTAAATGTACAAAAAAAATAATTTAAATTTTTTATTATAATACAATGAACAAATTAAATCATAATATGTTTAGACTTAATTTTGAATTTTCTTGTAAATATTAAAAATAAAAAACATCATGGACATATATGTAATATGTAAAAATCATTTATTACATATTTATAAATTAAAATATACTAAAGTTTAAATAGATAAATAATTAAAAGAAATTTTATTTATTCAGATCTGACTCACAAACATTTCAGATCTATAACAATTATATATCTCAATTCAAATTTCAAATTACAGTAAAACCAAATCATAGTAAATTCATAATAAAATATAAATAAGATATAATCATCTATTATTCTTGAAAAATTCTAATTAGATTTAAAATTATATATTAATCTATTACTATTTTAAACAAATAAGATTTGATACTTTTGTATTAGTCAGGAATATAATTAAAAAATCTTTTTATCATGAATTTTATAAGTATTTCATCAAATTATGTAATTATCCATATAATTATATCTATATTCATGCGCTTATCGATATCTTACCCAGAAAATAACTGATTCATAAAGTAAGGATGACCTGTTTTAACGCTGTATTTAAAAACTTTAGCCGCGATCTCTAGAAGATCATCTTGATTACGGGGCTGCTCTTGTAAATTAAAATTTATAATATCTTGCAAATGATTTGGTTCCCTCCATCTCAACACTGGATTTTCACGGGATACACTTTCGAAGGCGCAATCGATCAAAATCGCAGTAATCTTCTCGAGGAATTCTTTGTGCCTTTCGACGCATGGTATGCTCTGCCAATCCGACATTAAAATAAATGCTTCACGTTAGCGAGAGTCGCGAAAATGGGAAATCAACGCTGAAGCGAAAAACGCACTGATTCGCTTGCGATTGACCTCTATCATATATAAGCGGGTCACAAGGTCCTAGTAAATTTATGCAATTACTCTTAACAAGGAAACAAAAGCGCGGTATTCGGGGTACGAAATTGATGGGACATTGTGAACGATTTACATTGGATTAAACACGTGAATTCATCGCGCGAAATAATTTCGTTGAAATTTAATAGCGTACTTTGAAAGTGAAATAAGAATTCTAAACAATGGAGGGAAACATAACTGTTTATTCAAAATCATTTAATATTTATTTAATTCTCTATTATATACAAAAGTTATAATAGCATGTAAATATGTACACATAAAAAATTACAGAATTATATAACACAAAATATACTTTATATTCAGTCTTTAAATCCTTGTAATTCTCTAATGCCTAGAAGAATTAATTTGATATGAGCATTTATCTTGGCTATTTCTTTACGATAATGTGCAATCTGTTGTTCTAGAAGTTTAATTCTGACATTGATAACAGCCAGAGCATCATTTAATGAAAATTCCATGTAATGTCCTAAACCAATATCCAATAAAATTGTGGAAGCATCAGGAATATGCGCTTCAATAAAAAAATTTTGCCCAATATCTACTTGAGTTTTAAATCCATTTTTATCAAGGTTATTATTTTGAATGGTAGTTATCATAGATTTTAATTGAATAAATTCGGCAACATCTGCATTTTTAACATCAAGTTTCTGCTCTAATTGAGCAAGATCCTCTTTCAATACATCATTGACGAATGTTTCAAATTTGAAAATCTTTTGCTCAATGTCAGGATTCATAATTAAGCAGCCTGTATAAAAATCATAAAAATATTTCGTATCTATACGTATTATATTACTATAATCTTAACAATCTTAACAAAATCGTGAAAACAAATAATAAACACACAAAAAATAAAGGTTATGATAATTGTAAATTATATTATTCGTATAAAAAATATAATTTATCACGTGCACTTACCAGAAATATATCTAGATATTAAATCTTTTCACAATATACACTCTGTGTTTCTTATTATCAATTAAAATCAAAAATATTATAAAACATCAATAAATTTTGAGGTTAACATAAACATAGAACACATCAAAAATTCATTCTAACAATTTAAATAATTAAAATCAAAGTATGTAATAAAATATTTTGAATATTCTGTTTCAAAGGCACAAAATATATATTAAATAATACATAATTACATGTATTATTAAATAATTTTTAAAGCACATATAATTAAACGTTTATGAAAGTGCACTAAATTCTCCTGGTGGAATTTTGAGGAACTTATTGCTCCAATGATAAAACAGAACACAATAAAAAAGCTTTATATCATAGAATAGATATAATATAGAAGGATCATCTAACACATTTTTTAGATTAAGCTATATTCTGTCACATGTGATATTATCGACACCAAATAGAATGAGATAACAGTATTATTAATGAATGAAAGAAAAAAAATTGTATTAAAATGTAGTGATAATCAATTATCTTTGACATAAGAATAATAATCATGATCAATTTATACAACATCACAATCATATCTAACTAATTCATTTGAAATGTTTAGGAATTTCTGAAAAATGCAATTGTTTAGTATAAAAATGTCAAATATCTGTAGAAAATTTCTACAAGAAATAAAAAAAAAATATAGAAAATCTTCAATAATCAAAAACGAAAGAAATGATAAAATAATTCATTATTTTTGTATAGTGCTTTAATCAAAATAAAAATTATTTATTTTAACTTTAAATAAACTAAACAACTTTAAATAATTTTTTCGACTCACATTTATTAAAATCTTTTTCCTTCACTATTTACTAAAAGTTAAACTATCTTTTTTTATTATTATGTATATTTATTAAAGATATATTCTTCGATAGAAAAATTTTCTTCTAGTTTTTTAAATGGAACAACAAATGTTTTTAACAATAAAATAGAAAAACACAAATATAAAATATAATAATATCTTTCCATTTTTCATTTCTAAATAAAAATATAAATTATTTATAATATAAATCTGTTTAATTAAATGAACAATTTCTTTAATTTTTTTACAATTTTTTTTACATATTTTTACAAAAATGAAAGTTTTTATATATATATTTATATTTAATCTGTTTCGAACCATATATTCCAGGTATTTCTGAATATTAAAACATGTATATCACAACGTTTCTGAGATTTTTCAAGGATATCAAGATGCGAAATATTCAAATTAATCTTATAATAGTTATTTTTGCTAAATAGGCGTTATTTCTTATTCAAAATTGAGGATTTTATCTAACAAGTCACGAATTAATCGAGAAACATTCTATATATTGTTTAAATCCAGTGATTTTGAGTAATATTAGTCCCAGATTATATAGTATATATGGAGATCATATACTATAATGTATAATATATGTAAGCGCTTCTTCATATCGAAAATGCATGTTAAGTTGCTTCGTGGAGCTGAAGTAATATTCTCACATTTACCCTTCATCGAAGCGGAAAGGGCGCCATCTCTCGAAAAATTTCATCGATAGAGTGCTAAACCGAATCAAGTAGCTTGAATCTCGATCGCCTTCGGGCTCAATTAAGAACCATTCACACTTATTGATAACTTCAATTTCTATACATCTTTTATATCTTATTAAATCTATTAACTTATTTGTCTATTAATGATATTATTCATAATTTAAATAAAAGATCATTTAATTTCTTAATAAAGAGATATATAAAGCTAAAAATATATTATACATTATTTATTACTTTTAAAAGTTAATTTGCGCTTTTAAGATTAATTTATATTTAAATAGATTCACGTATCTACATATATTATAAGTTAAATATATGCTGAAATTATTTTAATATAATAATATCGGAGAATGAATTAGCAATATTCGTTTCTGATGCATTTTGTAAGTATTGCGCTTTTAATAGCTCTTTGGAAGCGAATATCAGAGAAGATAATTATAAATTCTGAAGCAACAAAAAGCGGAAATTAAAATATACCGAACAATTTCTTTTTTAAAGTACATCGGCTTTCAGATGAATTGAAAATGATTATTTTATATATTTTTATCTTTTTTAAATATAATAATATACAATTAATTGTTTTTATATAAAAAAATGATTTAACTCTATCATTTGAATATCATTTAATATCTTCATTCTATTTTTTTGTTATTCATGTTGATTATAATCATCAATTTAAAAGATATATTGTATTAAAAAATTGTAAAATGCTAGATTAAAATTTTGAATTATATAATAGATGAATCACTTAATATTAATTTACATTAATAACATTAACGAAGTGAAAAATAAATAAAATTTAAATAAAAATTAAATGATTTCGAATGATTGAATTTATATCACACGTAACAAATTAATTTAATCTTCAATAAACAGAACAGATAAAATAAATACTTATACATACATAATAAATCATGAAAATAAAATTGTTTATCTCATATCTTACTTTCTTTTTGTAAATATAACACCATTGCTGATATGTGTTATCTATTATATAATAGTCAAGATTGTATCACTATTCTCGCTATTCTCACGATTCAACATTAGTAACATTATTAGTAACATAATTTTACAAATATCATAAGTTTCCAATTACGATTCTAATAAATTTTCTTATATAACATTATATAACATTCTACTGTAAAAATAAAAGAAGTTCTACATTGAAAAAATTTTTATAAATTATTATCTTAGCCTTTTATTCCATATAAAAATATAAAAAATATTTTTCGGTTATCTTCTGGTGAAAGGACCAAAAGAACTTATATTGAACAGTTATTATCGATGAAGGAACCGTTAATATTTGATAGGATCGAATAAGATCTGACTCGAAATAAGCACATCGCTATCCCCACTTCTTTGAAGTCGCCCGCAGAAAGTGAGAGATCCGAGAACGAGTGAGAGGTCCGTGAAAGCGAGAAGCCATAAATCTTTGCGGTCGAATGAGCAGTGACATGGTTTAATACAAGGATAGGATATATATAATGCTTTCTCACTCTGACATGAACATATACATCCCGAAATAAGTAACTCACCCAGGACAGGCCAATTGTCGATCAGGTATATTAAAAATATTTTTACCAATAATTAGAATATAAACTAAAGAACAAAAATAAAATAGATATAATGTTAAAATAATTAATATTAAAAAAATATGAGCGAATGTAATATAGAATTAGCAAACGCTTTTCATTCAAGAGTCGCTTAACATCAGAGTAAGAGAATATATTCTATTCCTTTTAAGGGATAACATTGTTGCTTGATCAACAATTTTATGATTTATCGTTGTCTCGAGCCTTTTTTTTTATGTTTTTTTTTATGTTTTCTCTCTTCTCATACGTGAACAAGAAACAAATCGAATAGTATACTTGATATTTAAATGCCATATAAAGATATAAATAATTAAAGACAATGTATTACATGTACCTATGTAATTATTCTTTAATCGCTATTCCTCTATTTTTGACTAAAATAATTTCAAAAATTAATAAAACATTTCCAGCAATATAAATTAATTCATAAAGGAGAACTATTTTACAGCTATATAATTCAATCCTCAATATTAACCTAAGAAACTCTCTACTTCACTTCATCTTGTAATTAATTTCCTATATACCATAATGTAAAATGCGTATTCAACATCTTCGATTAGATACACCAGGTTTCCTTTATCGAGATAACGAGATTTTAATTAATAAAAAATCCACGCTACCGGTTAAAGGTTAACACTTCGTTATGCGACATGGAACAATCATCCATCTTCTTCAAACGTGTTTCCCATCAGTCTTGACAAGGAACCACGACGCTAGAGGGCGCGCATGTGTAAATGCCTGTATCTCTGCTCGAGTGGAAACACGCGTCGTAACCGGCATAAGTATGGGAGAATTCGCGTATAGGCCTATAAAAGTCCTCGCAACGTTTAACTGCGGCGTCCCAGGCATAAACTAAGGACTATATTGCTTATATAATGCAGAAATATACCATGGCTAAGGCGATGCAACGCTTTTATACCTGCTTGGGCTGACCGACCGACCAACACTCACTGGCTTCCCTGCGCTAAAATTTCCTTGCTCTTCGATTTGCTTTTTACTCTTCATCTGTTTTTCTTTGTTCATCTTCCTCGTCTTAGATAGTTGGACAGACGTCTGCGACAGTTAATTGAGTTCCAGTTCTACGTTTGGCTGATCATATTATCTATTTAATTTCCAATTATATGTTCATTAATAATGATTCGAAGAGAAAAAAAAATTTCACGATTATTTCTGGGAATAAGTTAATATTTTTAATACATTACTTACTTATTACTTTTATTTGCAGAAATGTTAGATTGTCTGGAAATTAATTGGATACAATTTTTTAATCAAAGATATTTTAAATAATATATGTTTACTTAAATAAAAACTGTTAAAATTACTTTTTTTTAAATAAAAAATATTATAGAAATAATTTCTAGCTTTAAAAAAAATCAAAGAAAGATTTATTAATTTTATTACCAATTAAATAGCAAAAAGATTTAATAAAAAAAATATTATATGATAATAATAACACAATGTATTATAAAGAATAAAGCGAACGTAAAAAAATTATATTTCAAAAAATCTAATTAAAAAAAGAAAAAAATAATAAATTAACTCTTCATCGAAACATCAATATACTTTTATTTTGAAATGCTTAAAAGATTTTTTCCTTCGTACAATAGTAAAATAATAATCAATCATCTTGCTTCGATTGAAAATTTTTGTAACATTTAAACAAATTTTAGCATATAATCTTTCATTAATTATAATTCTCCACTAATAATATTAGTGCACGCAAAAAGCGGATCTAATGAAAAAATTTGTTTCCAAAGAAATAAATTAGAAAGAATCGATCGCGTGTGTGGCATCAATCCAAGAGTGTCCAAAACATCATCATAATTACAGTGCGATTCTTGGACAACGAACAAGGGGGAGATTTCAGTAGTATTCTCGATATAATATCTGTGTGGTCCTTCCATGAAATTTGAATAAATGGAACATCTTTTTATGCAAAAAATCTATGATGAATTATACTCATAGGATAATGTATAATGGGCTATAATGAATTATTATTAGAAATATAATCGTAACGTTCAACTAGAAAACATTAATATGGAATTAAATGAGGCATTAACGTAAAATTATGGGCTATTAATGCAAATGAGTTCATTAGTAGAATAAACGAAGGAAATAGATGAAAGATTAAGGGAATGAAATAAAAATACTTACAATTAGATGTAACACTGAAGAAATACAGTTATTTTTATTATGATTGAATTAGTATTTAAATTTTGGTTTTTAAGGATAATTTGATATGAATATATTATATTTAATCTTCATTTTAATTATTGGTAATTATAGCTATCATTTAAAACAATTTCATAGGAATACTTGAGAAATAGAATACTATTATCTTTTATTTTATAAAATGCAATAGAATAATTAATATATAAAATTACTTTTACTATTTAAGCCATTAAGAAGATCCTGAAAAAAATTCATACTTGAAACATTATTAAGTTTTTTACACATATCTAAACTTTTATAAATTATGATAAAATGTCTGCAAAAAGAAAATAAGTATATTATACAGTGAACAACAAGATGAGTTGAATTTTTGCAAATAAAAAGGAAATAAAATTAATGTAACAAAACAGTGTAATAAGAGTTGAAGGAAGAAATATCACGATGGATCGTATCTCTCTCTTAACATTTATTTAATAATTATTTATTATAATATTATAATTAAAATTACAGTTTACGAACAATGATATTTGCATATCTCGAATTTTCATCGATAAATCGCGCTAATTGCATCCTGGCTCAAGTAAAATCCAACCACGCCTCGTGTCTTTTCTCTCTATCAAGATATCTATCAAAAATCGTAAATGCTTAAAACATTGCAACGCATGTATAACGCTCGTTTCGTTTATAGATCGTCGAATAAATAAGTACAACGGCCGGATTGATTGATACGAGTAGATAAAACGCAATAAAGTGGGTGCAATACGATTTCTCTATTGTTCCTCTCTTTTTCATCTTTTTCTATCATTTCGTTCTTGTTCCAAGCGTTGCTGGGACCATCGTTTCGGACACTTTTACGCGATACCTTACAAGCTGTAAAAACGAAACTGTCACCGTCCACGATGTTGTAAAATCCTCGTTATGTTCATCCACTCGTACACGCCGTCGTTTACATCCACGTTGAACACGATGGGGGAGAGGGAATAAGTGGATGGAGAAATATGTCGATGGTGTATGCTTGAATTGTCGTATGGCCGCCATTTTACGCGCTACGTGCAATTATGATTCCCTTTTTCGCGACAATTTAATTCGTAATATTATTTTTTTTCCTTTTATTTTATTCCTGCGTTGTAAATGTGCGAGGTATGTTATACATGTTTCCTAGTTACAAAAATTAAAGGCTGGATAAAGAGTACAGGTGTGTCATTGACGAATCATTATGATCATAGTGAATTATAAAAAAAAGAAAAGCTAGAACTTGATTTTTTCGATCGAAAAGATTTCGCTCTTCTTTTAAAAAATTGCACGTGTTCTTATTCCTTCTTATCGAATCGAAAGATATCATGATTAGAAAAACCAATTTCAAGGATTTACATTCAGGGATGATTAGTTTTCGATAGAAACTTTGAATCAAGATGCGAGATCACACGATGGATAAACAGATAGATCAATTATTTTTATTTTAAGAAAAAATATTTAAAAAGTTACACCGTTGTCAAGCATCTTTATTTCTTTCCTTCATTCTTCATTCATCGAGCAATTTTTCATTGATCTTTCTACAATTTTCTCATTTAATCTAAGATAAGAAAAGATAAAGAAGCGATAATTTATGAATTATCGAATGATACTTAATGATTTAATCCAATAGATAAAGCATAGGGTATACAATATAAAAAAACTGATTTATTTCATGTGTCATCTATCAAGATCTATCGATTTGTGCTCACGTACTTCATCTCAAGTAATAGGATTATTATTGATCGAATGAAATTTTTATTATTTCGATTGCAATCAAAGATATGCATTATATTTAACCCTTTCGCTACGGAAGGAATTATCAAAAAAGTGTATATCATTCAAAATTTACAAAAATCTGTCTCCTGCTACATAAGCATCATCGTTATTCGGAATTTATTTCATTAATTTGAATTGATAATTGAAAAGAAATAAATAATTTTCATCATAAGAGTTTATTTATAATTACATACTACGTACAAAGATAACCATTTGCAGTCAGTGCATTAAAAATAACATAACATACAAATCATCACAAAATTTGTATAAATTATAAAACATTGCAATTTTTGTCGAGTAACTGTAGTTGCTCTTATATAGAAAACGCACAATGAGAGGCTGTTATAATTATTAATAGTAACGAAAGGGTTACAAACCAATACGAATCTTCTTCGAAATTATTAAAACATTGTTAAGATATCGGGATACAAATTCAAGTCAATTATAATTCTCTCAAAATCTGTGAAATATTGCGATTAAGAATAATTAATAATTCTTCAATGTCGATAAATTATAATTGACATATTATTGCGATATCACGCGATAAATAGTACGTAAACAATTCATATTAGTACAATACTACGATACATGCTACATATTAAATTGAATTGCATTATCATCAGTTGTAACTAATATTGCATCAATACTCTCGCTGAACAATAATACGGTATTAATTAAGAATGCATATTAATCAATACATAATTGTAGTATCATCCACCGTGCATTTAACGCATGATTAAAACCACGTAATATTTTAAAAAGAAATTCTACATTATCCCTTTACATGTTTATTGTTTATAAGAGGAAAATTAATAATTATTGTCAAAATTCTCTCAGACGTTAATTAATAAATAACATTAATGGTAATCTCTGTCAAACAGAGTTGTAATATTTTATTAATAATCTATTTGGAACTTTTCTCCCTCGAAATGAATTTTTCAAAACATGATTATCCTGGATACAATACAAATGGATTTTTCGATTTGATCGAAATTTTTGTTTCGAGAAATCGTGAAATTTACTTAAGCTATCTTTTAATATAGTTGCACGATTTTTAGGAACATTAATCATCGAAATCATCGAGATTAACTCGATCGAATTATTGAATTTAAATTTGTAAAGAAATTTAATAACTTGTAAAATCAACGATCCGTTTGTTAACGTATTACAACATTGTCACGACATAATAAGATACAAATAACATAATTCAAAGACAAAAAAAAAAAACAAAAAAATAAGGATATGACGGCGATAAATAAGCCTATAAATTCAACAGGACATACATATCTGCATCGGTTCATACAAATTACTCACACTTCTTGATACAAATTCGAATCAATGATCATATAGATGCTACGAAACGAAACTATACTTCCTTTAGTCGCTACACTAATTTGAATCTTTAATCAGTCTGTTCATTTTTACAAAAAAGAACTAAAATATTTTGAATGACTGATATATATTCTTAAAGTTTCAGTGAGCCGAGATCTTGCAATAGATGCTTGTAGCTGATGCTTCGAGATTATGTACAATCGTGGTTGCATTCAGAAATATTTTTCACGAAACAACCTATTTAAGGAGGGGGAAAAAAAAAAAGAAAAATAAAAAGAAAATCAAAAAGAAAAAGAAATAGAATTCTTAATTATTCATTGAAAGTAAGATTCTTAATTATTATAGAATTAAAAATCGGTTCACCTTATCTGTAATGTAATAAATCTCTATTTATTTTAATTGCATTTATTAGAAGAAATTTTTAATTATTCCTAGCCAATTTCCTCCATCAATTTAACGAAAAAACAATATAAAATAGATTGAATTTAAGGAATTACAAATCATTCAACTAATTAAGATGTTTTGCTATATGGTAATTGAAATCACGTTTCAAATTTGATTGGAATTTGCAAAGTAAAATTTGTCTCGGATGCACACACGTGTTTCAACGCGAAAATGTCTACGATAAATGCGGCTAACGCGCATTAAACGAGTGAAAATAGAATAAAACAGGCGCAGAACACTGACAGCACACATGATTTATAAAGACAATTAACAGTGCTCGGTCAATTAGAAATTAGACACAGCTCGGAGCACCTGGAAACTTGTCTACTAGACATGTGTTTGTTTTTTTGCGAGAAATAATTGTTACCAGCTTTTGAATAAATTACGATTGCTGTAAATTCGTCATAAGTACATTTTAAAAAGTTTCGTTAAAATCGAAGCAAAAGTTGTTAAAATTAAGAGCGATAGATGTATGGCAAGATTAAGGTATTTCTCGTTGTTACGCATACGGTAACGAAATGTCGTGGAAAATAAACGATAACATTATGATAAATGAATGTAACGTGATGAATGAATTTATAATGATGATTTAAAAGAGAGATAGGTTAATTTGATTCTTGATAATGAAATTTTAAAAATTAATTCATTTCTCAACATTATGAAAATTGATCATTTGATTTTTTTCATTTTACTTATTATAATGTATTTATAGAACGATTAAGCGTAATAATTGACTTTGAAATTGATTTTAAAAAAAAAGTGTAATTCACCGATGATATATCTTTCTTCTTTTTTCCATATCGTAAATATTTAGATGAAGTTTTCAGCACTCGTAAAAATTTTTACAAATTGAGTGCCAATCATCTGGATTTTAATAATTTCAACTTAATAATTTAACTTAGTATAATAAATTTATTACAAGTATCATTAATTTTATGATGAAATTAAGCTGACTTATTCTTATACCGTACAATTTATACTTTGAATTAGAGTACGTGAATTGAGCCATTTTAAAAATAACAGAAATTAAAATCAATAATGACAAAAATTATAAAAATAAAGCAAAACACACACAAAAAAAAGGAAATATGCATTGAGAGGACTTTGTCATTTGAATTAAATATCCTATTTACAAAACTAAAACAATCCACCTTACTTAACAAAAAAAAAAAGAATAACTAAAGGAAAGCACACGTTACATAAAATCATTAAAAATCAAAATCGATTTCGCTGAGTTTCTCTTATCATGTATAATGAGGTCAAGTTTATTACTTAAAAACCTAAATATTTTTGAAAAAATTTCTTTACAATTCATTATATATATATGTTATATATAATGTATTATTTTATAGTATCATAATATTAAACAGCATTCTATATATATATATTCTATATATATTTCATTATATATATATTTCTATATATATCATTCTATATATATATATATATATATATATATGTATATATATATATAGCATTAAATAATATCCTTTGCAACATACATATATTTAATTTAAAACTTCCATCTTCATTTTCAGTCTGCAGATCCCTCCATAATAACCCAATATATATATATTTTTTTTTTCCATATTATTTTCAACGTATTGTATTAATTACATAAATTTTTTATCGATCATTCATGCAAATTTTTCAACGGAAGCATAGACACGAAGCGCACTTCCGGTAAATATCTTTCTACGTATTTACCCTCCTCCTCTCCAATTTAACATTTTAACGAATTTTACGAAATTTGAACGAATCATTCTCCTTTCTCGCATCTGCAATTGCACCTCAAAAAGTTTCCCATTGAAATTAAAGATTTTATGCCTCGATCTATCGGAAATACAAAATTACAGGATATTGGCTCATCCTATATTTTGCCACGATCGTATGTGATAAATAATAGAAACTTAACTGTTCAGTAGTATGTATGAAACATCTGACATGTTATTATATAAGTGACATTAAAAGCTTTGCAGGTGACGAAATAGCATATGAACTATATCGTGCGAAGCATTATATATTATATCCATAATTTTTCTTGAGAAACGTATGCTGTGAGAGACTTGAAGTGGAACACGCGGAAATAAATTGACATTGTGTGGTAAGTTCTCAAACGAAAACGAATCGAAAGCATATTCGTTGGAATTCAAAATTAATAGATTATAATAATAAGAATTTTTTTTTAATTCGAAGAAAAAGTTTACTGGACAATAATAATTTTTATAATATGCATTGAAGTATAATATAATAATTTATCTCAGTTTTCGAATTTATTTTTCTTTTTTTTTCCAAACAAATTTGCAAATTAGACAAATTTTGAACGAATAAATTTTTAAGTAATTTGAAGTTTTTATAAAGAATTATATTTTTATCCAAAACTTTATAAACATTTAGATTAAGCTTCATGTAGATTCGTTTTGAACGAAAATAGGAAATATTATCTATGTAAAAAAAAAAAAAAGAAAAAAAAACAGAAAAAGAAAAGAAAAATTAACCTACATACACTTTCTTATCACAAAATAATCACCTTCGTAATTTTTAATTATTTTTCTTATCTAGAGGACTCAATGCCATCGTAATACAGTCATCTCAAGGATTCAGAATCACATAAGATTTATTAGAGGAATCTCTGTACTCGACCTTCCAAATAGTGTTCTGTTTAATAATCATCCTATCACACAGAATTTTTTTTACATTAGAATAATTATTCTGAAAATATTATAATTGCCAACAAGCAATTTAAAAAAAAAAACGAGTAATAATACCGACACCTTACAAATCGATCGCACGATTCTTCTATTGCATCTTTCACACGTCAATAATTTCTTCATACATTTATTAATTGGAGATGAAGACTTCCAAACCCGATTTCCATTTGAATATTTACACGTCTCCTTTTTTCCTTTTCGTCAAAAATTAAAATTTATAACAAATTTTGATTTCTACAATTCTCGAAACTCAGTTTCATAATCAACCAACAGCCAACAATCGCGATTATTTCATTGGTTTCGTAAAAAATTAAATTTTCTTTACACAAATTTTCATAAGTTAAGTTTATCATTATAAGAATTATCCTACATCTGAGTTTCGAGTCACAAAAAATTTTATAATAAAAAGTTTCGAGGCTTCAAAGTTTGGGGGCTCGAGTATCTCATCCCTAATATTAATTTAAAAAAAAAAAAATGATCGAATAAAGACATTTCTCGAATATCTTTATCGGTTTCCACTCGATCCGCCATATCATTTGAGCAGCGAATCGCTCTACCCATAAATTACTCGCATGAGAAGGCGAGGGATTCTGTTCTTCTTAACCTCGAGCGTGCACCATGCGTGTCATTTCCCTTAGAACAGTCACGAAACAACTTTCTTGATTGGTTCGTGGCATAATTTTACAGGTAGATGCACGTGTATCGCGTATCGATTCTCGCAATCGCGATCATTAATCGCCTCATCATTCCCTGTATTCGCGCACGGTATGTAGCTATTTCGTTTGGTCAAAATATACCGAAGATCAACTTCCGTTTTCTCAATAATCATGAACAAGAAGAGTGCAATTTCTTCGCGTAACCAAATTGGTCTGTTTTTGTGGATACAATGAAGGGGCAGCCAATGGCGTGCAAATGAAATGCAGGCTGATGTTGCACACTAGTGATTGCATGCTCGTTACAAGAATATCTTAGGTAACAATCAATCGTGTTTCGATATTGGAGTTTTGCTTGGAAGGTGTTCATACGATTAAAAAAAGAAAAAAGAAAAGAAAAAAAGGGTGGAAAGAAGCAAAGCGGACGAGAAAAGAAGAGGCGAAGATTGGGAGAGAAAGAAGGAGAGACAAAATCAGGCGACAGAGAATAAAGTTAGAATGAAATAGCGTAAAGATACAAACCTCGGTATTCTTATTTGAAAATTAATTTGTCAGAGGACGAAATCAGTTTTTTAAACAAACATTTCTCTGTTTACGTCTTGCAATAAGGATTTTTTTGCAGAATTTCACGTGTGTATTTTACGACACGCGTTTGCACAAGTGCAAATATTATAGATACAATTAATTGCATTATGGATGCAATAACATTTGCAGGCGTCTATTATTTCGCGATACAACACATGTGTGATCTGTAACATTAAATAACGTAACGTAATTGGCAAGAACGATAAGTTCTGGTCAGTGTTAATTGAACCAGTTTCGCGCGGATCCGTCCGAAAATTTGATTTAATATAACAAGAGTTCGTGTGCATGGAATCGAGCGAAGGAACTGGCGAAGTTATTCCAACAAATCGAAATCATGTTCAATATCTAAAACGGTTCGATCAATTATTTGAATTCTCTCGTTCTATGCGGTGTATTACTCTGATCAGCCAGGAATACATCAGTTCAAGATGTGTCGACGACGTTCGTTGAATAATAAATCGAATAAATCACAATGTTTCGACACAGGGCAAGAGAATTCGTTGGAAAAATGAAATCTTAATATGTACTACCGTGTATGCTTTACAAGAAGTCACGTGGGACGGACGATTTCACTTACAGAAACTTGTGAGGCTTGTTGATCAATTAGAAATTCCAATTTTAATTGATTCGGTCTGCTCGAAATAACCAATAGAAAACCTGCGTTTCACACGACTTCTTCCGAGACACGTACAACACTACATATATATATATATGATATACACAAGCGTACAATTAACGCACGCATCTAAATGATGAAATTCGATGAAATTTCTCGATCGATCTCATCGCACATTTCCCTCGACGTCATTCTCCGCGTTATTATCTTTGAATCGCTGCGTTCAATCTTCTTAACGTGTCCTATTCGCATCACACGTTCCCACGATCGTGGCTCATCTGAATACGCGTGAACCAACTCGTCGCACGGTATCAAGAATTGTTATACGAAATTAGTCTCGAGAGGGATCTCTTATGCCTCGAAATTCCATGTTACAAATTAATAATAATAATAATAAGGGATATTCCACGAAATCGCGCTTCCTCCACGTATAACAAAGAAGAGAAGCGTGATCATCGACGCGCTTGTCATCCTCACCGCAGACAGACTGGAATCACGTTCCTTTAGAAAGGAGCAAAAACCACGAGAGCAAAATTGAACATGACTAAGGGTTTTCAAAGTAGCTCAGCCGAAAAGAGCCGTCGGCGGTTATACATACACGGCCGGGTTTACAACACACGACGATACTCGAAAAGATTGTTGAGCGATCTCGTTCACGTGCGATTAAACAACTGGTCGGCTATCGTATTCTTTACGAACGAGTTCTATCTTGAATCTCTCGTTTCGTGCTTTAACAACGCGTTGCGAAATCGGGGGAAAAAGGGAGAGGAAGAGAGAAAGAGAGAAAAAGAGAATATTCTAAAAAAAGAAACGAAGAAAAAAAGGAAAAAGGGAGAGAAGAGGAAATGTATTTAATGAAAGGAACAAATTGAAGGATGAAAATGGACAAAAAGGAGGAGACCGCGAAGAGAAACGAGAGAGGATGAGGAAAAAAGGAAGAAGGAGAGAAGGAACAAGTGAAGGTGGCAGATTCGATCAGCGAACCGAAGGACGTGCAAGGACGAGGGATGCCCGAGGTACATGTTGTCCATGAACCTCGGTATCCCACGATCCACTCGCAAAAAACTTTCATGTTTCTGTTGTTCCTCTCTTGGTGAGTCTAGGAAAAAAAAGAAGAAGAAGAAGAAGAAGAGGAAGAAGAGGAATAAAACTGAAGGAAGGCTGTAGAACACAATGCACTTTGTATCTTTCTCTCTCCCTTCCTCTCGTTTTTTTTTAAACCGGCAGATTCCTTTTGTGTTCGGAACACGGGTTTGAATCGCAACACTGTTATTTTCACATTGAGGGAGCATCGATCTATCTCCCTATCTCTTTGTGAATCGGCCGTGAACGACACATGTTCTTTCTTAATCGTATATTTTCAACATTTTCTCAGAAACATCTTTCTCAGAAACAGTTAGTGAGAAAAATTTAATCGTTTAATCGATCTAATAAATCGATTGTTTCGTTGATTTAACAGGTAAACTGGTCACAATAGTGGTCACAAAGTATCGATATCGTCACAAGTAACGGTACAAGAGAGGAATACTTTTTCCAAAAATGTATATAACGTCACGATTTAATTTTAAATTTAATTTTAATTTTTCGCGCCACCCAAGTTTCGAGGAAAGAAGTATTGTTTCAAGAGAATGACGATCAGAATGAAACGCTCCGTAACGAAACTTCTTTCCCATTATTTTTTGGGCCTTCCGCTTCTTCTTTTTCTTTCTTTCTTCGATATAATCATTTCTCTTTGGGTTTGACCTGTTCTTCCATATATTTTACTTCATTGAATGGTCGAATAATCGATCTGGAATCAGAAAAAAGTTCACCTGGAGTTAATCAACTGTGTTACATTTTAAAAAAAGAATTTTTTTCAAAATATTTTTCGCTTGTTATTGATTCATTTATTTTTTATTAATTCACTAACAATATTAGTAAGTAAATTATTGTGCAAACAAATATATATTGTTATATATTATTTTTTATTATTTTGATTATAAATGATTGTAATCTAATATCGTGATTATCGAATTTGTCATTTCTCGATCTTCAATCAAAAGTTTATTCTTAAAATGATAAAAATCTTTCGCAATTGTAAAACCAAAGATATTCGAAAAATGCAAAATACATTCGTAAAAATTTAATCCAGAGAGTATAATTGTTCCATGCATGTAATCAAAATATACATGGAAAATTTTCGAAATCAATTCTCGAATGAAAAAATTTATTTCAATTGATTTCCTTATACCATCAATATCGATATATTTTGCATATTGTGTAGAAGAAACAACAACGATAGAATAAAATAAAAAAGAAGAAGATCAATATCGTAAATTAATATATCTATAAGTTTTGTCCAAACAGGAGGCCATTAAACGGCGATGTAGGATTAAAGACAAGTTTAATGGCGTCTGTTAACCGAGGAAGAGACGATTCGCAAGGGGTGCAACCGTTTCCAAAACAGAACAGGAAGCGGATCTAAAGGTAGCGTTAACGACCAGCACGCCGTCTTATCCAGCGGATATTAAATCCACCGGCAGAGACATTTCTCATGCTCGAAAAATTTCCAGCGGAAACTTGTCACGAAGACTTTAAGGACCCTCTGACTGATGAACACAGTCGGAAAGGAAGAGACAGAGAATGGGGAGGAGAAAGGGCGAGGGAGGGAAAGGAGAGAAAAACGCGTGCGTTTGAACACGACAACGAAACGTCGTGATGAGGAGGAGAGGAAAAAAAGAATAGTGAAACCGGAAGAGAAAGAGAAGAAGAGGAGGAGTGACGAAAGAGGAAGAACAGGAGGTGAAAGAGAGGGAAGGCAAGGGGCTGTATTATGCTCGCTAAAGCAATGTTACCAACTCGAGACTGGCGAACTAGCCGACAGTAAAATCCATTTTATGTCTCCCTCGTAAAGCCAGTCAAATGAAACCCGGACTTAGTTTTCATACGAGCACCCACCCGCCATTCACCCGGCCAGACCCGGTTTCCTGCTCCACCACGGCGGCAGAGGGTCGTTGCTGACTTTTTCGGAAGTCTAGACACGATGGTTCCTCCTCAAGGTGCATCACACACCGATGGATGGGATATAGATTATGGGATATACGTATTATCGGGACGCATTTGGGCTTCATTTGTCTTTCTTCTATCTGGTTTGGGTTTTCATATCTTAATGGCGCGAAAAGGCAAGAAGATTTGATCGAGTCGATGTTGGATACCTTCTGTCGATGATTTTGTAAGTAATTGAGATTTTCAACTGTACAAAAAGATGAATTATAATAAATTTAAATTAAGATGAATAATTAAAGAATAATGCTTGTAATATATATCATGTTTCGTAATTTTATAATCTTGAAGTTGAATGGTTGAATTAAGAAAGAATTTTAATAACTCCTAAATAATTTTGCAATAATTTATAGGAGAAAATTGATTAAAATCAGCAGTGTTTCGCGATAGTATTAATTTCGATTTGTATGTAAAGATCTCATAAAGAGAAATGAATGCATCGAGTAATATTCTGCTTCGAAAGATATTTCCATGTGTAACTCGATTAATTACTCGCTTCCACTGTTTTCTACTCTTAATTAATATCGGAACTTCCGTTTTTTATGAAACATTTTAATTGAATGCTTGATTATTTATATCCATGAATCATTTTTTTATGCTTCATAAAACATGAAATTGTTTCCATTATTTCCTTTATGAAATAATTTTACTATTAAGGAAATATGCAGAAACTAATAATAATACAAATAAAATTTTATGCGTGCATAATAAAAAAAAAAAAAAAAAGAAATAAAAATTTTGGATAAATAATAATATATCTCGTTTGGATAAAACTTCAAAATAATTATATTTTTAAAAATCACAATTAACTTTCTTTTTATACAAACGTAATAAAAAAAGGAAGTCACAAATTAAAAAAAAAAAAAAAAAAGGATAACAATTCGGCAAAGATAAAAAAAAACCGCCATTCATCTTCGATTTCTTTCTATCGATGATCGATAAAATATTTCCACACGTCTATCCATAACGAGAAATCCATTCATTCAATAATTTTTTATAAACCTTGACGAATCATATTCGCACAATGATTCAGCCCCGTAGATCGGCGGCATCCGCGTAAATATCCACAGGGAAGGAATGGAGTAAAGGTTAAAGTCAGAAAATCCTAGCGAAGCGGAACCTCGTTCGGCACTAAAACTTGGCCAGGTCGTAAAACGAGTCTCGTCGACGTATAACGTACTTACGGTTGGAAAAGCATCGCGGCGATAAAGACCGACCCCGTATCCCTGTCGGATAGACGCCTGGAAAGATTTTCGTAGACGTTTCGAATGTCCTCCACCCCTCTTCATAAAGACCTGTCTTAATCTGCGTCCATGTACGTTCGATAGCCCTGACCGTGTCCAACGAGTGGATCCTTAAAACCAATTCGTGATCGTGCATAAAGATGCCGAAAATAAATATGTGAAGCAGGGTACGCGTTAACCATCGTCTTCCGTCTAACAATCCCGCGGTCCTTCCAGGAAGCTTCTGCGTTCAGAAAATCGCGTGTCTTTCTTTGGAACCCGGTCGACCGTTGCGGCTCATAAAATACTCAAATTTTGACGTATGGCCGCTGTTATTTAGTGGGACTTGTTCTCCGTTTCTCGTGATTCTATAGAGTGATTAAAGTATATAGGGGTGATACAAGTGGCTGGGAAGGAATATAATTTTAACGTGGAGTGAAACTAAGTCGTAATGGAAAATTTCTTTCTATTTTTATTAAATTTCAATATCCGCTCTCGATTATATACGAATGTACGTGTAAAAGTGTAAATGTACTTTTTTTTTTTTAATAAAAATTAATTCTGTATACGAATTGATTTCTCAAATTATTTTTGCAAATAGAAGAATAATAATAAAGATGAGAAATAATGTGATCCTATTGATAAATTGAAATAATTCAATGTTCAAAATTGTTACGTAACAACAAATTATAAAGAAACGATATAAAAGGACAAATAATAAAAATTTCACGTTTGGTTTTCTAAAATTTTCCACTATAAAACTGTATACTTTTTAAAATTAAACGCCTGTATAAAATATACAAATTTATCTAATTAATTGAAATATCTTGACGATTATTACAAATCGAAGTCTCTTAATATTTATGATTGATATCACGATATAACATTACACGTACGTTCGCGACATACTTCGAGTTCCGTTCTTCTCCACAAATTTGTCCCCGTAACTTTACGATTCGTTTTCATTACTTTACTTAGTGCAATGATACACGTGAAATCTTTCTTCCTTTTTGCCTCTTCTCCCTTTCCACTTCTTTGCAGTTGCGAAACGCTAGGAATACCATAGTCGGATTCCTTTTAAGACTTCAATTCCTTTTTTATCCATCGGTCCCTTTTCTTCTTTCTTTTTCACTCGCCATATTTTTAAGCGGTTTTATTAAGGTACGCGTTCCACGGAGAAAGACACGGGCTATATAACTTTTTCTTTTTCTTTTTTTTTTTTTTTTTTTTCCTTCTTTAACGACGTGTCGTTAGAAACGTTGAAGAAGTTAAAAATGACACAATAAAGATACTAACAAGACAATATTGTATCTTTTTGTCAATGGACAGAGAAATAAAGAAAAAAAAAGTGTGTAAAAGTTTACGCTTTAATTTGGCTTGATTCTTTACTTTGAAATTTTGACGGCAACAATGTTTACTTTAGAGAACAAAATTGATGATAAAAAAGATTGATAGTTGAGAGATAAAAGATTGAGCTATTTAAATAAAAAAAGACATTACAGGATGATCTAAAGACATCGATATGAGGAAAAATGAAGCGAATGTAAATAGGAGGATTTATAAGAAAGAAGGAAAGAGAAGGAAACGTTCAAGCACATAACTGAAATGGAAATAGTGATTGTGGTGGGTGGAAGTTTATTGTCCAGTGGTAAGTGCTTCCCGAATTCTCACTTTTGTCTTTGTATAAAAAGGATGAAAGACCGTAAAATGCAAATGTTTGAAATAATATTTAACTAAAATGTAACTATTATCATCGATTTCTATTTATTAAAGATTCAAATTTGATTTTTTGATCTTACTTTGTATTTTAATATAAATATTTAATTATTGAATTTAAGTCATGAACGTGTATTTTTTTTTAAAATCTAAATCTAAAGTCTATTCTTTTATTTATTTTCTTTTTCAATTTTACATGAAACTAAAATTTTATATATTTTTTGTACAAGATGTTAATATATTCATGGAACATTTTTAGAGAATCCGTTTTAGAGGCCAAAATAAACACAAAAGTTGGTATATTATTTGATCAATAAGTTATAAATATAACGCAATTGAAATCTGCGTTAGACGAAGCGAGATGAAGATAGAGTAAGATCACTCTGTCTCTATCTCACTTTATCCAATTCAAATTTAAATTGTTTATAACTTAATAAATAAACCTTGACCGATATTTTTGTATATTAATCTTTGTGTTTGTTTTGGCCTCTAGCTCAGTTCTACGAATATATTAACAACCTGTACATTTCTTGATTGATGATATTCTATTCTAAAATTTTTAAAAATAAATTCTTGCAATTTATGAGAAACTTAAAAAAAAAAATTAAAATTTTTTTCTGTTATAATTTAATTCTTTGGCATAAAAATATCCTTTAAAGATTTTGTATACACAAATATGCAATAAAATTGTTGCATAAAAGAAATTGTAATATTGTGTCAAATGATTCTTATCTTTTAAAATTTAATAAAGCATAAAAGCTATTCACTTATTATTTTAAAAATCATATTACATTTATCGTAATATTTTATACTTACGTTCATGCTTTCCTTGTCTTTCAAATCAAAAATTCAATCGAATTTCCTTTTCTTTCTCTAAGCAATACACAACGTGAACTTATACAATCTTTCTACATTTTAAGATCTCTAAGCAATCCAGTAACGATAAAAAATTCTAGATTCTTTAATAATTCAAACTCAACAAATTATCAAAAACAAATCATCGATCAAAAATTTCTTTCTGTTATTCTCGAAAATGGAAAATCGAAAGAACTATTAACAGCAACGACAGAAATTGTAACGAGAAATAATCGTAATCAAACCGTATCTTTTCTTCGGAATTCCACCACGAAGGATGATCGATGGAAATATTTTCATTAACGAAACACGCATCTTGGATGGACCTTGGTAATTGTAACTTCGGCTCAACAGACGTCGTATTTCATAGAAGTTTGGTTGTATTTTCGCGTGTATGACTTTAATTGTCGATGGAGAATTCGCTTGTATTTCTTCTCAAGTTTTACTATGGCGCTAGGTCAACCGATCCGAGCTGTAAACGTCAGTCGACGCCAAAGCCTCGAAGCACGGCTGGTTGTCAGTTCAACTTTCTTCAACCTTCTTCTTCTCCGTCCTCTTACAACGTCCCTTAACCAATCGCTATCTCCCTTTCGCGTCACGTCACTGTGTGTTCGCTGTCTGTTTCGAGATCTAGAAGAATTGGCTCGAAGACAGAGAAAATTGGAATGAAATTTTTGTTCGAAATAATCTATTCGATTAAATCAACAAATAAATGCAAGACAACTAGATATGAGATTGAAATCGAAATCGAATGATTGTGATCTCTTGAAATTTTCTTTTGATTTTTATCGTTAAAGATAAAAATTTATTATAAGATATGTAGAGACTAAATTATTGATTATTGTTCTACGATTAATCGGTTAAAAAATGATTAAAAGAAGAAATATTAATGAAAGTATAAAAGAGAATCTTTGTTTGTCCGATAATTTATTTATGCGTTTCTAATTTTAACGTAGAATATTCTTTAACATAATGCAAATCGTTATTTTATTAGCCTCTGATTAATTACTATAACGAAAATGAATAGTTTAAAAGAACTATTCTTTCCTATTCCAAGAATTTAATATATTTTTTTACCATTATTCTATCACTTATTCTATAAATTGCACGATATTTATAATATTTTAACGACAAATTGAAAACTACAAAAAAATATTAATTTATATTAATTTACAATATATCACGTTACATAAATATTTATTAAAAATTAACAATTTTCTTAAAATTATAATCAATAATTATAAATCGTTTGGAGTGATTTTAAGACAACTTACATGTTACGCAGCCGAATCGCTATTACTCCCGTATTGCGCATTCGACATTTCGTAAATATTATTATAGAACGATAGAACGATAGAAGAGGGGCTAAATCAAAACAAACAGTTTAGAATCGAACGAAAGACGTCGGTACCGGTAACGTCTCGAGGCTTCATTAAGGATGCAATATAACGTGGTTTTTGCCGAGTAAACGAAGGGAGCTGGATATGCACAGGAGAGTGGTCGGTGGCTTTTAAAAAAGTTATGACGAGGTTTTATGGGGGTTTAATTGTAGCCCAAGACTGTGGTTAGAAAGTACTAAAACTCCTTTTACCAGCGGAATCGGGACTGTTACATCGTTTAATGTTCTTTGATTCTTCGGGTATACGCTACATACGTGGAAGAGGCAAAAATAACGAAGATGAAGAAAAACTCGGTGTCGGCTCATGCACTTAGCTACTGTTAATTATTGCTTTGTCTTGGAAGTTGCACCTTCATACTTGTAGAATAAGGCCGACGATCGTCGTCAAGGTCTTACGTTTGTCTCCTTTTCTTCCCTTTTTTTTCCCCCCTCCTTTCCTTTATTTTTCATTTTGTTTTCCCTGTTCTTCGTTCAGTTAAATTTTCCAAGAACGATGATAGAAATTGAAATAATTTTCAACGTCAATATATTCAGTTTTTTCAGGATGTGCTTTCTTTTGTAAATAGAAGTTCTTTTGTAAATAGAAAATAATCAAAGGGATTTTTAATAATTATAATTTTTTTAATAATTAAAATGTTGAAAAGGTTAATGTTTTTAATTGGACAAAAAATTATAGAGTATAATTTATTTGCAATTTTCACTCATTATCGAATGCGCAGTTATTCATATCATTGCATCTCTCATTCCTTTCTAAACGAAATGATAGATAAATTTATTATTTCGCATCGAACGTAAAATTTCAAGTTTCAATTTAATTTCTACAATTTTTAAAAATCCTTTCTTTTTTTTCCTGCCCCTTCTCTTATAAAACAAGCAATCTTTTCATCATAAAATTTAACGCTTCAAAAATTTTTCGTTACGAGAATTTTCTCTCGTGATGCAGTAAAACGCAACAAAACATGAAAATATTTAACATTCTTACTTCTGCCACTCTTACAATGCAACAAAACACGAAAAGACTCGATGCACAGTCGTATACCGAATTGAAAAATCGATTCTATGGTATTTAACGATCGTAATGAATATCCTGCGACGTCGTTAGACGTATTCATCGAGAATCGAGGCATAAATCTGCGCGTTTTTACGATACGTGTACGCAAAAAAAAAAAAAAAAAAAAAAAAAAAAAATACACACCCACAGCGCAGCTTTATCCCGTAATGTTCACAGAACGATTAGATCTTTATTGTCGCACACTTATACTGGGCAAAATATATTAGCTGTTTCGTTTGCCATAGCAACGTGCAATCACCCCTTAAACTCGTTTACAGGATTATTTTCTACGCGTCCAGTTGTAAATCCTTAGCTTGCTTGTTTAAATTATGGGAGGGAATTTATACTGCCAATAAAATTTTCCTTCCTCGAAATCGATGATATCGTTTCGTTTTGGATTACTAACTATCGGTATCGGATTCTTCTTTTTGATCGTCATTAAAAATTTATCGTCCCTGTGCCTCGTTAATATCGAAGGGAAAGATACGTGAATTATAAATATTTCAAATATTTATAATGATCGATTGTAAAACGTAAGAGATGCAAGACAGAAGATATGTAGATAATGCAATATTTATTCTATTAATGGTAAGCATAATATTGTAACTTATATTTCCTTCAATAAAAATATACGAGAAACTAAAAATGTTAAAACACGCTTGATATGTTTGATGGTGCTTATATAAAAAAAAGTTACGTAAAAAGTTTATTACTATTTTATTTATTGCGTGAAAGTTCTTGCACGGAAAATAAAAATAATAAAATCTTCCAAAAATCGTTCATAAATATATTTAACACTTTGTATATATACAATGAGTGTTTGAATCATTATCAATCTATTCTTAATTAAAAAAAATAAAAAGAAATCGTATAGTTAAAGGGAATAAGAGAAGAATTTCAATTTTCAAATTCAGTGGTGATTATGAATTTTCTTTCAAGAGAAAAATCATCTTATTCCTAAAATAATTTTCAAAGAAATTTAACTTACAAATATGAAAATAGAGGGTTCGATCTTTAAAACAATCCCACGAAGATTATTATACAACTACTTTTCAATAAAGTCACAGCAGTTGGAAAATTAATAACAATTCAATCTATATTATTATTATTATTATACTTCTATAAAATTTTTCGCGCAAAAAGAAACTGACCTAGCCCAAAAACATAGTATATAAAATCACGACACTCTTTGGAACACAGGATCGATGGTCAACGCACTCTCTCAAAGACAATTCTTTTCATTGTTCCTTGAAATCGTCTGAAGCGTTTACGAGCGGGTCAAAGACAGGATCCACGAGTTCCGGCGTGTCCTCGCGGGGGAAACCGTGCTTGTTCCGTGATTCGCGAGATGATTTCGACTTGGCTAGTGTCTGTCACATAAACTCCGCCAGTTTACTGCGGCTCGAGTAAAATAAGTTGGGAGTGAGGGGGATGCACGGCTTCGTATACGACTCCGCGATGACGGATAGAGAAAAGAACGGATAGAGGACAGAGAGGACGTGATATGAGGAGGGAAAAGGGGAGGAAAAAATATCGCGAGCTGTAAAGCAAACCGCGTTTACGACCGCCGTTAAATTCGAGGGACCCCATCTGATAACATTGATGCCGCCAGCTACAGAAAACAGAAGTGATTCTCTTTCCCCGCAATTTCTGATCGAATGCTATTATCGACCGGTTATCTTGGAAAATATCTTTTTTTCATGTTTCTTTACACGATCATATGATAAATCGAATATCTTAGAAAACAGGTTTCTATTACGTATGCATGTATTCGAATGTATATGCATACGATATATCTATGATGTATGATGACGTATACACGTATGTCAAAGATCAAGATTTTGAAATTGTATTACAATGATATGATAATCTGTGTAAGAAATATATTTACTGGATGGTAATCGGGACGTTTTGCTCCCACAGAAATTTATAAAATGTATCAAAGATAATTAAAATTTCTTAGAAAATAAATTTCGAAAATATTTATCGAAAAAATATTTATCGAAAAAATTGAAATTTTCTGATCTAAATTTCTTGAATTTCTCTAGAAATACAATGTATATATTATAACTGCATTTCCAAAAACAAATTTTAATCATTTCTGCTTCTAACATTTATAAATAAAACTTGAAAAAATAAAAGTTACTGCAAATTTGGCAATATGAAAAGGAGCATTACTTCGATTCTCAATTAGGATGCAGATAACGTCGCCTTTTCTTTTTGTTTTGTATATCTCGCATTCCGGAAGAAGATGCCAGCTTGGTTATATCTTTTATAGCAGCGAATTTATTGACTCTGTACCCTCTTTAAACAAAGCATCAATGTCATTTATAAACGAGACGAGATTGACCTATCGTATCTCCCTGCAAAATCTTTCGGTGAAGTAGCATCGTTAGGGCTTTAAACTTGGCCACAGTCCAACGATACTCTTGTTTGGCGGACATGATTCACCATTTCTATGGCGGGTACAACGTCATCCTAACTTCTCTTCGTTTGCACCGCCATTCTATATTCTATATTCTAAATGCTGTATAAATTTTTTATTTCTATTTCTTAAAGTAATTATACCGAGTTGCAGGGACAAAGAAATTTTCTAGTAAGTAAGACGTAAGTACATACATTTCCGTATAATAGTATATATAAACTAAATATTTTCCTTTTCTTATGAATAATATACTGTGTGAAATAACTTTAATATTAATGTGATTAATATTATGAAGAATAAAAATCAAAATTTATTCATAAATACATACAATTGTCAAATATCATTGTCACAGTACTATTCTTGTAATAGTTTCCCATTTCGTCTATATTTTCTTCTTCTATGAATCATCGCCATTAAAATTAAAAAGAAGAAGAAGAAGAATAATAATTAAAGCATAAGTCTCATGAGATACGAAAAGGAAACTGAATAAATCAATTTAAAATTATGAATACCAATGGTCTCCAAAATTTCTCAAGAAACAATTGTACATTATATAATTATATATAATTGTCGACAGTAGAAACGATTTTACAATTTCTCATCATGGAACACATTCCATCGAAAATGGAAGGGAAACGATCAGCCAAGAATCCCGACAAAGTGGAGGTAATCACCCAACGAGGGGTGGCCGGACGACTCGTAAATTCGATTCTTTATGGTGTCGTCATCGTTAAAACCGAGATCGTACCTTTAAACTCCCGTGTGGAGCGGAGGTTCATAGGAAGCGGCCGCTTTGATGAAATTGGTCTCAAAAATCGCTTCAAAAATTCCTTGCTAGGAACGGATAGAGTAAATAAGCATAATTTCGCGGTTTGATTCTGTCTCTTCGAAATTTCTCTTCGTATATTCTTAGCTGTCTTTAAAAATTTGTGAAATAGAGTTTCACAGAATTGAATTTAATGAAAGATCAATTGCATTTAATTATGGTATGGAATAATGAGATATTATTTACTCGATAAATTAGAAGAATCGACATTCTTCATTTAAATTCATTGCAAATTGAATTGCATTTTTAAATATTAGAATATTCTAATATTTAATTTGTCATTAAGAAACTCAGCGTGTATTTCTTTTCTAAATTGCGTGGAAAATAAAAGTACGTAGTATGATTCTGAGACGAATGATGTTAAAAAGTTTTGTTGTTTGGATGGAATAAGTTTTACTGTTTTAAAGAAACATCTAGATATATCAAGATATTTTACGATACATCTTTTATTTCTGAAATGAAACTTTATGATTTTTCGTATATTTATATAAAGTAAAAAATATAAATATGCTGATATATATAATTTTTAATAATCATTGTATTTGTATCATTGTACGATTCATTTCGTATAAGATTTTTTAATCAGTGTTTAAATTCGATAGAACATTGTTTGGGAGAGGGGGAGGAGAAGAAGTTTAGAAGAATCGTGAAAATTGTTAAATAAATAACTTCTTGAAAGAACGAACGTAAAATCAGGAAAAAGAAGAGAGAAATGGAAAAAGGAAACATACCTTGCTGGTTCTAAGTGTTGCGGTCCAACTGGCTTTCGAATGGAATGGCATTTTATAGGTTAGAATCTGTTTTATGTGTGCCGGATTTGCGATTACGACTTTGGCTTCGAACGTTCCAGACGAAAGAAGGGTGTCAGGGGAGAAAGAGAGAATAGTGAAGGAGCGAGAAAAGTGAAATAGATTATTACGTCTTAAAATGAAAACTAATCCCCAGATTTCCGCCGGAAATTCGTATTAGTTTCTTCAACTATTGATATTGTTTATTATGACTTCTATCACATAGACGTACAATTTCAAAAAATAATATTTATTTGAGATTTTTTATTTTATATAGAAGATATAGATAAAGAATGAAAAAATCTTTATGAATGTATTTTGATCATTTCGATTGTTAAATTTTGTATTGCAAATTTAAATTTCTTTAGATATTTTTGAATGCCAATAAATTTTAACATATTTACTCTCCAAAGTTTTTTTTAAATTCAAATAATGAACATTATATTATATATCATGGCAGAAATTGTTTAAAAATTTGTGTATGATTATTTATCTGATATAATTTATAAAAATTTTATCTTGTTAAATAAGCATTGGCCACTTAGAATAGATATCCTGTATACTCTAAAGGTTAAAACTATGCAAACTATGCAAACAGAACCCGTTCTAATGGATACTAATACTATTATATTTCTGTTAATTCCAATTATTGAGATAACTGCTCACGATTGCATTAATAGAAATATTAAGTCATCCCATAAATAATATCTTTTTTAAAAATCCAATAAGAATCATTTATTATAAATTTTTAAAACAAAATTAAAATATCACGATTCTAGTTTCTGATGACAAATAAATTCTATGATAAATCACGTTCATCTATGTAATCAAAGAGTTTATTTCACTTTTTTTTTTAAATACAAAAATCTTTAAAAATATAGACCACAAAAACTTTCTAATTCAAAAGACAAAAGATCGATCGAAAAAAATTGTTCTATCGAAATAAAACTTTTAAAAAATTATTTATATGAATAATTTTAATGACTGATACTAGAATTGAGATCTGTGTGCAAAGCTTGTACATGAAATTATGATAAAAAAGACTTACTGAGGCTACGTATGTTTCGGAGGACCATCTGGGCTGGACGGTAGTCTCGTAGCCGGTATATGAGCATTCTCGGGATGAAGAAACGGCCTGAAATGGATGGGATTCGGGGGTGGTCCAACCCCTATGAAGGGCACATCACCCTCGTATGTCGGAGGTCCCGTTGGCGGCCCCGTGGGTGCAGCACATGCCGCGGTGCAGCGGAACGCACGACTAGGTTGGGACATTCTGATTGCTTTCAAGAAGTGCATGTTACGGATTTCGTTGCTAGCTGTTGAGGGAAACAAACAAATAAATTCAACATTAGATTATTTTTCATGATCTCTGCTATTGTACAATTTTATTAGAGACGAAATAAATAAAAGCTATGTAAAAATTAACGAAACAAATGATTCCATTAATATTATTGGATATTAATGATGAATTAAGAGATGAATTACAAAGATGATTAATATGAGAATTTATCTATAAATCAATTTATAAATATATGTATAGTTTATAATAATTGTAATATAAATGTGATCAAAATATTATTTACGTATATTATATTTAAAAGAATATTAGATAATATTATAATTCTAATAACGATATAAGAATATGAAAAAAATGTATATAATTTTACTTGTATTTTCTTTGTAGAATTTTATATTTGACTTTTATTTCTTTAATTTACTTAGAATTAAAAAATTATAAATAAGGGAAAATTAAGGGGAAAACTTTTTTAACAAAATATCTATATAATGAATAAATGAATAATGTCAAACTAAATTATACATAGATATATTAATACTCATCAATCCTATCAGTTTGGTTACTGGTTGGCTCGTAAGTAACACACTAAATTATACGTGTCTTGTAATTAAGTTACACTGGCAATTATATCTCGAGTCCATATAAGTATTATATATATCCCTATATCATAAATACAAATTAAATTTCCATAACTAAACGTTATATACACACGTATGAGTAATAAACGAATATACGAACGAAAAGATCAATTAACATCGCCTTCGTGATCATTATCTTTTTCTCCATCGTATCCAGACACGATTGTTATAAAAATGCCTCAGCAATTATCAATGTTTTTTTGAATATCAAGTAGGCAGAAAATAAAGTAACATCATATAAATACGTTCATCGACAAAATGGCTACGTTATTGAGAGGAAACTAGCATGAGATGGGTGGGAATTGCTGTTATCAATCGAACCGTCGTTCTCGACGCATGGATATAAGCCACGAGAGAGATCATCCCGAAGGGGATTATAGGAACAAAGCACCCTAAATTCAGCCGGTTTATAGCCAATAGGAATTCATGCATCAAAATGGCCGATTCTCAAGGCGTGGTTTCTATAATACGTATGTATATATCGTGCACTGCTTGAAGGATTACATTTTGAGGGAATGGAAGCGTGACTGGATGTGATTTTGATGGAATATTCATATATAATTATATATTCATACGTATACATTTCATAAAATAAAAATAAAAAAGAAAAAGCGAATTTATACATTAAAAATAAAGAAGCGTGTTAATTTTAAATATATCATATCTAAGAGAGGATTATACGTAGTAATTCCGTATGTTGATAAGTAAAGGAGAATATTTTTCTTGCCCTTATACGGTAATCCTTTCAGTTGTACACGGTAGTTTCACACAGAAACTTCGAAAGACCTTGTTTACCTCGTATAAGTGGTTTCGTGCTCATTTGCTTAATTGCCGTTCTTTTTTTTTAAGTATAGTCATTTTCATATCAGTCAAGGTAATTAACAGATTATGTACACTCATCGTACACGTTTCGTAGAACCGATAAATTTAGAGAAAGAGAGTGTCTTTCTCATGTATTTTCATGGAATCTTTCTTTATCTAAATATTTTATGTTGGAATTTTATATAAGTATTTATATTTTTATTTATATTATAATTAATTGTAATGTAGTCCAGAAATACAGAATAATATTTGAAAAAAATGTTTTGAAATATTAGAGAATATAATATTGGAAAATATTATTGAAATTAAATTAATATTATAATATATATTTCTACATGTTCGAATATTTGTTTTTTCTAACGAATTATCTATTCAATTCTTTCATCATTACGATTATTATTTAAATATAATTAAATAAATTATCCTTGCTTCCATCTAATATTTGAAGATGTAAAAATTTTGCTGCCTTTTGTAACGAAAGGATTAATTGCAAATGAATATGAATATTAACAAAACTCTCAATATATAAATATAGAAGAGAAACTTCAAATTTTTAATACTGATAGTATATAAGTACAAGATTCATTAGACTTTTGATCTTTTCTTATCCTATCTTCGTTAACAAAATGAACGATTGGACGCACAATTAATCGCCGCTTTGATCACGATGCGATTGGCGAGCAAAAAAGATTTGCAGAAAATGAAAAATATTCAACACGATGTGGTCGAACGTTGGAAGATTCTTTTCATTTTGCGTTCCTCAAGGCTCTGCGGTTAGTGGATCTTGGTGAGTCATCGAGCTTCCTGTCAGATTTCAATATTTCTGGGCCGATTACGATGCGCCGGTGAAATCGATTGGATCAATTTTTTTTTTTCTTCTTTTTTTGTCCTGATTATTAAGTTTTCTCGGAGCCCAAACGTATTGGCATGGTTACGACTAAATTTCTTTTACTTTCTTTGCTATAAACAGGTTTTTGTTGCTTTTGGTACATTTTGATATGAACTTTCTATAAGAAAAATTTGTTTTTTCTTATTTGCTTTTTTTTTTCGTATGATTGATTAAATTTTTAGGAGTAAAGAAAAAAAGAGGCAAAATAATTTAAAATAATAAATATAAATGAATATAATAATAATAATTTAATTTAAAAGAATAGATAGATAAACAGAAAAGCAAATGATTTTTCAATATGTATTTAAATAATATTTTTCATTTAATTTTTATATAATATTTCTTATCATTTTATCTTGAAATAGAAGATAATTTTTTTTTCCTATTTTAATTATGATTTTGTCTTTTGTTTCAATGTCATTATTGTATGGTTTTACAACAAGTAAGTACTTACTATTAGTATAGATGTCTGATCAGAAACGACATTCACTACTTTCTATCGTTTTACAGAAGACTAGAGACATCTATTAGAATTTCAGTGTAACACAATTTAATATATATAATATATTTTCATAGGCTAGATATGCTTTTGATACAATTTTGTTTATAAATTATATCTTTTTATCTTACTCAATATTAATCTTTTTACTAAAATAATATTTAATACAACGAAGAAGAAATTTACAAGTGAGGAAAATAAAAATAATTAATTATAATACATAAATATATTCAGAATTTATTCTGAATTCAAATAATTATCATAAAAATTTTGTATTTCTTTGTATTCTAACTAATGAAAGTTAATTTTCAATTTAATAGATCATTTATAATCGTTTATTTTGGCAAATAAAAGAATTTTCATTCACTTTTATTCTTTAAAACATATTTATAATTTATCTCATTAATATTAAAAAAATTAACATTAAGTATTTCGTTACTGATATTATTTTGATTTATAATGCATATAAATATAATAATACATAAAAATACAGTTTATTTTAAAATTTATATTTTACTATAAGTATACAAATTTTAATTTAATTAATAATTATATAAAAAAAATTCAGAAAATAAATTTTAAGCCTTGCTTATTCGATAGAATTTATCTAAAAAAAGCAATTAATATTTTAAAAAATTGAATAAAAATTTGCAATTGGGAAAAGAGAGAATTGATCGAAACCACATAATCGAGAAGTTGAAAACTGAGCTGCATAATACAGGTTGTGTGTACCAAGATAAAAAAGACCTTGAATAACATAGTGCAGTTTCATCTGCATAATGTTACTGAGTTAAATTTGGCATAAATGCATAATTTAAATAAATAATAAAATTGCTATCTTTATATTTTTTATATTTAAATATGCTGAACTTTAAGATTGTTTTTAAATATAATTTCAATTATATCTTTCTTTATTTATTCTCTTTCTGTTAAATGAATGTTATATGAAAATATTAAATAAAAAATATCGATTTTTCCAAAGAGAGAATTTAAAGAAAATAAATTATACATTATAATGCGACATTGAGGAATATCAATATGAAATTTAATAAAAAAATTGAAAATTAAATAAATATAGCGAACAGAAAGGTGCATTCTATCACCGATAATGATAAGCATACTCATACCACAATGACTTGAATAAGTGAGCAAGAAAATTTGAATGGGAGATTCTACCACACCCTTCATGAGAAGCAAATCAAACAAACTATAAATAACTTTATAAAATCACTGGTGAAGTGAACAAGAAAGGATCGTAGAATTAAATTTCTGCAGCCAGATAATATTTTGTAATTTACCAAATATATCTTACATAATATAAAAATATAAAAATTATTAAAATTAGATTTATCAGAATAAATATAATTTGCATTTTTTGTATCTTTAGTTTTTCTTTAATTCAAACATGATTTAAAAGATATTGCTAATATTATTGAATGAATTTTCAAGTTATAAAAATTTGCTTACAAATAATTAATCTTGAAGACCAATAATTATACGTGTCTAAATTATTTTTCTTGCAACTTTTCTTAGATCAATCAAACTGAAATTTTAACAACTTATGTATTATTTCTATTTCCTATTAGAAATTATAAATAATAAAAAAAATTTCATTCTAATACATAATATATGTTCTACCACTTGAGATATTGGAGTACGTCACTGGATTACGAGGACTGTAAACTTTTATCCTACAGATTTCTGATGTAGACTCGTTATATTAATCATACTTATTTCAACTAACGTCAATTTAAGCATCTAATTTTTTAAAAAAAATTATTTTTTCTAAAATTAAATCTTAGATAACTTCATAATATTATTCCGAATACTGAATAAAAATTGAAAAGACAAGATGTTGCACAATTTTGACAAGATTTAAAATCGCAATGCAAAGAATAGAATAATAATGTATTATTTATTATATTTACTATTAAATTTATTATATTTACCATTAATTATTTTCTCCAACGACTCGAAAAAGCTAAAAATTCTAACAATATCATAATATTTACCCCTTTTTCGTTAAAACCCTTAATTTCAACATCGAATCAGGACAAAAGTTCGTTCTTCTCCAGTTTGTCCTCCACACACCATTCCATTCGCCGGTGCTTCTCGAATGGTTTATTCGAAACTCTGGGTCGGCCAGATGAATCTGACATCCTCTAAAGCCGGGCATAAAAATGCTGCTCGACTCGTAAATTATATTTAATAGCGGTTGCTTCGCATACACGCGTTCGTTAGTTGATTCTGGTCTGGCGTCGCGACTGTTGCACTCTTATCGTTCATTTAAATTATTTATTGGGCGAACGATAATTCATAATTAAGTCCTCGATGAAAAATAATCGGCCGTCCGTCCATCGATCGTGATTCAGTGCTACCAGAATGAATCGTAATTCTAGAGTGCGCCTTCTAATTATACGTTAAAATACATCTCCTTACTTATCAACTTACTGACTCTTCTGCCTTGAAGACATTGTTGGACAATGAGCAAGAGATATATATTTGAGTTATTATCGTTAAGACGAATTGTAAGTATGTGTATATATATATGTGCATATGTGTGTATGTGTGTATGTATGCATGATCATTTTAATCGTTTGAAATTAATGGTTAATCCGTTGCCAGATGTAATATTGACCTTAATTTTGGACAGAGGAAGAAATTTACTAATTTCATGATATAGGCAATATCACGATAATCTAAATGAAATAATACCATGTTTTTGTACAGTATAATTTACGACAATTTTGTATCCTGAACAAAATATAACGCATGGAGAAATTGATCTAATAAATTACAAAATATATCATTAACTTTTATATCATCTAAATATTATTATTATTGATACACGTATATAGCAGGTCACGTAAAATATTCGAACATTATCTTAAAGGGAAATTATATCTAATCTAATAAAGACAATCTTGATGAAAATTTATATATATATATATATGGAGCATAATGGATTACACGAAGCAATTTTTTTATTTTTTCAGCGAAAAATCTTATTGAGAGGATAAAATTTTTTTATTTCGAAAATATTTTTTAAAATAATAGAGTATTTTATAGAGAATGTTAAATATATTCGTGAAATATCTTTGAAGGCCAAAATATACATAAAAATTGTTGTATAAAAATGTCGATTATTGAAATTTATTCGAGTTATCAGCAATTGAAATTCGTATTAGTCGAAATGATGATAATGAAATGGTGTAGAGCTTTGAGAAAATCAAAATTTTTGGATGGAATCCCATATTCTTAATTAATATTGAAGTGTATTCATTTTTCATATATAATTGTTGAGTTATTAATTTTCAAAGTTCACATTTTATTAAGCATTATTTAATGTATACTATGTGGAAATTATTCAGTCAGATTTTAAACCATAAACCATGATGGATTTGTATGACAAATATGCAATTATCTAATAAAATATTTACTTGTAACTTATCAGTACATAATATCATCTCCACTGTACAATTAAATTAATGTCTATTAATTTTGAAATTTCGTAAATTATAAATTAGAAAATTGAATAATGTCAAAAATCTTGTGTATTAATATTCGCACTGATTATTTGTATATTTAATTAGATGTATCTACAGGAAGTCGAACAATGGATATAAAATTACTTTTACCGAATTAATCTCTCTCCCTTTTCACTGTTGCCCCACTGTAAGCTAAACATATTGTTTCACGGTCGCAAAAAGGGAGCAGAAATATTGCTGAGCGCCTTCGAAAATAGGATTCGCAGCTGCACCCTCGTTTGCCATGGCTTGCAGTAATTGCCATAACTTCCGGTACCACTAACAATCGCGTGACGTTACTAGTGCGATTCGTTGCAAATGGCAGCGTCATTCTAAATATAATGTATCGATAAACGATGGTTTTTCCTTTCTTTTTCTTCGTCCACGGTTACTTTACTGTTTATCGTGCTTACTGGTTATCGGCACGTGCGCGACATTGAAAAGTCACAGTGATCACGCACTGTTATTTTATAATTGAAAAATACTTATATCGATACCAAAACAAGTTTTAAACAATTTCTGCATATTTAATGCAGAGTTAAAAAAAAAAGGATTAGACACTAGAAATTTTTTTTTGTTCGTATTTTTTAAATAAAAAATATTATATATTAATTGTAATCTTTTTAATCTTTTATTTTTATTCGATAAATTAATTTAATAGACAGAATAACATAGAAAAATTTCTCTGTTAATTATGTTAAATAGCGAATACAATTAGAGAAGAATAAAGTTAGAAAATAAATTTAAATAAAATATGAAATTATTTGAAAATTTACTTCAAACAAATAAATGTAAGAAGTAAATGTAATTTAAATATCGTTTTAGAATATTCTTTTAAATTTATTGTATCCAAGATAATTAAATGATTCTTTAATTTCACTTAATGTAAAAAAAAAAAAGATTGATGCAACAGTTTGTTACATCTTATCTACTTTATCTATTAAAAATATTTATGCAATATTTCCTTAATAATTCTTGAAGATAAAAACGTGACTTCTTCGCATCGATATTACTATTAACTTTACTAACGATGATATAATCATATGCTAGTTTAAATATTGGAAAAAAATTTATCTATTCTGTTTTTATTTTTATTTGTGAAGTTAAAATTTTTTACATTACAATTAATAATTATTTGTTGCATCATTAATCAATGAAAAAAAATCGTAAATTTTATTTTCATGTTGTTTTTTAATTGAATTTATTAGAAGTATAGAAAAACTTGAATCGTGTTTGAACTGATCTTACAATAAAAGTTATCACTCATATAGTATCTATGTATGACACAAAAAAATAGTTATTGATGTAAATTATTGAGATTCAAAAATTTTTCTAAATGCATAAATTCTTTTTACAATTTTCTTTAAATTACAATTTATCGATTTAAAAATTATTCGAAAAAGGGGATAGAATGGCCAAATTTTTTTTAAATATAATGTTTCCTCAGAACTTTTACTATTTAAACCAACTTTCTAATTTAAATTCATTGATTGATATTCCAATACGCATGATTTATAGCAAATTTCTCTTTTTCAATATGATTGATAATTCACAGCAGGATAAAATTTAATGCTAGTTTTAACTCATCAAATTCAAATTCTAAAGGATTGTAATAATATTGAACAACCATTTTTTAAAATCAGTTTCAAATATGCAAAATTTCTTAATCATAATTCATTTAGAAAATATTAATTCGTGACATTTATATTTATATAGTATATACGCAGAGGATGTACAGTATTTAACTATTCGACCAATTTACATATATCTTTTGAATAAAATTTATTTGAATAATATTACTCTTTTATTAGCGTTTATGCTAATATCTACGCATGTCAAATGCAATGGGGGAGTGTACATGTTATGATGTAATGACACATTAAAAATTGTGTAATAACAGAGAGTGTATCCCTTTTTTAAAATTATCTTTTCTATGTCTCTTCGTTAGTCATGATAGATACCATATGTGCATATGCTCAATTAATTATCAAATGATAAAAGATACACATGTGTAATATTTATGAAATACAATATGAAATACCGCTTTTTTTTTTAATATAAAACGTAATTACGAATGATATGATCTAAATCAAATCTTATCAATGCAATATATAATCAGAAATCATCTCTTTATATTTTTTATTATAATTGATAAAATTTAGTAAAAAAGAAACCAGACATGTTTGATAAATAAAAATTTGAATCATTTTCTAATAATATATTTCTTTGTTCATCATTAAAAGATATCACGAGAAATTTTACATATAAAATCTTCTCTATTGGCAACGAGGATTGAATAATTCAATTTTAATAGGGAAGAAAGAAATTAATGGGGAAGAAAAGTATCACACAAAGTATCACAATTAGATTAGCTATTGTTTTCAAAGACAAACTTTAAATTCTCCTTAGTTAATTTAATATTTGAATAGAAGAATTGAAAAATTGAATTCTACCACTAAAAAGATAAAATTCGTCCTAAATGTCTCAAAGGTGATAAATTTTCAACTTCTCCTTCGTCTCACGATTTCACGGAGAATCGACGAGTTCACGAGGAGGAAAATGAGAAAAACAGAATGCACACAAGGCAACCAAAAGAGACAGAGAGCTTAAATGACCGAAAGGCATAAAATGGTGAACGGGTTTTTTTTTTCGTGCTGCAGACATAACAGCAGGCGAGCCGATTTATATGCATTCTTTAGCTCGTGCACGCAGTTTATGATATGTAAAACCAAGAGGGCGGGTATTATACGATGTCGGTGCCCCGTCGTAAAAGTGGCCGTTTGAACCGCCTTAACTTTAAAAGTCTTTCGAATAATATTACAAGCTTTCAACCATTCCGAGCCGATTTCGTTGTTGTGCCTTCGAAGGTCGAGCCATAAGGGTAGTTTCGCGTAACGCAAGCGGCCATCGCTACCTACACGGTTTTTATCTTGTTGCTTTAACGATTTTATCAACGCGTTTAATTTTCTGATTTTTTTTTCCTTCTTTTCTTTTCCTTGTTAATAATAATCGTTTTAAACATGGTAACTGGAAAATAGAGCGATCGAGGTTATTCATCAAGTGAGATTCTTAAAACCAGGATCCCATGAACGCGTTAAGATTGACGAATGTTAATGGGATACATGTTCGAAACAGTAATCATAGAAGCATTGGTTTTGTTACAGTAATTTTCTCGCTCGTTAACGGTAATTATTCGTACGAACAAAATGGATATTATAGAATAGATAATGTAATCGTGATTTTTATTTGGTTTGTTATTAAAAAAAAAATACGAGAAATATACGCGAGTCAAAAAACATCGGCTGAATAATTCTATTTTTTTTTAAAACGAATATTTTATACGTTCTATGAAAAAAAATTTAATTACTTTCCTATCTCGTTTAATAAATTTCTTTGAAAATAAAACATTATTCATAAGAATATGAATATATTATAATAATGTAAATATTAAACGTAAAGATATTGCCTCAAGAAATGTGAGTTGTTATCTATTTATAATAAAAAAATATAAATAAAAAAATTAAGATAATGTACTACGTATTACGAAAATTTATTATAGAATAATATATTAGTAATGTCTATTATATAACAATAATGATAATAATAATATTAATTATATTTGTTCAAAATTGCAAATACTGCTTTTGGAATTTGTAGCAACAAAATCATTCTGATTAATTCTCACTCGTTAATTTCTTACACTAATTCTTCTACTACTACTAATTCTTCTTTAATATAATTTTAATATCTCACGAATAAAAATCTAGAAACTGGATAATTTTTTCTTTAATAAATTCATATTACAACATCCTATTAAATAATAAACTTTCTTCGTATTTCATATTTTTGTTATAACTTTCTAACAAAGGTTTAAAGGATCCATATTTATCTTCTTTAAAACATAATCTCGTTAAGTATTAATTAGAAAAATCTGAGACACTTTATAAATGCAACTTTTTGAATTATCAATCTATGTTAGTTCGAGATTTGTCTTTCTTTTTATGATTTTAATGCGCATATATTTATAATGTATTATTTTTTCCATTAAAGATTCGTTTTATGACCGAGCAACGTGCATATCTTGCGTTCCGCAATTTACGTAACAACTGAAAGCAAGAAGACTTAACAACTCAAACTTGATTGTCTTACAGAAGATAAACGTGTGTTGGTGTACCGACAAATTTCGATGGGTAACGATGGTCATTCTCCGTGTTCAGCGAACGTTCAACGGCGGATAACCATAGTCATCCTTCGTATACGGCGCCCATTCAATGACATGTAACCACAGTCACTCTTAATGATATATAAGGGCTAATGATGACCACGTAAGTTTCGCTGAAAAGAATCTTCAAGACTCTACAGTCCGTCCAATGAATTATGTTAGTAGGTATAAGAGGATATGATAACCATTTAGGAAAATTCTACTACGATAAATCCTTACTAATAGGACACCGAGAGTACAATATACCATTTTAAACGTGGTTATCATCGACACTTTATAGCTGTATAAAAAAACAACAAGCTTACAAGACTTGTAAAAGTATTTTTGTATTTAAGAAACTTTAACCCTTTTATACTCGATGCTGCACGCAGCATAGAACTTTAATTAGCTATAACTGAATAATGAATATACCTATCTATTCTTGATGAAACAAGTTTCAAATTTTAATACATTATATCTTTTTAAAAAAAAAAAATCGCAAGAAACGATTAAATATGTTTTAAACATTTAATAATTGACAAAAAAAATTGTCTCTTATCCCTAAAAAAGATTTGCTCTTGAATGGAATAAAAAAAGGATATGCATGATGAAAAAAATCCGAAATTAAATTTTTTGTTACCTGAATTTTTCACTTCTCATCTATCTTTTGTATTATTTTTCTAATTAAAATAATTACACATTTTTATAATTTTTTTTAAGACGCATGATACTATTACAATTATCCATATACTGACGATTATCAATCAGCCATCATCTTCAACTTTTATTACACAATTTCATGAGAAAAAACGAAATGTGAAAAGGAAAGATTTAATGTATTACACAGAATATTGAACTTGAAAATCCAATTAATATACTTTTCATTAGAAAAAAATAATCGCAAAATATTCCATCATTTTAAGGTTAAAGAAAAAGAAAAAAAAAATACCTTAATCGAATGGCGTCATCTCCGAGAATATAAATGTTCCCCTTATTAATCAGAATTAATCAGCTTATCTATTTCATCAATCATTCAGCGGTAGTGTATTAAAATAACTAATATACCAGGGAACAAATATTTTTTCGTCTCTAATTGCATTCAATGCCATATATTCACGTGATAAATAACTTAATTAGCGGAGGAAGTGTATATTTTGAATATTACAACAGAGGATAAATAAATAAAGTTATAAACAAATAATATATGATATTATAAGGAAACTAATAAACATTAATATTTTAAATTTTGAAGCGATAAAGAAAAAACAGAAAGTAATTAAAATTTTAATCTAATTGAAAAATGATATAAAATAATGTTAATAATGACTTTGTTACGGCGTTCAGAAATCGATTTTTAACCAACAAAACAATTATACGCCTTTTTGCTTATTCCTCATCATTTTGTTAAAGTTCAAAAGCCAATCAGTGAAAGTCACATTCTTTGAAAATGACTTGCATAGTTCACAAGAATTTCTTTGTTGTTTAAACTTTCAGTTAATAAATTAGATAAGTAACTACTTCAATAGTTCATTAGCAATTCAATTGATTTGTTAATTGAAAGTTTAAATAATAGATATTTGAACTTGTAAATCATTTTCAAAGAAAACTTTCATTAATTGAACTTTTGAATTCTATTCTTTTATTCTTATACATTTCTATGGATGTATCATCTATATTTTATATCATTTTTACATATTACATCAATAATACATGAAAAACTGTTGCTCATAAAGGCTGATTTTTTTACCGATATTTCTTTTGTGCTAAGTAACAAGATTTTTCAGACAATACTTTAATAAGTTGTTTTTTTCAGAAAATGTACAATTATTTATAAGCATTATTAATATTAAATTCTTATTACCATATTGATATAATATAATCAATTAATTCAATCGTTCTTTACACGAGAAGAAAAAAATAGAAAAATAATATATATTTTTTAAACAAAGCTAATATTAACATTGAATACTAGCAAACAGATTGTTAAAAATTTAAATATGTAAAAATATGCAGAATGCGCATGACATGCAAAAAGACATGCATATCCAGAGTAAGAAAATATTCGTTGTACTAATTAAAAAATGAAATTATCATTTTAAATTAAATTTTTTTAATTGTATTAATAAAAATTATATAAATTTGCAGAAAATAAATATAGAAAACTAGATACGTTTATATTTAGCTTAATCATATATTGCATTAATTTAATTGCATTAACTATACTGCTACAAAAAAATTGTAAAAAATTGTATAAATTTTATTTTTTTTTTCTACACAGAAAATCTTTTATAATATTTTATAATATACAAGTTCTTAATATATTCGTAGAATATCTTTCGAGGATCGATTTTAGAAATAAAAACAAATACAAAAGTTGATACACAAAAAATGTTGAGACATATGATTTCAAATTTTTTATGACAATGAAAAATAATAATAATTTTATATAAATCAAAACTATTTATTTGAATTAAATAAATTTCTTTCTAACAAAGTTTAATTTTTAAAAGTTATACTTCAAAATTATAATTTTCCATTTTATTATCTTAATTAACAGCATAACTTGATCTTTAATTAAGAAAATATCAAGTTACATTGTAATAACTGATATACAGAGATAATGATCCCAGGCATTCTATCTTTGCATAATCTTTGTTTTACCACGCAAATTGCCTGGTTGCACGCATGCCTATGCCGAATGGTGTGGGAATCACATGGGAATGGTATGGCTGAGAAACAGATTTAATCTTACGACTGTAGCCTACACGAAATCACAGTTGGAAGAATATTGACTTTGATATTTATGACTTGCATCATCATAATCGAAATGTATCGACAACCTGTTATTTCGTTGAATCGCTCGCGGTATGTCCTCAATACGTTTATTCGTATAAGAGCAATTGCATATATAAGCAGTTAATAAGAATTTTTGAAAAATGTAACTATCTCCAAAAATTACAGAGTAGAATTAATGTATAATCATGAATTTTAATGAGGCTTTAAAATAAAATTAATGTAACGATGATGATAATTATTATTATTCAACTTCTTTTCTAGATAATAATAATAATAATAATAATTATCGTTATCTGACTTCTTTTATAGATAGTAATAACTGTTATTATTATTTAATTTCTTCTATAATCATAATTATCGAGAGATTCTATCCAACTCTTCTTGTTATTTCTTAAATTTTCTATACGATATGAATATGATACAAACGAAATAAAAAAAATTAAAAGAAATAAAATAATAATTAATAATTACTCTTAGATAAAATTTTTGGTTGCACGATGTTAAAATTTTACGATACCGGCAATTATTATAACATTATACGCAATTACGATCAAATTACATCGAAGAATACGCGTGAATCATGCAATGATAAGAGCGTTAGATAAAACCGTTGCAAGTTGTGCATCTAACAGAATGATTGACTCTTTCGTCCGATAACTATGCATGTGCGCGAATATACTATCATAAATGACTGCATGTGCAATATGCATACATTGTAACTTCTAATGTCAAGGAAAATTCACGACTTATGCTTTCTATGTGCTACATTCTATGCACAAACGCGTACACGTGAATACGTGGTTGTGAGCAAGAGTATCTAGTGGATCACGAGGCGTGATCGCCTCGAGAAAACTGTATTAGTGATGGGAATGATACGATATCGATCTTTGTAATTGAAATCGAAATTTCTCACGAAAAATAATTGTAAGAATTTAGAAGAAAAATGTGAAAAATAAATAAAGAATTATAATAAAAAAGAATATGATGTTATGAAAAGGAAAAAATCAAGACATAAAAATCTTTTTAGGTTATTTATCATCTTATAAAATAAAAATAATAGATATCTGTTATAAGAATATTCAATTCAAAAATTTGTGATAAGGAAGTTTTATTCAAAAGATATTTTTTTGTTAATGGTTATTTTATATTTTTTAATTTTTATTAAATTTTATTAAATAATTCTATGATATTATGAAAATATTGTATATATAAAAATTTCAAATTTTTTTGGAAACAATATACATATACAAAAATTGTACAAATTAAAACATAAATATTTTTAATTAACACATATTTTCATATATTATTAAAATATATAATATATAATATTAATATTTAATATTATATAATACATAGTAAACATATATGCTAGATAAATAATACATGCTTAATATTGATAACGAAGAGTCTAATCAATTATATGTATATTAAAGAGTCATCTAATCAATTATATGTATATTATTTTGTTTTATGATCTTTTACCATCTTTTGGATAAGTATTTCTTGTTAAAAAAATACTTGTTGTTTGTATTAAAAAATTCAGATGTGCATATATTTATTTCTTCGATGTTTTTAAATAATTTTCTATTGAAATTTTACTATTGTAAGAAAAGTAATATATTATATAATATAATATATTAAATAAGATTGATTAATAAAATAGAATACATTTACAAATTTTACAAACAAAATGCACAAATTATTAAAATGATTATTATCTAATTTTGTTGTATATATAATACATTATTAAATTAAATCAGAATAATTGCCACAAAAGAATAACAGTAATATAAAATTTACAATACTATTATTTTCTTTCACAAATAAGCGTAAAACAAAGAACATTTTAGTGCGTCTAACGAAATTTTAAATATGTTGGTAAGTAATTACCATAAATTATTAGTGATTCATACGATACAAGATAAGTACACCTTGAAAATAATGAACGTGTAATCTTTAAATAATGATACATAATAACGAAATCGAGAAAATATTTCTAAAATAAATATGTTAACTTATGCATCGTATCTAACAAGTTTCATTTTGTATGTTTAAAGTATCAGTAAGAGATACTGGTTTCTTTGAGGAATAAATAAACGATAAACGAAAGAAGCAAGATTTATAGAGGATCTTTCGATTTATAAATCGAGGATGTTAGTATCTACTATTCAACAGCTTGTACAAATAAACGAAGAAGTTGAAGTTGTTGGCTAGTATTCATCAAACAAACGGGATATTAATCTTTCGCAGAAGGACGTAATATGGAACTATAGTTATAAGTACATATATGAAAATTATACGCATATATAAAAATATATGAAAAATTACACGCATAAGTTATAAATAACAATAATTGTTAAGAGATGTATAATAAATTTTTTGCAATAATGTTCAGTTATATTTTAAAGATCCATCTCCACTTCTCAGGAAGATATACGAGAAAAATTTATATAAATAAGAGGAAATTAAATAGATGCACAGAGAAGAAATGTTATAAGAAAAAATATTAATTATGCAATAAAGAAAATTCCCTTTTCGTAAAATACTATGAATTCCTGAGATTGTGTATCGAATTAATAATCGAATCATTATAAATAATTGTTGAATACCTATCAATAATATTAATTTGCCAATTAATCATTACTTGATGATTAATAATCCAAAAATTTCTTTGAAAAAGAAAAAAAAAAGAAGAAAGAATCAAAAAAAAGAATTTAGCGATTATTTATAGATGCATTAGATGCAATATGAAATTACATCTCGAACAAATGATAATACAATAATGTTTTTAAATTACGAAACGAATAATAATACCACGAGTAATTTCGAATAAACTAAATTCTCCATTATTTGCTCATACCATCCGCTGCAAATAGCTATCGCTCATACAACACACCGATTGTTGCGACGTTTATTTGTAGAAATGCACGTGTCGCGTTCCATCCTTTTTTAACTTGCGAAGATACATCTCGCTTTATCGCGTCTCCTTGTTCAATCTTGAGCTCACGGTTATGCAAGCCTGCGGCGAACATTGCCAATTCTCGGCCAGATTACGTCTCTGCTGTTCGAAGATCGACGTTGCATACAGCGTTTTCCTCCATTATCTCTGTTTGCGGTCATCCCTTAACCGATACTTATCGTTTAATAATAAAAATTGGTCTTTTTCGATAACAAAATACGTCGATCGTTCTTTTTTGTTGATTATTACAATCGTGCAATACATTCTTTCATTAAGATAAACTCAATTATACTGTTACCACAAAATTTGCATAGGTATGATCTGCAGGCGTTATATGCTGTCTGGCTGAATGCTCACGAATATCCATAATTTTTGATAAATTTCTCAATTTTCAGAGATTCGAGCACAATGTACAAAAAAAAAAAACATAAAATAAAATAATATGAATATGAACCATTCGAAAGAATTGATAAACTTCCATTTTTTGAAAAATTCTTCATTTCATATTAATGCTACAAACTTTTGAATTAAATAACTTTAGCTTCTGTGTAGCTTATAATCATATAATGTGAAAAATAATAATATTTTAAAAAAAGATTTATTTATATGTAGATTCGCTAAATAAAATACATCTTGAATTTAAAAATTAGCAGAGTGATCGACTAACCTTCAAATGACAGATTGACAATGACATATGCTATAATTTTGAATCACTTATGATCTATGATAGGTACTATATAATATTATATAATATACAATGTAAGACACATGTTTTTATGATACTTTTTTCTTATTTTTTTGAATAGATTTATTCTTCTGGATATATATTTCTATAAATATACTTCAAAAATAGTTTATTAGAATTTTAAATCAAAATTCTTCGTCATTATAGTATTAAAGAATTATTCACGAAAATGAGAATAAATTTTAAAAAATATTTATTCATCAGTGATCCATTTAGATTTGAAAGTTCGAAGAAACTTATTAATTGAAATATAAAATGTATTATTAATTAAGATTGATTAAACAAACATATTTGAAATGAATTATATTAATTAAAAATGAGAAGAAAAGAAAAAATATTCCAAATTGAAAGTTTTAAAAGCAATTTTCATGAAAATTGAAAAAAATGCTAAATTAAATAGAAATCTATATTTCTTAAACAACTTCGAAATCAGAAAAATAATGAATTTTTTTCATATGAACTACAATATAATATTTCTATTTCAATAAAAACCAAGATATTGTTGAAAAAAAAATGATTTACTTAATATTTAAAGTAATTCATACCGTTTTTATGCGCTGTTTATCCTTGTTTTATTTAAAACGTCATTTTTTTCTAAACTTATCTCTACGTGTTCTTCGCTTTTGACTTCGTTCCACTTTGGGACGAAGTATTTCTCTAAGAAAGACGTCACCAGATTGATCGAGACGTACTTGATCTCACTATATAGGTCGGTATAATTTATAAATCGTTTAGAACTTATTACAAAGATTAGAAATTGACATTGACATTAAATATATATATTTATAATTTGTTTTTGTAACATTTTCCTCGTTGCTTTGATAATATTAATTGTAACTTGTTTCCAATTTGGTTTCTCAACACCTATATATCTCTATCTAATAGATTGATGAGTGATATAAATAGAAATATCTTATTAATTATTACAATATCTTTGTCCGCCTTTACTATATGAACTTTTTTCATATAGTAATATATGAATAAAAAGAAGCTTTTATGGATAAAAAGAAGCTTTAAATAGAAAGCGTCCTTTTTTACGATCGTGTGAAATTCTTGAAATTAATTTGTGTACAATTTTATATACATTTTACATTTCTATTTTATATTTCTATTTTATATATTTCTATTAAAACTATTATATAAACAGGTGTAATAATAATTTACTTTATATATAAATACTTTTTTATACGTACTTTCATAAAACAATTTAAGCAATTTGTATTCAAATAATTTGAAAATAATACGAGATATTTATTTCATTTGAAAGAATGTTTCAAGTCAAACGAATTTCGTCCCACTGATTATATCCGATTAATTGAACATTTATTTTATCAAACGAAACCGAAAACACGATGAAAAAAATTAAAACTTTTTATACAAAAATAATATCACGTATAATGATCGAGATTCTCCAACCCCTGTATCGATTTTTGCTTTAAAACAACTTGTATCTTGTGTGATCGAGCTATTTGCATACATGATTGATCGTATTCACGAAACAGCCGATAATAAAGCTGCAATCAGCGAGGACACTTTAACCGAGATAAACAAAGTATTAAAACGGGACACTTGCTCAAAGAAATGGGATATACCGAAGACTCTTGAGGCGGCATGAATCAAAGGAAGAAATTCGTGTCTCAAAGCTGCAAAGCAATTTTGTTTAATTCCCAACGACCGATCGATTTAATACAGGTGCACGTGTATAATGAATGACTTTTAATTTTAAGCTTGGCTCCGTTGAATTATAGTATAAATTGGCATTATTGCGCTGAAATTCTCTTATGAATCTTGTCGCTTCTCTGTATAATTTTTCGAAAATATATTTAAAGAATAAGTATCGAGAAAAGGAATTCGCTGATTTTGATGATTGTGAAATATGCAATCAAAATTACAACGACTATCATAAAAATAGATATCTGTTAAATAAGAGATTAATTCGTATTATTATAACTTTGATCATCGTTGCATTTCGCTTGTCTAAGGATTGTTTTATATTTATTTTATCATTTCTTGGATTCTTTGGATCCATGAAATGCCCAAACTCTCTATGAATAATATACTAATAACAGTGCGATGATTTCTACGGAATGTTCAAGCATACGAGATATTTTCGCAATCTGCAGATCTGAAGGATTCCTATTCATCAATCACTTTATTTCGATAACGCCTGATTTATTGCAACAATATCCATTTTCATGACGTGATTTCCTCTTTTCAAAAATGAAAGACCTTTTGATATTCATGATTTAATAAATAATTAATCAAAGAAAAAATTACCCTTAAATCTGCTCAGATTTATTTAAGACAATTCATTCAAGTCTTACACACAATTTAACATATCTGTATACGTTTGTATTATATATATTCATTTTAATCTGTTTGATAAATATTATAAAAAGAAAATCCAAGTATTAAGGATCATCAATGAGTATATAAGTACAACAATATAATATAAAAAAATATCGAATGCATAAGATAATCCTTCATTGTCTCTATAACTAATCTGTTAATTAGAAAACGTATGTTATCTTATATTTATAGAATCGAATAATTTGGACACGATAATCCATCCAACGATTTCTAATTTATATATATATATTGAACTTAGATTTATAAGAGATAAAGTCAATAGGACTAAAGTTAGTCCTCTCTTTATTAATCTTTAATTTCGCGGTTAAACGAACGTCGGATTAAGAAACGACCCGACTCGGATTAATTTGAGAAAACGAAAGGGGAGAAACATAAACCGGTACGAGCCAATTATCCCTGATATCCAGGGTAGTATAAATATTATTCGTAACGTATGCATTTTTAAAAGCCCGACGTAATCACAAGATCGAAAAAACGCCTCGAATAATTTTTATCCGGGGTAAGATGGATATAACATTTTGGAACGACGCAAGTAAGGCGTGTCGGCTTGATAAGAAAAACAAGTCTGATCCACAACTCATGGTATACGCGTTTCCATTATTTTTATTATACGTGGTAAAGAGAAAGATGTCTTAAGGAATCGTTAGCTTCGAGAGGAAAGCAGTTCCAATTTGTGACAATTATGGCAAAAATATGTAAATCGATCGATCTTTTTATAATTCATATGAGATAGTATTTTGCATCTTAAATTGAGAGGGGAGAGATTCAATAAACAATAAAATATGATGTACATAATGCTATATATATGTGTGCAACATAAATATGAGTATGTCTTATCGGGTTAATATATCTATACTATGTCAAGATCGGTCGAAAAAAGAGGTTAATAATTCTCTTTATAATTTTCTTTAACACCGACTTAAATTCTATTTAATTTGAATTACTATATTTTCATTTCATTAATATAATATAGTTTTATTTTTGTTATTCTAGTAATATAATATTTATTACTATTATTTATTATATTTAATATTTAAATTTGCTTTAAATTAATTTTAACATTTTAAGTTTTTAAAAAAAAATATCAATTCAAGAAATGACATAGGAAATATTTCGAATAACAAAATTGGAAATTCAATAATAATAAACAAATAATTTTCTAGATGTTGTCTTTCTTTAAAATTTCAGAGCGATCGAAATTCTTTAATTATACTTTAATAAAGTAGAAATTACATATTTTAATTGTATTTTATTGTATTTATTTATAATATTAATCTTCGCATGAATATAAAAAAGATATCTCCCAAGAAATTTTGTCCTGTCAAAAACAAATGACTTATTGAAAATAATCTAATTGAGTAAGGCACCCTATATATGTTGCACTCTATATTAATATATTGTTACTGATTTTGATTAATGTTAAGTTATAAAATTGGAGCTATAAAATTGGAAGTGGAATAAGATACGATAACCTGACCAATTCACGTGAAAGGTAATTAATAAATATGTCTGAAAGGTGCTCAAGGTAATACGAGTTTAACATATAAATTTCATATTTTAAGATACCTATATCGATACCTACATACAAGAGTTTTTTCATTGCGAAATGATAAATATTAAAGAAGTGCAAGTAATATATATTATAATGGACCACGTTCAATAACCATGCCATTTAAAAACATAATAAATTTTTGAATTGGAAATTTTCAAATTAACTTGCCTCATGTAGATATAAAATTTATGAAGCATGTTTTTAAAGTTTCAACGAATATAATGATTTATCATATCAATAGAAAAAAATCAATTGAATAACAGATTAGAATAATATAACACAAATACCATTCTATGTATGTAACTGGAATGAGCTTTACAATTATTAAATAAGAGCGAATATCATAATATGGAATCGAATAATTTTAATATATATATAATATAATATAATTTATATTAATGTTAAATGAATTTAATTGCAATATCTAAATATATTTAAATGTATATTGATTGCACATTTGAAATAGATGATTAAATTATTCAATAATATCAAAAAATATGAAATCTTGTTTGAAAATAAAAATAATGCAATTATATGCATATGTGAATAGTGGCATAAACAACTTTATGTTAGAACATTCTTTTTCTAATACTTTCTAGATAATTCTTAATAATAAATACCTAGTTGCGTCAGACATCATATCTACAGATAATTTATTTACATTTCAACATTCTTTATCATGCTTTTTTTCAATTTATGCTAGTTTTATTTTACAATTTACATACATTAATATTATGAATCAATTTTTTCTTAAAAATTTTTCTTTTTTGTTTTTACACATTATTTTTCTACAAAAAATATACTTATATATTACAAAAATTTTATAATATATTTTCTGTTCAAAAAATTGAGTTTTTCGATATTTTCAGTAAATATCAACACTTGAAATAATATCATCTAATGAAATATCATTTTAAGCAATATATAATTTTATTTTACAATTATCCATAGATGTGTTTATACTTTTAATTTAAAATAATTATTTGAAATAATTTAAAACGTTATTTCAAATAATACTATTTAAAAAGTGTTAATAAAAACTAGTAGTAGATATTATTAGAATTTAATCCGGTTATATAATATATATTGTAACTTTTATTTAAAGTTATTTTATTCTTTTAATTTCTTTTAATTTGAAAAAAAAATAATGACGTCGTTCATAATTTCTTCCTATTGTATTATTTCATTGTATCTTATGAAAAATACAGTACAAAAGAATGAAAATCTACTTACCTATTGTTATATAAATAGTTGTACCATTCACAAAATATATTTAGTATCCAGAATAACATCAAAGCAAAACTTCCTCTATGCATCTATTCTATAGATTATTATATATTTTATGTGAATTCCAATGAGTAAAATCTTATATCGTGAAAATAATTTTTATGTAATTAAATTACAATTTTTTAAAATATTTCAAAGTTTTGAAAATTATTAACATCTAATAAAACTGTTTCTTGAAAATAAAGTATTGTATTTAATATTAGAATTGTAATATATTATAATATATAAGAAATATATAAGAAATATCTATAAATGACATAATTTTATTTGTAAAAGTATATACACATATAGATATAATTTGCTTTTAATTCCTCGAGTGTTATGCAGATATGCTATTTTATTATATTCAAACACTATTATGTTAATCTTCTATTCTTATTACATTGTTTTTAGTATATGTATTGAATAATACATAATGTATAAAAATTTTCATAAAAAAAATTAATTAAATATAAATATGTATGTATAAATACGATATGAAAAATATTTTCGTTCATAACAAACATTTATATAATTGAATACTCTGTATCAATTCAAATAATAAAAACTTAAAGTTCATTTAAGTAATTATTGATGATAAAATTTAAATAAATAGAATTCTATTCTATCGAAATTGCATATTTTATATATATATATATACATAAAACAGGCTATACACGTTTAAAAAGACCAATGAAAAAAGTAGATCAAGTAGATCATACTTGAAAATTACTTGTCATAGTTGATCTTTTAGGTCTTCGATAATCTTCTCGAGAATGTTGCACATTTCATATTCTCGAGATGTTTCAGAAGATAAAATCGTCGCATACCGATCATTTATCTCTGAATGCCTCGTTTTTCATACAGTTATTCCTAATCGAAAAAATCATCGACATCTATCACACAACGCAGCCAGCATACTAATGCGAAAGATGGATGGAACGAGTATTATATGAGCGGCCGCGCAATAGCGCTCTAATTATAACGCAAGTAAAAAGAATCTCGTCTTGATCCTGAGCGAATCTGGTTGTTAATTCAGGCGAGAAAAGTTGGATTTGTAATGGAGTGACGGGATGCAAATTGGCTATGGACTAATCGGAATCAAGGATAGCTAACTCATCGGTGAATCAGCGACGACGATTGAACCAATTTCATTTCTAATTCCAATTTATAAAATACGAAATCATAGCGATTCGACAATATGCTTCTCTGCTATATATATCTCTTTTCCTTCATCGCTGGTTGAGCACGCTTATTAAGCCGGTTATGTGACCGTGAAAATAATCGTCTTGTTAGATAGTCGCCGGTGGTACGGTGTGTAACTATGTACTTAGCGCGGTGAATACAACGTTCTAAAATAGAAACGACGTTTGAACACACGGCTTCCTGACGATTGTCAGTGTATCAAAGTGCAACATTCGCGTGTTGCGAGCCGTAAATGATATTGTGTAGGTGAAAATCCGACCCGCCTCGATGCCTCTGTATTAAGCTATGTACATATTGACCAAGAGTAGTGTTCACGAAGGAAAGTAGCATCTACGTTAGATCTACGTTGAAAATTAAGGCAGATGGCTCGTGAACAGTTATTAGAATTGAGCCAAGAAAATATTATATAGTAATAATAACGAGTAAGTAATTTATGAGAATTATGAATGCGTCTTTTGATGTATTCCCTCCTGAACCATTGTTGTTCATAAGAGTACTATAATATTAGTGATTATGAGTATAATGATCTGTCCACAGAAATGTGAACAAGGTATAATAAATCCATACGAGGAATAATTAAATCTAATAATAAAGATGATTTTTTTTATAAATTATATTAGGGGTATATATTATTAGGAGTTTTAGTTGGTGAAAAGATATTTTAATATGTCAAACTTAAAAAAATTTGTATTATTATAGATTTTATTAAATGTTTCTTATGTGGTTTTCATTTATTTCCTTTACATAAAGAAATTCTTTGAACAAAATCTTGCAATTCAAAAATTAAAGGACAATTTTCACAATTTTTCTTTATTTATCATTGCAAAAAGAGATTACTAATACAAGTGCAACAAGTATATTTGTATATGTTGCCAAGTTTCAACCAAAATCACAATTCTAATTCATTAAAATCTTATTCTTAAAAGGAATTCAAATGATTTTCAGAAATCATTAAGTATATTTATGTGTTCAAAATAGTTTTTGTTACAAAATTACTTCCTAAATAACCTATAAAATACAGTAAACTGTATTAATAAGGTTACTACATCATGTATTCATTTATAAACACGTTCTAAGAAATTGATAACAGAGCATAATATTGATAAGAAATTGATATTAGATATAGTGTTATTACTATTTGTAAATATGATCTATGTCAAAATCAGTTCAATACACGTAAAGAATATTTAAAACTGATTTTAATCTTCCATATAGCTAAACATTAATAATTACGAAGTTGAAAATTATCAATAAATAGATTTATATAAAAGTAATAAGTTTGTTGATACAAAATGTGAAAAGTAAAAAATATATATTAACAAAATTTTAAAAATAATAAATCATTCGATTAATTATTTTTATTTTTGATAAAATTTTTAAAAATATATAACTTGTAATTTAAATCTTATTAATTCTCTAATGTTAAATTAATTCATTATGCAAAGGGGCCTTGATAATACGCACTTCACGATATTAATAATACTAACACTAATGTGAACGCAGCATTAAGAAAATGTAGGTGCTGTTGTTCCGCACGTGCACACGCCAGCGGACGTGTGCACTTCCGACCTTTACACGTAACTGAATTGCGAATACATTTTGATTAAAAATGTATTGCGCGTCCGAGCGACTAACAACAAGTTACGATTGCATAGAAATTGCACAAGAATTTCTTGCATGTTAAATACGATAAATAGGTGCAAATATGTGGAATTTGCCAACAAAAATGCTTAGAAATCAGAAGAATTATTCAGTTAAAACGAGAATAATTTTGAGGAAAAAAAAAAAAAAATACTGTTATTAAGTTACGACTTAAATTTTCAAAGTATTGAAAAAAAAATTATTTTGAAACAAAAATAAAAAAAAAATGTATTGAAAAAAATATTATCTATATTGCGTTTCTTTTTAAAGTTTACAAATGTATGTAAATACTTCTATATACACATGTATAAATATAAATATGAATTGTTCAATATGTATTTATTTTTTTAATATAACTATTTTTAATATAAAGTACATTAATGCATTAATTTTTTAATACATTTTTCTTTTCTTTTACACAAATTTTCCTCTTTCCGTTTATATAATTTTCTTATATAATTTTTCAATACATTTAACAAGCATGATTAATAAAGAAGACGACAACACGCTTAATATCTATCTACATAACGTATTTGCATTCGTATATGTGTGCGCTCTGTGCATTTGTACCCGCACAAGTTTAGTAGTTGAATAGTATAGTATCAAATTGTCTAATTTTAAAGAGTTGCACATCGATCATAACGATATTATTTATGTACATCTAATCCTAACGAACAGTTATGCTTAGATATTGCGAATAAAATGGACACTGTCCGCGAGTTTTGTCGTTAACCAACGTATCTCGAGTGGCAATAGTAAATTGAATTCATCTCGACACTTTACTTTTATGCATAACATGTACAGAACAGTCGAGAGCCAAGAAATGAAATCCTGTTTTCCAAAGAGAAGCAAATGAAACGTGCTCATATGACATAAATAGATATGGCGAGGAACGATTGAAAGCCGGCCAAGAAGAGACTGAGAAAGACTTATAACGTGAAAACATTGTATATGAAGCTTTTAAAGTGAAGACGTGTCCCTTAGCCATGCATGTAGAATTAGAAACAAATAACGAATGAAGTACATGATAATCAGTTTTCAACGAACAAGTATATTTCCTTTTTATTGCTTTTTCTTGTGAAATTTGAAGAAGAATTTTTAACATTAACTAGAAGAAGGGAATGCAGTTATATTAAATTTTTTTCTTCGATTTATGTGTTATTAAATGATTAATGAAAAAAATCAAATTGAAATCTATAAATTGATAAATTGTTAACATATTTCTTTTATAGAGAAAAATAAATGATTGAAATTAAAAACAATTTGACGAAACAAAATTGTATCTATGTTTAATATTCATTTGTTTTCACTACTCTTTTCGCATATAATTTAAATCAGATAAAAATACATTATGACAAATATATACTTTAATATATCTCTTTTTTTCTTTAGTTTTAATACTATTAAAATATATAGAAACAATTTAAAAAAAAATTTTAATTTGACTTTCAGTTTTTTTCCATTTCGTTCTCAAAACAGGAAATACAAAATTGATTGAAATTTAAATTGATTGAACGTGTGATCAACCTGTTTCTAAGTTCATGGTAATAAACGTACGTAGTAACTATAGTAAAAAATGAATATTTACAAATATTAACATATTTGTAATTTAATTCATGCAAATTTGTATCCAATGTACATACAAAATGTTAATATATTCATAAGATATTTCTGTATCAATTCAAAACAAATAGAAAATTTATTTACAAAAATGTCGATTAAAACTTATTTATTAAGTTATAAACAATTTAACTTTACATTAGATGAAGCGAAACAGAAATAGAGCGGTAACAGAGACAGAACGGTCTCGTTCTATTTCCGTCTCGCTTCGTCTAACGCAAACTTCAACTGCTTATAACTTAACAAATAAGCCTCAACCGACCAACCAGTATACCAACTTTTGTATTTGCTTTGGCCTCTAGAATTAACCCTCGAAAGATGTTCCAGGAATATAGTAACATCTTGTATATGTACAATATATTGCTAAGAATAAGTTTATTGGGGAAGAATAATTCTTTTCACCTATTTAATCCAGGATTCTATATATTTTCAAACTTTTTATTTCTAAATTCCCGAATTTATTATTTTATTATTTCTAAATCTATTACTTTATTATTTTTTAACTTCTCTTTTAAAAAATAAAATGATTTAACGATTATCTAATGTAAAATTTATTATCTAACATAAAATAAACAAATATTTTATATCTCGTTTAAAAAAATATATCCAATAATTTTCTTGAGTACAAATAAATTTCTAAGAACAATCAAAATTCCTTCTTTCTCCTGTCGTTGCAATTTTCAATACGACGATTATAAGCGATTATCATTATCCGCGACAGCCGTGATAGCCGTGATATTTGATGATCGCTGATGAATCGAAAATTCCAAGCCATTTTCCGCTGATTTTCGTTTCACCTCGTCATTGACGGAATTAGATCCACTCGAGATTTTCCGTTTAGACTGTACCGTAGAGATCGAGTTCGCCTATCCGGATTCTCTCGATGTCTTGTACATTAGCCACTGGATTTGTAACTGTTGCACACTGTTGCAAAAGCTCGTGGTTTATTCGCGCACGCATATGTGCGTCACATTAAAAGATGAAAGGAGATAGTTAGACTGATGAAGGCAGCCAACAGACAAGGCTGCATGGATCGCAGACTGGTGGCGTCTAGATTGACGACCCACGGATTCGTTTGTCTTTTTCTGTGTAACCAGACTATATCTGTGTATAAACTGCCGTCCATAATTATATCTAGATTCCTCTTCTTTCACCTTGCAATAGGCATACCGGATTCTTCCGCAAATATTACAAAATTGTTGCAAATATAAAATTTGTACAATTTTCTTTCTAATTATACAAGTTAAAAATAGATATTTGATAGTATACTAATAACTTTTTTTTCGAAATTTTTTTGCATGGAGTATAGATGTGTAAAAGACACGACAAACCTGAAAAGACATTATATGCCATACAAGACACATGCCATTCGATCAAGATGTTTCTACAGTTATATGTAATTTGTATTTTGATGTTTATATACAACTTGAATTGTAAATTATTCATTTTTTCTTTGATTTTAAAGCTAACGGTTATTTCATGCCTTAGAATTTTATTCATCATAAAATTATTGGTGAAGTCAAGTATTTATTATTCATAATAATTCTCTAACAATTTTCTCTAATTTTCTTCAAATATCTTCTGAAGAACGTTCGACACGATTTTGATTGATGCGAATGATGATGATATTTTATGCATCTAAATAAATTTCGGAACTAATAATTATTATAGCTTGGTTATTATATTTGATGTAAAAAAAATGTAAAATAATTTGAAAACTATCAATATATTAATATTATTATAATTAGTATTGCAAAAAACTAGAGAAAATTAATTCTATATTAATTATATTAATTTTATATCTATATATCTATTATATATTATTACTATCTCAGAGAAAATAATAATTATAACAATAAATCAGTCAAATTAATAATAAACTAATTATTAGTCAACCGTATAGAAATGGTGTATTAAAATAGCATATATGCATAAAGTGACTTGACAACTTGACACAGTTTCATTTCTGCAATTCATTTTTCACTTAAATAAATATATGCCAATTTTGAACATGTAGATAAATATAAATTACAAGTTATCAAACTAACGAATCTAAAAAAATGTATAATATAACTAAATTGATATGATCAATATGTTGAATTTTTTACATGTTTAAATTATATTCATGTTAAAACAGGAAAAAAATATTATTCATTTTTTATTATTTAAATTTTATTTAAAAATTTTCATTATCTAGAAAAAAATTTTTAATTTTCAATTTCACTTTGAAGTTTTACTAATTTCCAAGACAAAAAAAAATATGTGAAATTTTAATCGTATTAATATAATCTTAATTTTAAATTTATTGATCATAATTTTTTAATTAATGATAATTTTTAAAGATTAAAATATTCTTCAAAACTAAATAAATTTTAATTCAACCTGAATTCTAATTTCTTCCATTAAGAAATAAAGAATGGTGTATTATATTGTATGCAAATTTTCATCAGATTGATAGTTATTTTAAATAAACTGATTCTCATGTTTAATTATGAAACATTGCGAAAAAAAATTGCAAGAAATGCAGAAAATTTAATAATCATATTGACTATTTTTGCAAGTTCATCATTTATTATCATTAATTAATTATACACATAAATCAAATATACAACCATCTATCTATGTTAAATACCAGAAAATTCTATGAGAATATTTTTTGTATAGATTTTCTATATTTTTTTATGAAAAATCATAGAAAAAATTATGAAACGAGAATATATTTATCGAGCAAATATCGAAAAATATGTAAATTTCTAATTCACATATTTACAAAAAAAAAAGAAGATATATAATATACATTAATAATTAAAGAAAAAAAGATATAACTTATATAATTATTTACTTAAAAATGCAAAATATTGATCATACATCTCATTATAATATTCTAAACTTTATTTATTACGAGCTCGTGTTTGAAATAATTTGCAATACCGAAGACAAAATCAATTTTCTATGAATAAATATAGATAAATGTTGTAAGTTTGTACGCATAACGTTATATATCGATAGATATATTCATTCTCACGATGAAGACTGTAAAATGTTCATTATATTATACAACTTTCACGGAAACATTTTTCCTCGTGTTATCGCTTTTAGGATACGGTACTAATTAATTACTAACTTAAAAACCGATATGACGATTAATTAATGCGGGCCAACAAGATATGCATTGGTAAAAATAAAACATCACGCAATTAACGTCCGCTCGAAGGGAGAGGTTATAAGTACCTCGATAAATCATGAAGCGGACACCTGTCGCGTGGTAAACTGGTTTCAGAGCACTGTCCTTTCGCGCCAATGCAAAATTCCAAACGAAATTTCAGCCTTCTGCTGTGCACCATAAGGCAAAAAAAAAAAAAAAAGAAAGTAAAGAAAAGAAAGAAAGTTCGTTGCACCGAGGAGAAATTGATATAATAAGGGGTTAAAAAGACACGAAAGATAATTTTTATAATTTCATGAACGAAAGAATTTGTTTGATTAATCACAAAAAAAAAATGAATTACAAATTAGAAATAAAAATGAGAACAATAATTATACGATGCACTTTACCTAACAATTTTAAACAGCATTGATACGATATGAATTTTAACTTGAAGTAAAATCGAAAGACAGAGGACACTGAATCTGAATCTTATCGCTATTAATTTGATGATGCATCTGGACAGGTAAGAAACTTGTACTTTAGACATTTATGTACTTATCGAGGCAAAGATTGATCATTAAAAACTTCAGCGATTCTCCTCTATTTTTAATTTTTAATTTCTTTCAGGAAGAATTCCTATTTCTTCTTTACTTATTCCTTACAAATTTTTTTTTATATTTTTCGAATCGATTCCATTATTACTATAAAGTTATCAAAATTAATGAAACATTACGAGATAAAACTTTTTAATGCTTTTCATTATTTTTATATATAAATGGATCTTAAAATACTCTGAGAGTAATATGATTTTTCAATAATATATTCAACGTTAAATTTATTTTCTTGAAACTCCATTTGAAAATCTAGAGAGATGCATTGGAATATATTTTTTTGTAAATAGTTCATTAACAATACTCTTGAATAATCACTTTCAATATATTTGTAAAAATGTTATTCTCAAAGCAGTCGTAATAATATCAATAAGATGTTAGATTAAGATGTTTGATTCTAATCAATGATCATGCCATATAAAAAAAATATAAATATCCCCAAAACCAGCTATTATTATTAGTTTCTTTTTTATTATCAGTTTTTTTTTTCTTTTTTAAGAACTATTGTGCAAAGATTGGATAAAAAGTCAGCGTTATACTTGAAGACTTCTTCATTAAAAATAATTCTTGTTAGACCCGTCCTCATGAACAAGCTCTCGCTTTTATGCGACTATCATCAAATTCGCTTTATCATAATTTTTATTACTTCCGCACGAGTAACGTATAGGCTAATCATCCAATGTGTGGGGTATTCGAGTGGTCATGGGCGAGTTGAAAGAAATTGGACGGGTCAATTAGACATTTATTTTGAAGTAGATTTATAGTAATAGATCAATCTAAAAGATAAAAATCAAAATTAAATTAGTTCATTAATAATTTCTTCTTTTTCAGTTTCTTTTTAATCACACTTTGTATATAGATGATGATAATTCGATACTTTTAGATAATTTTAAAAAAAATTTTGATAATACTAATTAAATTTTGATATTCGAACTATCCTTCATTTTGATGCTCTCATAGATCGAGTGATACATATAATTTAATTTAATCTTCTCTAATATATGCAATTGATAAATTTCTATTTCATTTTACAGTTACTATCGTGGCACTACATTTACATTTCGTGATTAATACGCAGTATATATCAATGCATACAATGAATGACCTTAAATAGACACGAGGCATTATCGTTAATGCACTTGTTCACGTTCAAGAACCGCCATCAGTCATGATCATCTGAAGATTGAGCCTTTGCAGTACCAACGTGTTATTAATTTCTTGTGTTAATGTTAGCTCATACATATAACTTCAAAACGTGTACATATGATTTTATTTCTCAGCCTTGGTGAAGTAATATCTATAATGTATATCAATATTTGTCATGCAAAAATATGCAAACATCTATACCAAGTATTAATTTCTTTTTATTAAAATTTTTAACTGTTCCAAAAATAATAATGAGTTATGTTTTTTTTTTGTATCAGATATTCAGTAAAAAATATTAGGACTATAATAAGTTTGATACATTGAAAAATATTTCAAAAATTTCTTACAATTAAAATAAGGAATAATCTTTGAATATTCTTATTTAAAAATATTAATTATGCGTGAAATAAGTCTTTTTAAGTCTTTCTCAGATATATCAAGCTATAATTCTGAAAAAAAAACGAGCAAGCATGAAAGTAAAAAACTTAGAAACCCGACCTGCTGGTTTCTCAGTAAAATAATTATATCAGAGATCTAAGTGCAACCAATTTGGCTACATATACTTTGTGCATTTATCAAGAATGCAGAACGTTGCAGGTGCATGTAAAGTTACTGAAAGGAGAAAAAGAGAATTGCATGCGTGCAAGGCCACATATGCATGTCTTTAAAATCGACACGCATGAAACCATTGGAGTCTGGCGCTCGATAACAATGTATATCATAATTAATCGGGATATTTTTTATAAATAAATATATTTTATAATAAGATTTTAGATGTTTTCAAATACGGAATAAATATATTTGTAGATCTAATATCTGTGTATAATCTATTAAGTTCAGCAAAATATCCAATTGCTCTAATAGTAAAAGAAAAGAAAAAGAAAACTTTTCTATTGTAATTAAAAAAAATATCTGATGAAAGTTAATTATTATATAGTCATTCAATTGATTTATTAATTAATTAATTTTATTGGTCATGATTAAAAAATTGTCTGTCGTTCATAACTAATGAATATATTCATATTTACTTTCGGAATAGCCAACGATCATATGTCTTCCCCTAAAAGGAAAGCATCCTTTTTTTTTGTTGATGCGCAACTGCATCGATTAAAAGGCATGCCTTGCACTTTCTGCCATGAAGATTGACAAGCAACATGATAATATAGGAGGAAAAATTTTGAGATGGCTTAAGTGGATCTGTCAGGATAATGGAAGAATTATTTAAATAAATGAGACAAACTCTTTAACAGTTTTAACGTGATAAGTGAATTCTGCTTTAGATATTGCATTTAGAAAAATGTGATTGAGAGATGTTATTAATGAAATTTGGAAATTAGAAAACGTATATTTTAGATAAATTCTTAAAAGATTTTCAAACAATTATCAATCCAATATTAATTATTTTTTTCAAGGAATTTAATTAGATTTCAGAACGAATTGGGAAAGTAAATGTTTAGAGATGGATTGAAAAAATATATTGGAAAATAAAAAAAAAATAAGATTATAAACATTCTTCTATAAATAAATAATCTTGCTTAAGCTATAATTTCAATTTGTTCTATTTTATATGTAGGATAGTATTGAAATCTTTTCATTTCTAATTAAAATGATCAAAATACTTTAATCTTAGGAAGAGATTTACAAGAATTAGAGTTAGATTTTCTCTTCTTAGAATTATTAAACACGAGTTTATATTATTCTATCAATATATTGCGCTGATTAAGATTTCTAATGAGTGAGCATGAGGAAAAGATCTGAACATTGCCTGATTTCCGTGAAAGTAAGCTAAATTAAACGTGTAATTAAATCAATTAGATAGGACATTATAGGTAATTACATAGTTGATTCACGGGAAAAAATTCATCAAAATTTATAATCCGTTTTCTAATTCAGTAGAGCGCAAGTGTATTATTTTTGTCAAGTAAATTTAAATTTACAACTTTAAATTTGTAAGTAGATTTTGAATAATTATGTCGAAATAAAAAAAAAAAAGCTTGTGAATTATATGCTTGCAATATTACATTTGATCACGTTAGACAAAAAACAATTTTTACTGTTCATAATTAAGTAGAAAGTTGATTCCCTTCTCTGTTAATTATTTTAAAATTTATAATATATAACTTGATTTATTTTTTTCTTAATATATATATATATATATGAGCTACATAAAAACAAAACTAAAAATAAATTCCATGAAAGCTATTCAGAATTAAATTAAACAGTATATATTGGTTGTAAAATTTGTTTAAAACATTTTTTTTATCAATCAGTGATTCATATTACGACAAGTTTATTATATCGAAAAATTTTTATGAACAACATTTTGATATTTATAATCGTAATATTATCTTTAAAAATAAATTTAATATATACATTTCTTTTTTAATGACGTGCATTGGAATACTGATACATCGATGAGGTTAACGGATACAATAGAGATTGGTGATTAGCTCGAATGACGTTGATTTTTCTTTCTTTCTTTTCTTTTTTTTTTTTTTTTTTTCCACCAAGTGAAATTCGAATTCGATATCCAACCTGTTTCATATCAACATGAGGAAGGAGACGCATAATGAATAAAAAATAACCTTCAGTATTTCCGCCGGCATTTTAAAACGTCGATTCTGATATGCGCTTTTTTTTTATTCCTCATTTATTAATGGCGATTCATCTGGCGATTTCCAGTGATAATTAAGGTATTCAACATGCTGATTGTGCACACCGATACTACATGCTCATTATTAAGTACTCGAAGTTCGTATGGTATATTATTATATATTATATTGACTATAAATGATCAGCAATATATTTCTTTTTTTTTTTTTTTTTTTTTGACATCATTAATCTTTATCTGAATTGAATAGATATGAATATACAGTTGGTTGCATACTAATTATATTAATTATTTTATGCATATGATGAAAAAAAAAAAATAACAAAAACGTATATAATGATAAACATACGTTGTTTTTTTTTCATTTGTGGGAAATGAATCAATACATGAATTCATAGAATCAATTATACAAGTTGGATAAAATAATTTTTTATTATCTATATATTATTACGTTATTATCTATATATATATTACGTGCATAAAATACGTTATATAAGTATTATTTGTAATGTTCGACTAACAAGGTGTGTCTCATCGATTTCAATGAAATTTGACAGGATGATAGGTTTAGGATATTTACAGTAAGCGTAATCAAAATTATAGCCATGACAGTCAACTAGTTTTATAGCATGATCGTACGGAACGCTTCATCTTAACAGCTACTGCCGTGTATATCTTAATATAAACTTTTACAAATTTCTTTTTGCCATAAATTGAGATTTTTCATACTAGATAATTTTAATCCTGATTTCTAATTAAAATTTAATAATTTTTCTAATAAAATATCCCTCTATCATCACCCTTAATATCCATTTTCACGCTATATTATCTACTTATTTCATTATATTTATACAAGTATTATTTTAGTCATTGATTTTTATAAGCTTATTTTAATTGTTGCAAAGTAAAATCATTCATTAACAAACAATTAAATCCCACGGCATAAATCCAAGTTTCCATAACATTCTCATCTATTAAATATATATACAAGAACATATTTTTCAGAGATAACTATATACGATGCAAAAAAAAAAAAAAAAAAAGGAAAAAAAAGGATATATCATTATAATAATCATTCGATCTTGTGAAGTGTAAATTGGTAATTATTACAAACACCGAGTAGACGCCTCTAAGCAAGGGATAACTTCGTATTCTAAACGGCAAATATAAATCAACCTTCACCCAATAATACAATCGCGCGTCCAATTACAACAGATAAATACATCCCAATGCGAGCATAATTCAAATCGGTGAAATACGGTTCCTGCGGACTAGGTTGTACACAGCGTGTCTAACAACACTGTATCCAACAGCGAACAACATATAACCGTAAATCGTTCTACCTGTTCGCCACGAAACCAGCTGGAATGCAACTTTCCACATGGGCTTAAAAGTGTACCGACAACTGGACGAACAGCCTCGATTCTCCCGCCAATCTATTCTGAATCGGTGTTGGCACGCGTGAACACAAGGTCTTCACCGTAATTGCGTATCCCCACGAACCACAATTCCAACTAATAGCACCACACCGACAATCCATCTCGAGCTACTGTAGCGGCAACTATATATTTACGGCAAGGTGTATCTGTTCCACGGTTTTTTAACCGCGGTTTCTTTCTTCCAAACGTTTCTTGCATACCTACGCGTCGCGGGAAAAAGAAACTCGCGTGAAAGGTAACGCATCGCTTCCAGTTAGATAATTTATTGCACTCGGGGATACGGTCGTTGTAATGAGAATTTTTTTAACAGCCGTTTATCAAACTCATGTTTTATTCGTTTTAAAATTCGTTGAGGTATAAAGTTTTATTTTACATACGAGTAATGATATCTTCGATCGGGTAATTTTTAATGTATAATGTGTAAAATAAAAAATATTCTCGGTTGAAAACTTTAGAATTTAGAATTGAATGGAATTTTTTTTTTTTTTGTTTCTATTGACACGAATAATGGAAAATTAATAATACACGTAAATATAACGTGATGCTAAACATGTTAATTAAATATCTACGTTAAAATTTTAATATGAAATCCCAATTCGTTTCGATATTCTCGTACAATTTCATTGTTGAGAAGATTTTAATTTTAAATGAAATTTTATAGGTTTAAAAAGCAAGCAAAAATAATAAAATTTTTTGATATTCAAGAGTGTTTAAGAAAATTTAGCATATAATGTTTTACCATATTTCTTTAAAGAAATACAACAATTGTTTGGATTATAAAAAAATGACATCATGAGATTGCAAACAAACTCTTTGAACACAGGCTCGCTGTTAACTGTTTACAAAAGTATCTAATTAGTAATTAGTTATTTGCTTACTTAGAAATTACTACGTAATTAGAAAAGTCTACCATTAATTTACACTGTAAACGAATAAGATTCTCGAATCATTTGCATGTTCCAATATAGTATTACAGCATATAGTACCTACAGCATTTATATAACATTCAAGTATTGAACAGCCGCGAGCAAAAAATTTTCACTTCTAAACTTAGAAAAATGCATGTACCAGCTTTCTCCAATCATTTAAAATTTACATGCGTTGTCAACATTTTTCTCATAACTTTTACTGATCTCTAGATTGCACCAGAACGAATAGAAATATTTCGTTTGGTGTTTAATCTAAAGAAAAGTGATAAAAAAAAAATCATAGATCGAGCACTATCGAATAGAAAATTCGTTTTGTATCCTAATTATTTATATAATCAATAACTATATGGCACTTACGTGTAATATTCACTAGCTGAGTTCATAAGATAAATAGCGTTAAGAACAGCTGAATCTCATTCGTTGCGCATTATCCTCACATCGTATATCATTCTTGTCTTCTTACTTGTGTAATGAGATGTAATAAGAATTTTACAATTATCCTCGCGATTTAAATAAAAATTGAATATATTATTTGCAACGAGTACGAAATCAATACGTTTGAAAAAATATATAGAATATTAATTTAAAATAATAGCAATTGTATTGATTGTATAAATAAAATAAATTGTCATTAAGAATTAATTATATTTCTATATTTATGTTTATCCATGCTTCTGAAAATTTTATCCGAATAATTTTATAATTGACAAATTGTTACTACCTATATTTTATATAGATATATTCTGATAATTAGAATTCTATGCAAAAAAAATAAACAAATTAACGATAAATAAAAATAATAAATACAACATCTCTTGCAAACCAATAAAAATTACTTTGTCAGAGTTCTATATTTCATAAATTAATGATAATCACACTTAATCTTAAAACGTACATCGATATATCATTAGTATAACGTATAAACAATCATAAAAAGTAGAAAAATCTAATCGAGGGAGAACTAACTTGAAACAATAGATATTTGGAATGTAATAATGAAAATCTGTAGGCTATGAATAGAGAGAAGAAAAGGAAACGTGCAAAAACTTTATAAAATATTGCACGGGTTGCGATCGTTTGTCCCACTTTTGTTTCACACTTTCCAAATCAATGGTAATAACAATAATAATCTTGGTAAAATATAGCGGTAATAAAATTGTTTTAAAACGTGTAAAAATTCGTGTAACCAGTGATCACACGAGGCCAACACTGATTGCGCGAAGACAGGCAGCGGTAACAGATGGTCACGGTGGCAGTTAACGCGTTAATGAATAATAAAGTGGCAATTTGGTCGGTTTATTTATATCTCATTCAAAAGAGCTTGTTCGAAAGAGCCGCAGTGATCAGGATGATACGCGCCCCAGGCAACCATAGGCACCGGTGTTATGACGTACAAGATGTAGACCGCAAGCTTAAAGAATTTATAATGATCAAACCGCGTAAATAGTGCTTGAGCAGTACATAAACTACTTAATTCTATTGTGCCTTCACTTTTTCACGCCTATGTGGCTATTCTATTTTTATAACTTTCATTTCTGCCAGATGGAAATAGTAGATATATCATTTCTGATAATATCATATCTTGTCTTATCTAGAAAATCTTGATTATCAGAATTCATAATAGAAACCCGTTTGTATGGAATTAAGAGACGTTTTGATTAAAATAATATAAGTATATATATTATTTTTTAATAAATTTATTCGATAGATGTGACCTTATGTCATGATAATTTAATTAATTGGAAACATTTTTGATTGAATGATTTTCGTTTATGGATTACTATTTTAGGTTAATTATTTATAAAAAAAATTGTTAATTAAGCAAATATGTCAATGTTTTTTGTAATATTAATGCCAATTATTAATGCTATATTATAATATTAATATTTTTTTATAATATTATATAACGTGGCAGATGTTTTATCATATTTATCATAATTCTAAAAAAAGGGAAAAACTATTTAGATAAATATATAATGACCTTGACTTTGAAATTTTCTCATTATAAAGATAAGATATTGAAAGATTAGTGCTATCTAAAAAAAAACAATTTCATTATATTATTTCATTATATAGATTAAGAAAATTTTTATTGTACGTGATGTGATCAATGATTTCTTGATTGCAAATAGGTACTGACAATTTTGTGCTTTTTTAAGAATTAATAAAATGAAAAATTTTAATTAGACACAAAAACAATTAAACTACAAGACTACTTTTTATATTTAAATAACGTTTCGTTGTTGAGTCATCTTTTAAAAAAAAATTATTCATGTGATAAATCTTCATATTAAAAAATCTCATAAATAATTTCTTATAAATAAGAAAAAGATTTAAAAATTTGAAAATATGTTGTACTACAAGATGATTTTTTTGAGAATGGACTCTAAAAATTGTAATTTGTAAAAAAATTGAAAAAATAAAATCATTGTTGAAAAATGATCAATGACAATGACTACATTACATTTGCATACAAACAAATATAAATGCAGCAATGGAATATTATTCCAATGGTTTTAAATCCACTAAAGAGAAAATCATCAATAACCACTTATGTACTTACGTTTATTCACGAAAGAAAATAAAACAAAAATATTTAATAGAAGAATAATAACGAAAGTTTGATAATTTACTTTAACTCTTTCGCATTTATAGCATTTACTTTCTATCTGTTCATATATTATAAATATAGACAGGAAATATTATAACTTAAAATATCATTTACGTGATATTATTGACAATATGATAGATTATCTACCTTAAGTGTCTTATCACGTGGAATATTTTATATTTTTAAAAATAAATTTTTTATTTTTACTTTGTGAGAAACGATTAATTATTAGAATAGATACTTTCAAACAAGTATTGCTTTTTATATTGATCTGAATATTAATTAAATATTTTTAATCTCTGCAAATATATATATAATACTTACCTCTATATTCTTTGAATCCCATTTAAATCTTACATTGTTGAATACAATCGGCTGATATACATACATTTCAATATAGGTATATATCTTCCTGATGATTAAATTCTATCTTCCAATGAAAGTATAATTATAACAAATCTTGACGTGTTGAATAAATGTAATAAATTTTGTGATCATTTGACAACCATCACTTATAAATGATCACTTTCTGCATTTCAATTTTGATTTGATATTATTGTTAAGGATGACGAATACAACGAATTGACATGAACAAATATATACTGGAAGCATAAATCTTATTGTAATGGTTTTAACACCTGTGTCCTCGACTCTAAATTTATTCTCGAGAAACTTAGTGCACCATTGTATTTTATAATATTTTATCAGAAATAAAATCCGAATAATAGAAATAGTTCTTTGGAATAATATGTAATATAATTTTTGATTTATATACTATCAAAAAAATTTAATTTATTAATGTTCTACAATTTCATCATTTTACTTTAATAAAAGTACGTGATATATAAAGAAAATTTATTACATATTGTTAAAATATGAATGTTGTTGCCAATTTCGTTGTCCACATGAGCCAACTATTTCACGACAAAGAAATCTATCTTTTAATCATTAAACCGTCAAAATTAAATTTACTCCATCATTTTTCCAACAAAAATATAGGAATAATCGGTTCATCAATAATGAACTTATATTAGAATCTTTTTTCAATATAATTCTGAAAGAATTTAACGAATTTCAAATAATCATTCGTAGAAATTTCATAAATAAAATCAAGTAGGCAATAAATTTATAAACGAAACAATTTTGTTCAAAATAAAATCCCAAATAAAATTCTTCAAACAGAAGATTATTAAAGCTAGAGAATAAAATAGAAATTATTATTATTTTTTTTCATATTAGATTTGATCATATTAAATACATAAAAATATAATTTTACATAATTATATATATATATATAATATTAATTAAAAAATTTTTTTATTTTTTATAGAATATTCATTTTATGTAATTATATTTTTTTATCGAAAATAAAGCAATATTAAAACGTGAAAATAAAGTGAAAATATTAATATAAAAAATAGATAAGTATAAAGCTGAAAAAAAAATACTTTACCATCAACCATACGTCTCACTACTTCTTCCGGATTAGCCCCTGCATATTTTAAATTGATGTACATCAGTAACAATGCTTCCCAAGGATACTGGAAAAGTTCTACAAGTTTGCTACTGTGCTCCAACAGAATTTCCACATTTTCACCTATAACATAATCAAAATAAATAGTTTTATTAAAATAAAATATATATTCAATCAAGTTCGATTTTATGCAACTATTAACACAATTTTATTAATAAACCATGCATAATTAAAAAGTTTAAGAACTGTTAAGAATGATTGAATCCGTTTAAAAAAATAAAATTTATGATGATAAGGTAATAAAATCTAACGGGTGCCACTAATTAATATATATGAATTATTTACGCAATGAATCTGACATATACTAAAAAATTGATTTCTTTAATGATGCATATATTATATTTCCTTGCGTGATTTATTATACATTACGATGCAAAAATAATATACATAGGTTATGTTCGATTATAGAAATGATATACCTAACCTATATCTAAATGAGCACGTGCTAAATGAATCGTACATCGATTAATATTTTTATTTCGATTAAAAATTATTATATCGAAAGATATTATCTTTAATGATATATTTATTTTTATAAAATAACGTAAACTTTTACGAATCTTCAAAATTTCTACGAAAAATCAAATGATGGTGAAAATAAAACAGAACTCCGAAATCAGCTTACTATTCGCGGCATGCCACGTGGTCTCCGATTCATCCCGAAGTTGCCCGAAAAACGCGGTTCGCGCATGCGCACACGCTCAGAAACCTCGTGGCGCCGTACATATCGATTCGAAACAATCAACAATACATGTTACTCCGGTTGGCGAACCGAAGCCGTTCTGCGTAAGGGGTGGGAAATAGTGGTTCGGTAGGGGATATAATTGTTTCTGTGCAAGAGAAATAAGTGAGCGAACATGAACAAGGACAATAATTCCCCAGCCATTATAACATGATGTATTATATATATTATGGCAGCCAATAGTAGCGCGTCCGCTCACCACAGCTCCGCCTATAAGAGGCATTCTGGGTCGTTTTTAAAAGGCGGAAATAATCCTCCCCTCCTGCCGACCTACGTTACGTTCTCTTTCTCCTTATTCCGTTGCTGTTTCTCCTCCTACATAGCGGACTGCCGCTTTTTCCAAGTGGACCGAATCTACTCCTCCCTCTTTCACGTTGCCATCCCCCTACGTTCTATCGAATAGACACCACGACGCGGGCCGCAGGTGCCGCTCCACCGGGACGCCAATCGTTGGGTCCCTCCTTTTCTATGCGCAGGTGAACCCGGCCAACCACGTGCTCCGTACCCGCGCGTATGCGTGTTTAACTCTTTGGAAGTGGCATGCTGCCTCCGTTAAAGAGCGAGAGAGGAGTGGAGAGCGCAAACATTGGAGTGGGAGAAAATTAAATTCTCCAAGAGAGACACAGGGGGAGAGAGAGCGAGAGGGAGGGAGAGAAAAAGAAAAGAGAGAAAGAGAATCTAATAGAGGGACTGCCCTCTGACCGAAGAAGGTCTCCGACGATATGGAGAAGAAAAGAGAAAGACCGTTCAATGCCGTCCGTCCTTGCTTTCTGTTCGTCCACGATATTGCTATCATTCTTCTCTCTTTTTAATCTTTTTTTTTTTTCAATCAATCTTTTTTAAATCAATCTCATTCCCTCCTCTCGTTAAGTGTCCTTCTTGTTAATCTTACCTGTGATACGAGACTCACAGGTATGTTCTATATTGCTGCTTTCCCTTCGTTTCGCCATAATGCCGATGAGGTGCAACTTACTATACAAAGAAAGACATGTATGGTTGAAAACTAGTCTTCATTGAAGGAGAAAATACACGGAATTTTTTTACTTGGATGAAATGGAAAGTAAAGAATATGGGTATAGGTGTAAGTAATGGAGCACAACCCGTAATTCCTTATAAGCTCATAGCTCGCGACATACTTCTTGTATATTTAGCTGAGACATGAAACTCTAGTCCTGTTTAATCTTGGCTGGTAATAGAAAGAATGTGTAAGAGGAAGAGGAATAGATGGTCAAAACAGATAAAGAAATTTAAATGCCTGTGTTCGATATTACTTGCTTGACTGGATCCAAGGAAGATTCTTGCTCAGCGCAGTGGAAATGATGCCCAAGCAAAGAAGAATTTCCAATGTATTTAATCCTAGTATTAGATAGGTATAGATTTCATGTATGAAATTTTTCTAAATAATCTGACAAGATTATTATTGCTATAAAAAATTTCCTCTATTATAAAGAAAAATTTTTGTCATATATATATATATATATATATATATATATATATAAATAAATCAAAACTGCAACGCTATATTTTAATGAACTAAGATTGAATATAAACATGTAACATAATTTATAATTACCTCAACAGAATTTATTTATCTATCGTAATATAAGGAAGAACTTGCAAAATGAACTGTAAAGTTATTATTACACGTTGGAAAACACTTTTGAACAAGATCAGATGGCATGCTATGCATGACACGTTCACATTTGAGACGATCGATAAAGTATGTAATACTTTATCGCATGTAATTCGCGAATGGTAAAAGGATGATGATAAATAATGAAAGTTTTTGACACCATTTGAATAATTAAGTTGATGAAAACATTAAAGTGAAATAGAATCAATTATCTTGCAAGTAGAGAAAGATATTGGCGTATCTATGATATTAACTATATTATTGCTTACATTAATTTCTAATGCTTTGAAAAATTATTGCAATTTGTAACAAATTCAAGAAACAAATCAGTATACATTTTCAAATAATGTTTCAATTTTAATTTTTCTTATTTTATTTTATGTAAAGAAAGATAAAATATTTTAAAAACATTAAGTAAATATTTAAAATATATTCTTTCTCAATTTAATATTCATCTGCATATAATTTTTTAACTATTTGATTGGATCCAATTTGAAATACTTTAAGATAAACCTACTCCATTTTTCTACTAACATTCATTTAAATTTTTCCAATATTTTTAACTCTTAATATTATTTTTACTCAAAATTGTTTATTCGAAAAATAGTTGAAAGTTATTAATAAGAAATATTAAAATAACAAAAATGTTAATCACATTTGAAACAATATTTTTAATAAACATTCTCTCTGATATTATAAGTAGGACTGAAGATATGTTTTTAATATGAGCTTTACGATGCAAGACGATATTTGTGTAGATTGATACAAGCTACAATTGCACTTGAATGTATCCAGCATACAATACGGTAATTTGAACAGAACGATACAAAGTCCGCACAAACTCGGTCGTCCTCTTGATATTAGAAATAATTTTTATTATTTTTATTAAAAATTTTTCAAAAACAAACCCATAAAATTATGAATATGGTATACTTTGTATATGACAATACAATATTTAAATATTTATTCTTACAATAAAGAAATCTGAATTGGAGCAAGGAATCTATGAGAATCTATGAGAAAGAATTTATATATTTATAGGAAAAGTATATTATCATTTTTATTCGATCGTTTTATTTTCCTAACATGAAATTAGTAAAGTAACATGTTGAAACAAATTTATCATAGTTAGCTAAATAATCTTAGAATATCATAAGCAATTGATATCGTATAATTTTGATTCACAACTATGTACCAATGAATTAGCATTCATATTTACAGTTTAAAAAGGAAATAAATATAAAGCCAAACCTACATAACGTTCGTATATAATAACCATAAAAGTTATTTAATCCATCAAGCTATCAAAAACAATTATTACGAATCAAATTATAAATAAACAGATTCATGTTTAAACCAACGAGTGAAACTGTAACAAGGCTTTCTCGATGAAGTCGATACCGAGAACTTGAGGAGCTTTTGTAAGCAGTCTCTATGTCGTAGTGGCGTGAGAAGTTTATAAGATTGTATCCTGTCAATCGTCATCATGTCGTTTAATCACGCTGTGAATATTTCACGAGAGCAGAGAAACTAATACTTTATTACACTAAAACATTTAATTAATCATTTACATTTATTTGCGAACACAGAGAGAAATCTCTCGTTCATTAAGGAATACGTTTAGAATTTTATCATTAATACATTTAGAATTAAATTCTTAATAAGTAGATCTAATGAATAATTGTATAAAATTTTAATCAAAATGTATAAAAATATCGTCAATTTTGTTTTCTTGATTAGATTTTTTAACTGCCAAAAATTAGAATGTTTTAAACTTTTGGGGGAAAAAATGAGAATACGATATGATGAAGAACATAAGTTGTATCATTGTTGGAATTAAACGATTTGATGATTAATGATAAATACTCGAAATATGTTATATAAAATAATATTAAATAAATATTTTATTGACATAAAAAGAATATCTAATCTATTTATCAATATTAGTGCTATAATACAAAAGAAAAAGTTATTTTATGTTATTGTTTCCATAGAAATGAATTTATCATTGCAATACAATTATGAAACAAGCCATTAAACGCTCTTCCATCATAAAAGAAAATTTGCATTTTAGCTATTATTATTACTAAAATAATGTTTCCAATCAAAAATTAAAAATTGTAGGTCTAAAAACATCATATTAAGCATCAACAAAAAACAAAAAGAAAAAGATCTATTAAATTAAATTCGTTATGAGTTGACCATTAAATCGTCAAACAATAATTAACTAACGTAAGTCCTACTTCATACGATATGACGAAACATAGATTACATAACAATTCCATTATACCTAAACTCTGAGATAAATTACTATGCATTTACAATTTCTGCATTCTTTCATAACGATAATAGGCAACAATGATTTTAGTAAGATGATGTATAATGTAATTTTTGATTCTGAATTTATTTTAATCATTCTTCTTGTCTGAAGAATATTATAGTACAAATTTTTCATCAAAAATTTGATTATACGCTTCATTCAAGTATCGTAAAAAATAATTACAAACTTTTTATGATATACAGAATTAATAGAATATTTACATACTTTATTTAATCAAATTTTCTGAACTTGAAAAAAACTTTCTTCATGAATTGATTTCTTTTTTCTTTTTCTGCAGATAAAATTTATTATATTAAATCTTGTTATTATAATATCATAGTATATGTATTATTCTTGAACTTTTTTATTCTGGAACATTTTGTATTCGAAAGCTTATATCTGAAGAAGTACAATGAATCTTTCTTCCTTCAATTTAGTTTAAATCTAACTTTAAACTACTAAATCTAACTTAACCTAATTTGAATCAGAAATAATCTAATCTAATCTACCTAAAAAATTGATTCGTCAATAAAGAGACAAAGCAAATATCCAGATGATTGAATTAGAGTTGGATGGAGTACAAAGTTGGTAATTGATTTTAATGAGAACATCAAATATATTATATCCCAATTTAAAATAAAATGTTAAAAATTTATCAATCAATCTAACATAATTTTAATAATACATATCATTCAGATTTGTCTACAAAGATACAGATTTTCAATCCATATTCATCCTTTCTTCATCATCATCTCACATCTTTCATATCTGAAGAGCAAGTTGTAACACTCCAAACTATCTTCATTGTGAAGACTTAAGAGCAACTTTCGAGCAAAGTATAAGATATAATATGCTTCCCTGGACATTGTTCCAGTAACGAAAGTCATGTCAAAATCAATAAGCTACAAGTACAATAGCATAACTTTACAAACAGTTGCATTATAAAATTGTATAACTTTACAAACTTCGTAAAAGAGAAGTAGTTGTATAGAAAAATGAAAACTATTACTATTGAATAAATTAACAAAAACTTTAACTTAAAACGTAACATGCATATTGTAACATGTATCATTTTGTAACTGTGTTGAATAACCGATAATACTTTCTGTCGACTTTATGGACGAAACAATTTTATTATCACACTCCAAGCATAAAAGGCGTACACACAGGCATAGATATCTAAAGTGCAATATACACAGCATAAAAGAAACACGCGGGTACAATACACGAGGCATGAGAAGAAAAAAAAAAATGAAAGCGAGAATGCACGTAACGATATCCGATAACGAAAACTTTGATATCAGTCCGCGAATTCTCTGAAACTGCTGAATGCAAACCACCTAGTATTACACCAGTTGATAATATTGTTTTCGATTCACGATGTGATACTGTAAAAATATTTCTAGTTGAAACTTCATGAAGAATCGTATCACGAAATATTAATAAAAATTAAATAAAAAGGATGAATCACATTTATAAAATATATTTAATACATTGACCGTTCTTATTGCTATCTTAAGCCTCGTATAATCATAAATATATTAAATAGAGTGGATACGATACATTATTAATTAATTTGTTCTATACATTTTGGCACGTATTCAATACTTTAATTAACTTGATTTTTTGCGAATAAATTCACGAATTAATTAATTATTCATTCATTTTTTACCCAATTTTACAACTTGGCAATTCGTATCTATAATGAAAGTTTAATTTATATTAAACTGTGAATATGTTAATTTTAGGTATTTATAATTATTAGTTAATTTAATGTATCAACGTTATATAAGTACAAATTAATAATATGAATGCCATGTGTACAAGTAACGTGTTATGAATATTATATAACAAATACATTAATATTGTACGTAACTACATCGTATGGGCATAGGTAACAAAAGAACAAAAGTTTCGAAAGTCTTAAAGTTTACTGCTTATTTTTAGTCTCTTGCATGCTATTTATACATTTTGATGCTTAAGTTAATTGCATGATTAGGCAATCATCGTAAGAACCAGGGAAAGCAAAGTTAATAACAATTTCACAACCAACACTGTAAGTTGAACTCCATCAGCGATGTTGAATCTCCAAGAGGAGTGCGTAGGATTTTCACGCGGGGCAATTCTAAGAGTACAGAATGCGATTATAACATTTTATGAACGTGCGTTTGATTGTACGAAATTGGTCGTTAACTCGATATCCCACTAAGTATTCAGCTACAATAAAGATAATAACTGCGACACTACTAGAAATTTCTGACAAATTGTATCACACACTTATCTAACCTATGATACGAACAACAACTATGTAAATCATATTTAATTCAAGTATTTAATTATATTTGATAAATTTAAATAGATATATATATATATATATATATGAATATGTTAATTATGAGACGGCAAATATATGGCAAACGAATAATCAATTAAAATTTTATAAACAATACGATAAATGTATTTAAATTATAAATTCTTCAAAATTTATGGAAAAGTTACGATATATCATATTGTATCATATAATTATACAATATCTAAAAGAAGGAGAAGATTTTTAATTTTTCTTTAGCAAAAGAATATTTGAAATATTGAAGATATTTTTATTATCGTTGATGTATCTCTTATTTCAAAAAGTGTCCGATAAAGTGTATAAATAATTCATCAGGTATCGTGTAGGTGTATATATCGGTAGTAAAAATTTGAGTGGCCATGCACCCTTCGTTCACACCATAATCTCAAGTACTCGATTCAAACACTCTACTTACACATCTCTAACACTCCACACTAAATATTGTGAGAACATTCTTGACAGGAATGATTACTTTTCTTCATAAGAAAATCAAATTTTCGAAATTTATAACATGTAATTTGTAACATGTTAAATAAATAAAGATTTTATACTCGATAACATAAAATTAAATTTAGAAAAAAAGTCTGAAAATTTGATTCTTTCTTTCCTTTAATTCTCTTTTAATTATAATCACATTTTGCTTGATTGTAACATTAATTACACGATACCATGTATCTATATCGACCTAATTTCCACGTTGTGATTAAAAAAAAATTTATTACTCGAATTTGACATTTCATTGATATTCAATAAATTATTTGTTCTGGATCTTGTAGAACATTCCGTATTAATTTTGTTCCAGTATAAATTGATTATCCCTCAAAGTTATACACAAGTTCACAAAAGATGATGAAAAAATAAATAAGGGAATAAATAAACTTCAACAAAGACGATCGATAACGAGAGATCGGATTTTACCTGTGCACGCGAATTCACGAATTTCCCCTTGATGATCCCTGACGAGGATCTCGTGTTACATAGGGGAACGCGGAACCCCCTTCTACCTTTCGACCACTGACTCCGCGCATTCGATGGACACACGTCGCGGAGGGATGGTTTGGAAACGAGCTTTGTAGCAATGATACCGTTGTATCGCCGCGTAATTGAAACCCAGGATATATGTATGCTAACAAGGGATCGTTTCGATGACAAGAGGACACGTAGCCATACCGAATATCATTGCTTTTATTCGACAAAAGCTTGCACATTTTTACACGATTATCTTCTGAAACGTGTTTTCCAAAAAATTTGTTCTACTTTTTCTTTTTTTTTTTTGAAACGCAAAAGAAAAAGGATATAATAGAACTCCATTTATACGAATCTGTTAGAGAAGAAATATATTTACATATGTAAAATTGTTCGGACAATTTCATTTCAAATATTCTCTTTAATAATAAATTAGATATTGAGAACAATTTTGCAAACATCATTGTATGATTGTTAATAAATTAATATTTTATATGAAAAAGGAAATAATATAGATCCAATCACTATATCATAAAAACGTTCGTAAATGGAATAACGCTCACATTTCACATAGATAGAGTTCAGTCACTATCATAAATTTCTATCAAAAATATAAATGAAATTTATATAAACAAGATTTCATTGTATATTACAATTTTTAGCTATGATTGATCTAACTTTGATAATAATTCTCAAACTAACTCTTAACAAGAAGGGGTAAGATTTGAGCTAGCGAGCTTTGAGTTCCCGAAAACTTTTTCAAAATTCACTTCAACCGATTTAATATCGTTTTAACGAGAAGGAGAACGGATCGAAGAAAAATTGCAGACGTTTCGTCTACGCGATCCCGCGCTGCACAGAGGCTCCATGCTTGACATTTTACGTCTGTTTCAATAAAAACGATATAACCGAAACCCTTTGCAACAGTTCTTCTCCGCCTATAAAAATAGTCAACGTGAAATCGCAATAAGTTCCAGCGGAAAGAGCCGAATGAAGGAACGGTCGTGAACGAGGCAGGTTTTACGAGACACGACATTTCGGAAGCAGTAAAATCCTATCCTGTCAAACGTTCGCATAAAATCCTTACTCGCTTCGACCATTGCTCGCAAACAAACGAACGTATTCCTCTTTCCTTTTAAGAAGTTGCTCATGATATATGTAATAATACGCATAATATGTAAATGCGTATAAAATAATCGAAACAAATCCTTTATTGAATAGCCATACGAGGATTTTGTAGCGGGAGAAATTTACGTCGCTTGGATATACGTAAATTCATGGAACATTCTCTTAGGTAAAATATTTCCAACTATAACTAATTTAATTATGCAGAACGGAAAAATGTTTTAAATAGTTTTAAGTAAATGTTATTAGATTCTAGATACTAAATCTAAATAACAAAATATTAATATAATATTCGATTTAGAAAAAAAATGGTAACGGCACTCTTTTCAACCCTCCAATATTCTTCTCTCACTCTAAATGATTGGTTCCTGTATAAAGATCTATTCAATATATTTAGTGGATACAATGATGAAACATTGTGAAACAAAGTGTATATGTTACACGAATGTTTCCTGTTATTTCGAAATTTGTCAAAGAAAAATATGTATTGAAATCCATAGCTCTTTAAGAGGGTAACTAAGTATATAAACTTTACAATTGTTTATGATATTCAACTATTCGTTACATAACTATACTACAGTATCGATCCTACATTACTGATTTCCACGAATTATATATACGATAAGATAATGATACAAATAAGTTTCATTATAAATATTTTATTCGATTTAGATATTCCTATCTACTATATCAGACGATCTTAATTGAACAACTTCCTGTGAATATCGTTTGAGTTTTAATTCAACGTATACAAATTTAATTACATATATATAAAAAAAAAACAATCGTGTATAAAAATAATAGCATTTAACCCGAGTATTATAATTAATTATTCTTGAATGACAATGATGAAAAATTTAAATAATGAATGATGTATATAATTATTGACATAGTGATTAGCCACTATAGGATATTCGATATAAATATTTTATAAAAAATTCTCAATTAAACATCAATAAAAAGAAAGAAACTCGATATCAATTTTTTGAGTAATAATACATATTACTTCATTCTACGATAATTTGAATAGCATAAATATAATACTAGTAGCTGAATATTTTCAAATTGATCCAAATACTGTATCCAAGTAATAAAAAGAATTAAGATAGATCTACGATCCTCCATTTCAAACTTTTCTCAAAAGCATTACTAAAAAAAAAAAAAAAATTCAAATACTCAACACTCCTGCTGCCATGTCATCGAAGATCGATCGTCTCTCAGTGTCGAATAATTCACACGCGATAGAATGCTCGACAATGAGTAACCGTACACCACCGAGGCTGGATTAACGGTCTGGTGAAACGAAAACGATGACGTCACGCGACGCAACGCGCCTCGACGTGCCGCGTCGCGGCGTTAAACACGCTATTTCGCATAGAAGTGTGTTGGCGTCACACAATACGAGTCGAGAGACCGAAAAACCATAAACACCCCCCCGGATAAGGCTACTCGAGATGCCGGGAAGATCGTTGCCCTCGGGGTGCATAGTAGAAGGTTATAAAAGATTTTAAGACTTCTTTGGACGCGAGATGGCTGGCGCGACGGTGGCGCTATGCGGGAAGAAAATGAAGCGTCGCGATTCGTTCGCATTCACCGTGGCCATCCGCCACGTTCTTCTGAGGACTTGGCCTACGGTGCAGCAATGTAAAGACAGGATTTCCTACTTATATACAAATAAACGTCGGAGCCTCGTATCAAATGTATTCGTTCGGATGTGTTTACATCGATACGGCGAGGAAGTATTCGACTGTTTTTTGCTGTATACTTTTTGTCAAATGTTGACTCGATGGAGAATGACCAACCTCTTCGAATACGAATATGAATTTATGGATAGATTTAATCAAATTTCAACTGTTTTGCTTTGCTCTATTTTAATATATAAAGATTAAAATTATAAAAAAACTCGAATATTTCTGAAAATTACTCTAATTCAAAGCGATACTAGTATCTTGACTAACTGAGCGATTAAGAAAAAGATATTGTTCCTGACAATATGTTTATAAAAGTCAATGAAATAAATTATGAATGCAGTAGAAGTACGATGAAATTAGTCTATCTTCATTATCACATATATAAATGACAATAATCACACGTAATCAATGAAATACTATTTAAAGTTAGCTAGAAATCAATTTTGACTCAATAAATAACTGTCTAAATGCGAAAATAAGACAAAGTATTAAAAAAAATTAGATGAACTATTTGAGAAATCATAGGAACAAAAAAAGGAGTACTCCTCTCCTTCGCTTATTATTAACATCATGGTATCATATGTCCTGCTCATAAGAAGCATGAATGTGCAAATTTTCTCAAGAATGTGGTATGAATGTCACGTTTTTATTCTTAACTTCATATTATAACGATAAAATTATATTTTTAGAAATTAATTTCTGAAGTAAATTAAAGTATCTATAAACTTCTATAAATTACTGAATAACATATTCACTACATCAACTCGTGTGTCTGGCATGAAAAGGACAATATGATCTTATCTGTAGATACTTTGGCCAATTGCCAATTCGTGTCTGTTTGAATGAACATACATATTAGGTGTGTTGAAATCAAGTAATAAGATTCCTTCTCACAAATTTCTTTTCAACACGTAGTATATCTAGTATTTTTTAATCTTTTCTCTATAAAGTATTTTTCATTATAAAATTTATACTCACGAGTCGAAAAAATAACAGAAGCTATCTTGTATCTAAATTACAAACCTTTTACAGCATAAACATATTATATTATTGCATCAATTTAGAGTTTTCGAATATATAAGTCCAAGAACAATTTAATATTGATGATTACCATATAACATGCAGTAAAATCGATCGATTCTGCCAACTCAATGTGCAATGCTAAAGAAACCAATGGTAATCTGATCAGCAAAGAAATCGACAAGAAATATTGTATTTTTATAATTTAATTTACATCCTTTCCATTAATTTATAAATTATTATTTAAAAAAGAAAAAAATGCAACTGAAAAATGTCGAATGAGTTTCAAGATTGATTCTGAACTAATTATAATATAAATATTCATACCATTATTGAATATACTTAACTTTAATAATCATTTTTAAAACATGAAGACTTTTAAAAATCATCTATTTTTTAAGATTTAATATCAATATTAAATAATATCGTCAAAATTATTGAACTGTGATTTTTATTTATTTATTTAGCACGATTTCTCTTGAAATTTTTAGTTTTTAGTTTTAAGTTTAGTTTACTAAAAAACTTATAGCTCAAAATAAATATTTCAATAAATCAATAATAATTCTAATGTGATCAAGCTTACTAGATTCACAGAGTATAATCAATTGGAAATATTGCATTCAATGAAGCAATGAAGATGATGACCATAGTGAAAGTTTTAATCTGTCTTCTGTTGATAAATTAATAGAAATAACAAGTATGAATACAAACTTTCCTCGTCGATGAAGAAATATTTCTAAATGATGATAATGAAAATAAAAACATTAAGAATTGAAATAATGAAATATATAAGTATTTTCAATTATATTTGAAAAAAATAACTGAAATTTAGAAAAAAATAAATAGATATACAAGATTTGCAAAAGATTATGATTATCAGTGAAAAAAAACGTAATTAAAGACAATGTAGAACAGAAAGTCCATTATAGATTATCTCATGGCGTTAAAATATATTTCAGTACAATAAATGAAACGTGTGCATCGATATTTTAATGAAAAGTTTTCTGACAATTACACTTCTATATGACATATATGAGCAACAGAAAACTTTAACCGCTTTGACCTGATTTTCTCGCATTTACATTTAAATACTTGCAGTTATTTTTATGCTTCTCTGATTTAACCAGCAGCATACATAGAATAGAGAGATAAAATTTGTTATTTTAAAAAATTCATTGGATTTACTAGATATGTCCTGAATAATAATATATAATGATTCGATAAATTCAATAATCATTGTCTCGATTATATCGCATTAAAAAAATAAAATTTCGAGGAATTCATAACTTTCGTAAAAATTCAATGATAAAGGGCTATTCAACTCCAAAGAAGTTATAAAGAGAAAGCAAAAGAAATATTAAAAGAGATTGCCTTAGCTAAATCGATGTTATTTAACGCTGTTATATCTGTTGAAGCATTTGTATGAACTACGATCTTCTTTCTCGTTTCTTTAATGACTGATGATTAATGATTTTCAAATAACAAATATTGATATGAAAATATTTAATCGTTAACAAATTTCTAATCCTCTGATTCTTTGTGTAAATTTATCTTATTTTATTATAAAAATATATATATAGAAAATATTAAAAACTTGAGAAAGAAATTCGCAGTGTCGTAGAACAAGCATTTATTTCGATGATTATGCAGGTATGTATAATACTTAGAACTATATTTGCATATGCAAATTTACTTATATAAGCGATTAATACCGAACGATGATTTAGAGCGAAGAATGCTGTGCATTTTTCAATGAATTGACAATTGTTAGACTAGATCAGTGGCTTTCAAAAAAATCGTATTTTATAAGAGATTATTAATAATATTATTAAATATTATTAATTTCAAAATTTCATATAACTCTAGTCTTTTTAATATTTAACAATAATATAATATAATAAAATGAAACGAAACAAGATCTTTTTTTTGCTCGTATATATCGAAAAACATGTTTTATTTAGCCATTGTTAAATATCTATGAAAAAATTTTGAACGTTAAAACATTAGCAGTTAAAATTCTTACAACGCAAAGCTATAATTAATATTATATTCGATGATGTGTGTTTGACATTAACTAGAATTACTTTTCCTAGTAGTTGCTAGATTTATAGAGTTACTTTCTAATTTCCACGCTGGTGTTACGTTTATGAAACTGCCTTTTCCACCGTTATCGACGTTTGGCCAGAGTTATATCGTCAATTCGAGAACCTTGTTGTGAAAGTTAAGTAATGTAATAATAATAAAAGCTAAGTACATAATTGCTACGTTAACGTAATACGTTTTAAATGTAGAAGTTTTAAATTGAAAATAACAATGTTGACAAAATGTAAGTATGAAATTATATCCTATTTATAATTAACTATGGTGAACTGTTTAAATATAAAATATATGTTAAATAGACAATCTCAAAATTTTTTTGCAATGTTAAATTTTATTAAAATATGGTTATTATTTATTTAGTGAATATGTTTTGATCGACTCAAAAACCTTAAACTGTGTATTCAACCACAAGTCAGTCCTAGTATTAATTTATACTAAAGATATCACAGAGATTAATTAAAAATTATAAAAAGAAGAAAAAAACAATAATCAAAACGATCCATCAAATGTGTAGCCTATATACATGATTTGGTTCTTAAATAATGAGATCGTTGAACGACAAAATGTCTGTAATATCGAAGAAATATGTAAATATTTACTTGAAAAATTTAAATAATTTAAAATAAATGATTTTTATCTATATAAAAATGTAACCATTCTATTATACAAACAGTAGATAATGATCACAATTAGTTCAAATAATAGCCTTTACTGTAGTTCAATAAGTTAACTAGACAAGGTCCTATTACTCTTGATCGATACTGATCGGAGCAAGCACGATAGGACAAAACGATATTATATTTAGCAGAAACGTGCTCTGCTCTGTATTATCGAGATTTCGCAGGCAATCGATCTTTTCCTGGAACGAGTGAAACTTTCAAACTTTCTCGTAATTTACTCGATTATTCGACTATTGAAATAAATACGAGATAAAAAAGAAAATATTATCATTATCATAATAAACAAACATTAAAATATTAAATACACAGATCTATCATGCGTACAAAAATTATGAAGATTATTTTCTTTTTCTTTTTTTTTTAATCTTAATCAAATAAAGAGAGAAGCTAAACTAATTAAGATTTTTCAAAATATCTGAATCACAAACGATGACATGGAAATCATTTGAAATCATCTATCTTAAATAAAATCAAGAACTTACATCAAAAACATTTCCTATTAATAAATTTGACGAAACAATTTTATCCTAAATGGTTAAATCAACATCGGTCGTCCTGATAAAAGAATCGAGAGGATGAAAGTTCCCGAGACGGGAAATTTTCCTGACCTATCCTCAAGTAAGTACATAAATAGGTATCTCTGACACCGCACAGTAACCCAAGAAAGTCGTAAACGCTACCCCACAGTGCCACGCGACCCTTAAAAACACTACACCAATCGTTTCGTGTAACAAGAGAGAGATTACCCCTCCAGCATTTAACCGAACGTGCGAAGGGTCCATAAAAGGGCAATTGATGAGATTCTGTAAGTGGACTACCCCTCTCCATGCACCGATCGATTGCGGTAGCCGAAAAAGAAGAAAAAGAGCCGACACCGGTACGATTCAAGGATTTACGAGTCAGAATTTCGAGAAGGTAGCTACTACGAGGAAAGGTCTGAAGTCGTAAAAGTTTAGAGAGTCCCGTGAACAAAAATTTCTTTAGGGCAACTGAAATCTGTTTCGATTAGATACATTATTGCTGTTCCTAGAATGATGATAGTTTAAACGTAAACACGTGCTCCTCGATATCATAAAGATTGTAAATTATATTTTCGGTTATGGTCTTGGAAACACTTCTCCAAAACCTCAAAACTAAATTGGTGATTATCTGTACAGTTGATCTTTTATTAACAGAATAATAAATTATTCTCTTTTATTTTATTGTAAAGATACAATAACAAATTAGAAATAAGAATATTTCAATATTAAGAATAAATTATTAAGTATTGGAGAAAATAATGAATTTTAATTAGATATACATATTTAATACAGTTAATTATTCTACTATAAAAATTTGTTTTTCTTTCTACATATAAAATAGGATACTGTGAAGTGAATTATATATTTCAGATTACATTGAAAACTACAGACTATGTTTATAAATATATTTATGTAGATATAATTACATATATTTATGTAAGAATTGCTTGTCCCTCTTATAATTTATAAATTTAAAATATTAAAATAGATAATACTGAAATATTCTTTAGCTATCAAACAATTAATTTGATAATTAAAAAAAAAAAAAAACATAAACACGTTCAAAAAATATCTACAAAAAAACTCCTTTTATCAGATATATAAAAAAATAGTAAAAACACTTTCAACGATCAGATATTTCTCAAACATTTGTAGAAAATAATCACACAACAACCACATATCTGAATCAAAAGATAAAAAACAATGAATTATGTTTATGAAGGTCTTTAAAAAAAAAAGAGTTATAAAATTAATTATGAATGAGCATTTAGTTATAAATGCCACGCGCCAGATGGCCGAGTAGCGTGGTCTCGGATTCAAAATGGCGACGGCACTACATCCTTTACAAGTATGCATAACCGTTGAAGAATTGGTGTTACGCTTTCACCAAGCATATCCTTACCTGGCATAACAACGAGCTACGCGTTATTAAAAGCCTGTGCTCGATGCAAGCTCGTAAAGACCGACTTTATAACCTCATATACAGCCATAACACTAAGGCAACGATTCCCTACACTCGTTTTCTTCCACCCTACTTTCCAGGATATCAATGTCCACGCCACTTTTCCATTACCACGAGACAGGGATGCTCTCCCTCCGTGGTAATTTTCATCAGCACGGATCCGTGGAAACGGTTGTAAATCAATTAACAGGTTTATGGCTCTTTATGGAAACGACTGTCGTAAACCTTGGGTCGGCCGGGTCCCACACAAGGACCGCGGAAGAACAACAAAGATCTCAAGAAATTTCATTATTAACTATCAGATGTTCCAAAATAACTAATTTTTCTAAAATTTCTACGTTTAAGATATTTTTTTTTATCTATATCTTTAAAACAATACATTCTATAGTTATATCAACAAAAATATAAATGAGAGAAAAAAATGTCTTGTAAAATAATAAATGAAAGAATACATAAAAAACATAAAATAATTAAAATTTATGATATTGAAAATCTTAAGAAGAAATATAATACAAGATTTCTTTATATAATTTGTAAAATGTAAACTGATTAAATAAATATTGGGAATAAAATATTGCATTAACGCAATATTGTATTTTAATAACTTTATTTTATTTTTTATTCAAACTCTAATATCAGAATATATACGTGTTCAAAAATCGTATCACAAAATTTATTACACATCAAAATTTATCCCTCTTTTACCACCCTCCACTAAATAACACAACGTTGAAAGAAAATAATTCAGTTGCAAAGCAATGGTTATTATTATTTTTTTACTCGTAAAAAAAAAATGTGAACTTCACGTCGATGCATCATACCAATAAAATATCGTTAGGGTACACGTGCTCAGACCTTGACAGATCAAACAAACTTGTGTACAACTTTAAATGCGGTTCGCCGGTGCGTGTAGACGTCAACCTTCTTCGAATCGTTTATACTTCGTCCATGAACAAACTATTTCATCCGAAAGCGAGAAAAATAACGATAACTTTTAAAATCGAGCCAGATCGTAAAAGCAAGAGCGAGCTCCCAGGTTTCGACTTTGGTTATAAGTTCGTATTATATTAGCCGGATTCGAACGACTCGCCGTCCAATGGAGGCGATCGTAAACCCAGGGTTAACATTCGGTCGGGTTGTCAAGTGAAAGAGTGGCTTGAATTTCGTTGGGATCACTGTGAACGACGTTATAAGTATATACGTTCGGTTATAACCAAGCATTTCAAGGCTTTTGTTCAAATTAGACCCACTGCTCGAAACTGAATCCTTGGAATAAGCGATCGGTTCCGATCGTAAGCGATCCGAAATTTCTATCGCTATTTTATAGATCGATGTTAACGATTTACTGGTTATCCAATTAGGATATGCATACAAAAATTTCATTTCTCTTTACAGTGTCGCATAATAAATGGAAAATTAACGATTAGATTTAGATGATAATCTATTAATAATGTAGTAATTAATTTTAATGTAAAACTCTTATTTAAACCTTGAATTGTTTAATCATTACATTAATCATTCCCTCGTTTATTAAATCTAATTAATTCTCAAGAAAAAGTAATTAAAATGGAAAATACATATGAGCTCTTGTGAATTGAAATTTTTTTTAGGAAGATTTATTTACAAATGCTAAGGGATTTAATTGAAAACCTAAAGCTTCAATTAATAATCGAAGAAGATTCTTTCATTTTACTTACTATTTTACATTCTAATATGATAAGTATCATTTTTTCATAAATTAGATTTTTTTCTAATGCAATATTATAACAAATTTAAAATAAATACGTATAAATCGAGACTAATTTTCAAAATAGGATACAAAATCCAGTTCGTAATGCAATCCTATGTCTCGATGGTCCAACAAATTATGTTATCAATACCAGAAAAATAACGACAATCTATCAATCTTTGTAAAAGTTACCTTAAAACTTATTGTTTTAAGAGTCTCGAAAGGGTTAAGCCCTGTCATTGGAGACTCGAAATCCTAAAGAACGTTCTTTCTTCAGTTGGTCCGTTTTATGTCTTTCGTCGATTATATGATGTCGGTCAAAGTCGTAAGACGCGAAAGCTATAGGTAGGTAATCAGTAACAAACGTTCGATTCGTGGAACTGGAGTACAGTGCTCGAATTGTACTCGGGAATAATAATGATCTTTCATTAATTGAACTTCTTCAAATAACATTTTATACGGTAATTGCAATCGATATAATGGTTCGTATATCCAGACACGGCTAAATAACAGTCTTCTGACGAAGACCACTGAATACCAGTCTTTGTTGTTTAAGTCTCGCGACAAGGGAGGTCTTCTTATCTGGCCATTATAATTTCTTTTACAATTATTTCGTTTTATTGCTCGTTTGCGATTGTTTAGGTTTCACACGCTCTGATTTCATGAACGAAAAAAAAAAAAAAAAGAAAAAAAATTTCTTGAAAATAATTTCGAACTATCTTATATCTTAAGATAATTGGGCGTCTATATTTTTCTCTGAATACATGTTGTTTTACAAGCAAAAGGGTATAATGCAGCAAAAGCATGCGATACATGTGAAAGTATCGTTATAGGTTTATATCATGTAATATTAGAACTAATTGTTCCTTAATCAATATGTAATTACCTTTTAATAACATTGTTCACAAAAGAATATGAATTTATTTTCAGATAAGTATCGAACGACAATTTTTCGCTTCCTATAAATTAATCTTTTTTTTTTTTTTTTACGATTTATCGATTCTTATTAGGAAATTTTTACTAAAAATAATTTCTTTTATTAAATTCTATTTATATTACAAATACTTCTTGAAAAATTTTGATATTTCCGACAACAATTTTTCTCTAAGTCTAAATAATATCAAAAAAAAAAAGGAAAACTTTATATTATAGCACATAAGGCTATAATTCCCCTTGTGGCATGAATCATACCTACAAGCCCAACTCCCTTTGCATGTATAAGTATTAATTATGGTCTGATAAAAAATTAGCATGTGTAATGAAATCATAATCGATAATACGAATCGTAAAAAATATATTTGAATTCATTTAATAAATTATAATGGTGATGATGATCATTTCAAAAATGCACTCACATAAAAAATATTATTATAGAATAATATAAGATAATTAAATCAATTTTTTCTACGAATAATAATGATAATTATTTTTCATGCACACATTTGAAATGAACACTAATAACTTGATATAAGTGCATAGATGTAGATGTTGAATGGATTTTATTAACGAATATTGAATATTTATGGCACATATTATTTTGTTTAAAATCAATTTCTATCAAATTTGACGTGATTGAACTGTACAAATGCATCGAGCAATCGACACGGATTTTTCTTGGAATCTTTGGTAGTTTTCCCTATGATATTGATTAAGACAATTATCTGGATGTTTTGAATGCATGATTGTGTAAGACGTGTGAACGAATGATATGCAAAATGATTTTCTCACTATAAATTTTCGCGATTTTCCGGAACAAATTATACATAATTTTTAATTTCTGTATTTTTTCTTTCCTTCAATAGAAAATATAACGTAATTATTTTTTTATATTGTATATTTGTATGTGAGTTTTAAATGAGTTTGAAAAATATAAATATAAAATATATTTACTTATAGATTATAATTCCTATCGTATACGATATTATTATGTATATATTTATAGGTTTAATATAATACATATAGTACAATATATTCCAAAATCAATGGTTTCATATCCTATGTAATTACCGATGAATTGGAATGATTAAAAAGAGGATAATTAAAAGTTAGAGCAACAGGTAGATAATCACGGTCAATATGTATATAAATACCTTACATATATCTATACATATTCATCAAATACATAAATCAAGAATAATTAATAAACATGCATATTAAATTCTATATTATTATTCTATAACTTTGTGTAATAGATATTATGATAATGGATATCTTTTAATTATAGTGAAAAACCTTAAGCAATAATTATGTATTTAATATTTAAAACTTTGTTAAACAAAATTTGATTAATCAAAAAACTTGTTGTTTATATCTTTTCTTTTCATAAATTTTTTAATTATTCCTTATTTCTCTTTTTATTAGAAATATATAATCAAATCAAATTTAATTATTAATTTTAAAATAAATTTATGAAAAAATACTTTTATATTCAATGCAACAGTTCAGAATATATGTATATAAAAAAAAAATCAATTTAATTTAAAACAATTTCTATACAACAATACAATTTTTATTAAGATAATCTACCAGCATAATCATAATATCTTTTTAATGCAAAAGTTAAATTCAATTCCATTATGATTCAAATATCTATTACACCAAAAAAAAAAAAAAGTCTTTCATGCATTTCCATTCAAAAATATCATGCAAACCTTCAAATATTTCTTTCTACAGAATTTCATATAAGAGAATTCATCCAAAATCTGAATAAATAGGTTGAAAAAGGAAATATATTATTAAAGAAAATTCATCACTCACTGGTTAACGTCTGTGGCAAATGGGTGACCATCGCAGTGTGAGGATGCAGCGGCGGCAATTTTCTCGTAGGGGGTATAGTGATGATACTACCACCGAATCCGGTGTGTATACCATTGCTACTGTGGCTGCTCACTGGTGAATCGCCGCTGCTACTATCGTAACTACCCTCGAGACTTCTAGGTGGTTGAGGGACCGAAGAAATTGTATTTTCTACGCCAAATGGGAGCGGATCCACCTGTTAGGAAAGAATCAATTACGATCGGAGTTCAGTGAGATTAAGCGCGGCTTATATTTGAAATTATCGCAGGTGCTGAGGCGGAAACTAAACAAATGGCGTCGATTTGCCTTGCGTTACAAGCAGCTTAACCTGATGTTAGGAGCATGAATAAAATAATCATAGGTTCGTGTGATTCTAGTCAATTATAGTATCAATAATTGAAAACGTTTCGACGATGAAAGCAAACGATACATTTATCTAATGGTTTGTTTCCGAAAGGTGCGAACGACAGTTTATGCGATTCAACGAGTTCTTTTTCGGATAATATGTAAAAAATATTTGGCCAAGATATATTTGGGATTTTTGATAAATTTTAGAAAAGAATTTGTTGATGAACTTTATGCTATATTTTAAATATATACTTTTATTCTAAATATATACTAAATGCCCAAATCTTATCACTTAGATAGAAATTATCTCACTTAACAGAAATATTCAAGAATTATATCGAATTTGGAATATTTTTAGAAAAAAATCTATGGATTACAGAATAAGAATCTTAGAGATGATTTATAAAAGAATTATATGCAATTCATTTTATAATATAATAATATGAATATATGATACAGAAAATGTGTGTTATACTAAGATAATCAAGAATATCAGTATGTTATTGCAGGGTTAATATTTTCTATGAGCTTGATATTAAGATGTCTTATTATTTCATCGAATGTTTATTGGTTTATATGGAGTAAATAGAGGAATGATTTTTTAGAACATGTAAAAAACATTTTAAAAAAATTACTAAATTATGGAATGAAATTGAAAAAATTTTGAATTTTGAAAAATATTAGCAAATTTTTTAAAAATCTCTATTCATACAAGTGTAACTGTTTTTAATTAGTTTTTTACTATATATATAAAACAATTTATTAAAATAATAAATAATTTGGAATGAATTAGATAAAAATCAAAATTTATATAATATTTGAATTAAATAAATAACAAATATTATAATAAATTAATTCAATTGTAAATAAACGATTATTAATATTTTTGCCATTGTATAATATTCAATCTAAATATAAATTCTTTACAATTCTAATACTTTTCTAATTTCACTCCACTTTTTGCTAATAGGTATCCTATGAACTTACTATTTACATCAGCTTACAGCTTACGATCAATTATTAATTAAGAAAAAAAAAAAAAAAAAATTTCAATATAAAACTATATCAGCGGCAACATGTTAGGAAATCGTTAAAATACAAAATACCTCGCTGACTCAAGCCACGACAAGAGAGCCTTTCGCCAAGAAACCATTATGAAACAAGGAAAAGACTAACCTCTTCCGCTACTCTTACTTTGACTTTATCCTGTGCCAGGTGTCTTTTCAGCTTCATATTCTGCCGCATCACTTGCTGCCTATTGGCAGTGATCTTACACTTCTCGCAGATACAAGTACGATACTTGCAGTACCTCTTGTGTGATTTTAAGGTGATCTCCAGCCGATGATTCAGACATCGTGCACAATTCCGTGCACGCGGCTTTGGAGTATTCGTTGAAGAGGAAGCGTCTGTTTGCACCTTCTTGGGACCATCGTCCCCATTTTTGCTATCCTGAGAATGTTCCAAACGCTCGAACGTGTTTGCACCACTTGGTTGTTGGGGAGCCAAGTCCGCGGCTCTGTTTTGCTCGTTCTCTTCGCGATACATAGGTAACCTCGATTCACAGCCTTTTCATAATTACAAAGAACAATCTCAATGAAATATTTTGAACGGTTGTTTGTCCCTCTATCGTTGTCCTTTCTCTAGCTAATCCTTTTATCGCGCGCTTGTAAAAAAAAAAAACGGGAACACGTGTTTCGAACACGGTCGAGGCGTAGATTCGATTTTCGACACCAGCTTTCTTTCCTCCAATTCTCGTTCTGCAACATAAAAAGAAAAAAGAATTTTAATCGAAGAACTTGGGGATCATGATATTTATGTGATGGATGAAATAAGTGATCAAATTAATGTAATTGGTATTATTATACAGGAATTATTACGAATCATTACACGATTTTGATTATACAAATACATGAAACAATTAACTCCAATTTTTTTTTTCTTATTATTAAAGACAGATTTAGATTTCTGCATTGTGTAAAATGCAATGAATAAGATATAGCAACAGGTATGAAATTTATTCATGACAATATATTAATTCGAATTGAATTAAAACTATATTACGTTTGACAGATCAAAAGATCATAATTTACACTTTAACAATTGGAATAATTGAATAAGATAATAAATATCGTTATATTGATAATATTTTATTCAACGATTTTCCAATATATTCTATCCAGTTGAAAAATTTTTTAATTGGATGACCTTATTTCTTACATTCTAAAATATTTCACGACATAATTGTGACAAAAATTCCAATAGACTGTATAAACGTTCAATTTAAGTGTTGGAACACTAGATATAAGTAATGATATTCTTTTCATATTTGAGCCATTGGTAATATTATTAATGTTTAATAATATTATACCATTCGAGAAAAATGTTGTGAAAACATTTATTAAAGAACATTTGGTTAGATGTTGAAGAGAACATCACCCTTCCAACACTTATTCGTTAAACACTTTTAATATTTTTACGTTATTGGCAATATGTTCTTATGAGAAAGGTATAAGTTTTAATGATTCGATACACCGTGATTATCTTTATGTGTGATTATAAATCGAACAAAATTGGCAATCTGATGGCTTGCTTGATTGCTATTGTAGTTAAGTATCGTTAACAATTTAAAAATGTAATTTACATTGAAAGTGAATTGTTAAACCTTGACCAATACGAATTTTATGTAATAATAATAATCGTAAATTTTTCAACTTAAATTTTGATGAGGTTAAAGCCTTATTTAATATTATATGAGTTATAATATTGAATTATACTTGGGGAATATATCTATAATATTGGATAAAATTATTAACCATAATAAATTTTAGGATATAAATCTATTTGAGAGTAAAATTCTCGAGAGTTGCCATCAAATCTTTTTTCCCTAATGAATTTTGATAACAACTTTCATTTGTAATATTTATTAGCAGAAAATAATTAACGAGACTTTGAACAATTTGACTTTCAAATATTATACGGCTTAAATTTTAAAACAAGAAAGGGCCAATTTTAAAATATGGATGCAGCCCATAAAATTACGAATTTTCAATAGTTGAATAGTTAAAAATCTTGCGATTAGAATCTAGGAAATGATCAATACAAATGGATCACTGTAATTTACGAGTGAATTGCAATAGAAAATGAAATTAGTATTAATGCTATATCAAACAAAGTACTTAGATACTAATTGTAAGCGAAAAGCAGATATCCTTAAGGTTTAACAGAATATCTTCACATGAAATCTGAAACCTACTGGATATTAAGTGGAGACCTCAAGGCCCTTTCACCCTTGATGCGAGAATAGATAACCGAGCATCCTTAGATCGTAGCCTCGATTTTGCAGTATGTAAATATCTTTTAGCGCACATCGATGATTCAACGTGTGATAATTCTTGCATAATAAAATAAATTATCGCTATCAATAAAATAGATCAATTAAATAACAGTTTGGAATAATAATTCGAAAGAATATATGTTATATATTATCTCCTATATATAGAGTCACAAAATTTGTTTACTCCAAATAATTTAAAATAAAAGTAAAATTTTTATTAATAAAAATTGTCAAAGAAAATGGTAATATTAAAATAATGGTAATATTAAAATAACTTTGATCTTTCAATTCTCACAAAGTTTTTTTTTCCCTATTAAAACTTTAAAAAACAAAAATGAATTTTCTAGAGAAAAAAAACATTGAGTTTAATCTAAATCTAATAATTTAGAATTTAAAATAATTGCAAAAATAATGCAATTTTGAATTACTTATTTAAAATATATTATTAATAGGTGTATGTGTTATTGTAAAAATTATTTGAATAAATAATGGACAAACTGTGTGATGATATAAATAGAAAGTGATCGTAAAGGTTAGTTTATCGAGAAAGTATTTCAATTTCTAAATGCTGGCGACGAAAATGTCATAACAAAATAATTTACAACGACACTGCAATATTTCTCTGAACAAACTATAGTAATACCTCCATAAGTAGCAGTAGATATTTATTTTGAGACAATGCCATTTATAAAGGAAATATGAGAATGTTAATCATACAAGCAATAGAATTTCTCGGCTTCAGTAACTCAAGCGTTCACTTTCATGTTTTGCTGACATATTTGGTCCGACGGTGACAAGAAAAGAAAGTGTGTTGCAAATGAGAACGAGTGGCAATGAAGGCAAAGAGAATAAGATGAAATAAGAGTGAGCGAGATACGTGTAAATTTACGATATTATTATTGTTAATTTAAAATTATTTTAAATACGCCGAGTTTGGTCTCATTTTCATCAGTAAAATCGCATGAACATTATGAATATATTTTTATGAAGCAAAAATTAAAATTATACAATATTATGTTTTTCTCTAAATTATATTTAAATGCAAAAAGAAAAATCTTGAATATATATATAGAATAACATTGATTGATTGATTCCAAAGCGATTGTTAAGAAACAGAAACTGATTGTTAGTTACACATAGAGTAGTTATAGAATAGAGCCTTATAAATTAAACTACATATTAGGAAGCGACGTCGATTGATGATCAAATGTGACGTGATATACTTGAGAAATGAACACTGCATTTTTTATCAAGTTTCTGATATTTATCTGATCGTAGATTTGTCAAAACATTAGTTCTGATAAATAATACATCATTACTTTACATTTGATTGATTTTACGACCTTGCTATATCGTGATCTATACTTTTAAGAACTGAGTTAAAGAGATATTAGTGTATTACTTGAATTTCTTTTTAATTTTTTTAAATTTTGTTGTAAAAGTACAAAATAATGTAATTATAAAGGATGAGTTTAATAATTGAATTGACTGTTGTACTTAACTTTTTTGGAAATCAAAAAAAACCCTTCCTATCAGGCAGGAAAATTATCAAAAAGATATTTACTTTATGATAATTAAATTCAATGGAAAGTTTTTTATTTAAATTTTATTTAATACAATACGAATAAATTTTCTTATCAATCTCTATTATCAATCTGTAAATCCAGATAACATTTTATTAAGAATTTATCGCGCAATTTCATTTTTTTTTTAAATTACCTTACCTACGATTTCACTTTCATCGTATGATCATTTTTTACTTATACAATACTTTGATACTATGATTATTCGAGATAATTATTTAATCAAATATTTATTTTGCACTTTATCAATTAATTTTTCTGAGCCACTATCTTATATTTAATAACTTTAGAATTTATTGGTCTTATTACTTTATATACCTATCTTATTTTATTTCATAAGCTTAAATCTAATTTTTCTAATCATTCATTTTTTATTAATAAAAAAAAATAATTTTTTAAATCATTTAAATATCTTCAATAATTAAATTATTGAATATAATTAAATTATCTTCAATAATTTTTATACAAAGCAAATTATTCTACTAATTCATTATTATATTATAATATTATATTATTACTATAAATATTAATAGTATATAATTATTACTATATTAATAGTAACAAGAAAAATATTTATTTGCATAAGATGTCGCCACTATAACATTTACTACAAAAATCCATATCAATAGCAAGATTTTTAAAATAGTTATCTTATCGTGAGTTGAACAAAGTATCAAAATGCATGCTAGCTACGGTTTCCGCGATATATCGAATCGATAACTACTTATATCACGTATATAAAAGTTAAATTCTACTTGCATATATAAAAGTACAAATTTTCCATATTAATTACGCGATTAATTCAAAAAATAGCGTATTAAGTTTTTCAGAATTTTCCAGCATTTTTTTATTTTAGTTTGGATCAATTAATGGACATTACAATGATTATTTTACACTATATCATAAATAGATAGTTACAATAAGTTTTATATTTTTATATAACACTACAATATTAATTATTTATATTTATATTTATGTTTACTATTTGCATTGTGTGATAATGGATATATTAAAAAATAAATAAATTGAAGAACGTTCCATTTTACTCCAATTTTAAAAAGATTCAACTTAAAATTTCTGTTCAACGCTCGATGTCATTGTAGCTATTCCTGAATACGTTTCTTCATGCACTCATAAACGTACATTGGAAAATAACTTCTTACTTATAACACGCGATGTATTACAATAATTGCAATAGAATAACAATGCAACAGGAAGTGGAAAAGAAGGATTAGTTGATAGGAAACGACACGATAGAAGTGTAAAGTAACAAGAAGTAATAAACTTTTTAATCTTAAGAAATAAGTAATAAATTTTCTAGAACTTTATGGAAAAATATCACGCCTGTTTTGAACAAAAGTTTTCGCATAGCTAGATATATCTATTCTATAAAAAGATTATTTATATTGAATTAATATGTTGCAAAATTTCATTGTAAAGTTAGCGTACTTTACACTAAGAAAAGATTAAACTTCATTATTATTTTGCATAGCAAGATTCATATTAATATAGATTTTTATGGATGATTGTATACAAGTATGAAAATATTCGAAAATTTTCAAAAAAAAATAATATGATAAACAACAAACATTAATCAATGAGATTTGAATGAAAAATTAGATGAAACTCAAGAATTACAATGAAATAATGAAATAATTGATGATAAATTCATTCTTTTTTTTATTCAACATGATGAATTATAATTTACGAAACTAAATAAAATATACGTGATATAGTTAATGATAACAAGATATATATGGATAACCGAATAAACTTTAAAAATTGTCTTTTTTCCGAAATAAACTGATATGAAACGAATACATCCATGTAATATAAGAGTCTGCTGCATTACATTATGATGGCCCGATAAAAAAGGAATCTGAAAGTGTGAAGTGTCATTGAACTAACATTTTATATCTTTTTTTTTCTTTCTTATGCTTCTTTCTCCTTATATTTCTTTTTTATTCTCATACAAATGATACATAATTCGTATATTAGCATCAAAGATGCCGCGATGATCCATCTCATCGAAGGAAAAAAAACGAGTAACTTATCTCACGTTTCAACAACGGCCATGAAAAGAAATAATATCTTTTTCAACGGCATCGAAGTTACTTGCCATTTTTTTTTTGTTCCAAATGTATACCTATACATGTAGTTAACCCCTAATAATGCAGATTATTTATAGATGAACTTCTATGCAAAATAAGTAAATAGTAAAGTAATCTTTTTTTTTTTTACGAAAATCTTAAAAACCGAGCGATCCTTAGAAAAAATTATTTAAAATTATTCAAAATTGATGAAATATATTTTTTTTCTATATTAATTATCATCACTTTAATTCTCTAATTAATTTTTTTATTTTAATAATATGTAGTACAGATATAGATACTACATTATGATGTAGTGTCTGCAAAAAATTAAACTTTTGATCAATAGTAGATTATTATAAAATATTATATAGACAAAATTTTGGAAGATGAACAATTTTACACGGATTCTCGACTGCATAAAAACTTAATGTTCCTATAACTACGTTGTTTGAGAGTTAAATATTATTATTATCCGAAATAGGGTTCAGAATTGAATAGTTAATAAAAATTCCATCATTAAGTCGATGCTTAGTATGATTTAAACAGCTAATTTATCCATTGCTTTATGAAAAATAATAGAACAAGCGAAATCAGCAGATAAAAATTTTTATGCATCTTTTTTGCCAGATAGTACTGTACGCATAGGTTTCAAAAAAAAAAAAAAAGGAAAAGAAAGAAAAGAAAAAAAGAAAACGCAAAAATATAGTGATTTTAAATATATGTTATATATATTCACGATTCTGCCCTATGAAAACCGGATATCGCATCTAATATCACTTAGCATATATAGCGCAACAGAATTTATTAATTTAAAGGATTAGAAAGTGTGTTTTAAGATTTGACGATCATTTGAAACTTGATTTATTGCTGCTACGTGTCCGGTTACAAGGTCTAGAATTTTCAGAAGGATGGCTATACGAGAGAAAATGATTGATAGAGTCGTAATCTTATACCTTAGCACTCTTTTCAATGCCGAACATAAAGTACTTGTAATATCCATTATTATTATTTTGTTATGTTCTCGATAAGTATGCAACATGTATCACATCCTGTTTAAAACCGGATACTATTCGATTTTATGCCATCCGGTTATGTATGTTTCTGTACAGAATTTTATTAAATAATATATAAGTGAATGGAATAATTCGTAAATGGAAATTGTAACAAAAATACATAAAAATACAATAAACACTCTCTTACTTTAATTTTTTATCTTTGTATAAAATTTTTAATTACGTAAAGTCTATATGAGATCTATATTTGTTACGCATCCTCGTCTTATTATATCGCTATTGAGTATCAATATGGATGTTGCGTCGTTATGCATCGTTGTCTATTACAATTAAGATTCAAAGACACGTAACGGAATCGATCCGTCGTTTGTCAGGTTTTCCTCGTCATATTAAGGAAATAATAAGGTGCAGTAATAATACTTTCCATCCAATTGTAAGCCAGTTTAGATGGAAAGTATCGTTATTGCATCTTTACTCACTTACATTTCTATCATGGAAAGAATTTCTTGATGCATTGTCAGGATTTTTCTAATGGAATATGCTGATATTGGATAAAATTATTAAATCGTGTATCGTATTACACGATATATACATTATTGGATAATTCTTAATAATTGAAAGGATTATACATAATAAATGTAAATCCATCTTAAAGAATTCTCAATTAATATTTAATAATTTTTTAAAGATTTAGTTAAAGATAATTCCAATTTTTCCTATATATATGTCTCTCTAATCTGTATCCTTATTAAACATATTATTATATTATAATTTTCTTGATTACATTATATATTTTCATATATAAAGTAATATTTTTAAATTATCATTTTCAATAGATTTTAAATAGAAAAGAAAAAATTATTATATGCGGAATACGATCAAAATATCATCGAATTTTCATCGAACGATAAATTCTTAGCTACGACTGCAAGCACGTGTTGTTATCGCATGTCTCCCTTTTTCTCTTTCTTTTCTTTCGGATATGTCATACTCTATCAAACATCACTAACACAATCTCATCTAATTACAAGCAAAATGACGGTGCGCTCCTCTTATCGACTATATTCGCCTCTCTCTTATTTTTTCTGCAACATCAAACTGCAGTCAATTTCAACCGAGATTCAAGCCGAACATCCCTCCTTTTTCTCCTTTTATACCGATCAGCAACTCGATCCATCTTCCTTTCTTTTTTTTTTTTTTCTCGACGGATATTCGCTATCGAAAAATCTTATCCTCACCAACAAAAAATAAACGTTGCTCCATGTTAGATACTCGTTATTATTGATTCGTGACAATCTGAATCATGATTTGAACATTTTCTTAACTACGCTTTAATGAATTATGCATTTAATAATGAATAAGACGATATGAACAAGAACACGAAAAAACTTTTAAACTCTTTATAAGCAGCATATTTTATTCTAATTAATTCATACCTTATAAAAATATTTTCAAGTAGATATGAAGTTATTTTCATGTTTTTATAATCAATAATATTGCTACGTTAAATAAATTTATAAAATCAGAGGATACAGAAAATATGTAAATTCTTTATTTGAGTGAGAGATAAGATGAATATTGTTTCTTTATATTTAATTCATATTGATAAAACATTTTATAGTCAAATTGAACTTTGAAACTGTAAATATTGTACTAGCATCTCAAAAATGTTGATCTCGATAATTGTCTTTTTATATTTTATATTTACAGTATAAATTTCCATAAATTAAAATAAAATGCTATAAAATTTATCTAATGTTACATTATTAAACAACATCATGTATGATTCATTTGAATAAATTATTTTCTACATCGTGTAAAAAAACTTATGTAGACGACTGTAGAATTGAAAGAAAGAGCTAAATGAAACGTCGAGCTCGATAAAAAAATCTTTCAATACAGAATATTTTTATAAAATATCGAATCTATCTATCATTAACCAGATCGATAATTAATGTCATTAATGTAAGCACACGTGTACTCAGAATATACGTCTGATAAAAATGATAAGTGCCTGCAAAAAATATCTACACTTAAATACTATTAACGTGCGTTTTTTTTATGCATATATGTATAATCAATGATAATATGACACACATCTACGTATCTACAATAATATTCAACTATTCATCGCTAAGAATGATCTTGTAAAAAGTTCATAAATGAATTATTAATAACATATGTTTGATATTGCGTATTTAAAAATGATTTGATTCAAATATATGAAACTGTAGAACAGAAATTTTCTTATCTTAAATATGAATATATTAACAACGAATGTAAAAATAAATTTTGATTTCAAATGCGATTACGTAAAAAATAGTATAGGAAATTTTAAACTATAGTTTTATACAAATTATATACAAATTAATTTGTCAATAACTATGATATATTGTATATTATATCTCTATATTTTATATATATATATCTTATATGATATTATATAAATATATTTTATATTAATAAATATTGAGATATAGTTATATTAAATATAATTACACCTATTAATTTATCTCCTTTAAAAAGCAAATAGTATTTAATTTATACTTAATTGGAATAAATTATTAAAATAAATTATTTAAAATTTGAAGATTTATTATTTATTTAATATATTCTATCGATATATTCTATTCCTTTATGAGAAATCTTACTAAACATGATCTCACTTTCAACGAAATTTATATTTATAATAATCATAATTATAAAATGTTATTTTATAAAGTTTGAAAAATAGAACAAAAATTGTTTAATATCTTTAATAAAAACAAATAATATTAACCTTACGCAAAAATATATAATAAAAACAAATAATGCTGTATCTGGAAAATATATATTAAAACGATAAATAAATTATAAAATTTAACATCAATAACTTAAAAAATTAAGAAATGGATTCGAATAAAGCTACAATAATACATGCATATTAATTTTCTAAAATTTTAATATAAAAAGAAACGAATAATACGACATATTTTCTGTAATAATCAATGCAAGTTTATGTACAAAACATTGAGTTATTTACTATATAGAAACCAATAGCTTAAATCTATATCTAACTAACCTATATCTTATAACTTATATCTATAAATAAACGAAGTTGATAATTAAGATTTATTAAAGATATAATTAAGAGTTTATGAAAAAAAAGAATTTGAAAAAAATGGAAAAAAATAAATAGAATGTTGTAAACTTACTCAATATTCCAGATAAAATCCCAGATAAAATTGTCTTCTATGAAATTGTTCGTTGTATCTTCAAATTCTCAGCAATCAACGAATATATAGATAACCGGCATTTGAAGCACAAATCCACAATAGTCGTAAAAAAAAACACTATATTTCACATTTATCTCAATTTACAATTTTCTATGTCCACTATACTTCACAGTTTTATTGCAAGGTTACCGTGTTACTCGCTTTTTATAAACGAACGCATACGATTTCGTGCCATGCGTCTAGTACCAATCTAATATTGCATTTGCGCGCGAGAACAATCACGCGCGTGCGTAGACAAGCCGACATGTTTATATATTCCATCATGTATTTTTCGTTCATATAAATGTCACATGTATGTACATCACGATTAACATTTCAAAATAATGAGACGTTGCACACTCGTTAAGTTGTTAATAAATATTTTTTCCTTGTTTTTGTCACCTTCTTTTATTTTTCATACGTCACGAACTATTTCCCTGGTCCATTGCTGTTCCCATAGTTTCTTGAACGATCAATCAAACAACTCCTAAACACGATATCTAGTATCACTGTACTAGAAAACACTACGCATGTGGAATGTGAAAATTAAATCGTAGAATCGACGAGAATTAACGAGTAAACACGTCTAGATAGTTCCGCAAAAAACATAACAACGCACATCGAGCTTCCGTCCGCGTGCCGCGCACTTTTGCACACGCGCACTTCAATTGTCTTCTCTCGTCGTCTTTCTCGTGTCCGCGTGTCATTCCATCCTCCTCCTACTTCTGCTTCTCCCCCTCATGTAACGGGAAACAACAGTTCCCCCCATTGGAATACGTTACGGTGCACGTTGACTTTCGTTTTATCTTTGTCGTAAACAATTTTCTGAATTGTTGAATCACACAAGATTATATCAAACTTTTATCGAGAATATTCTCCAGTCTGCTCCACGCGAATCTCCTTTCTTTTTCGATAATTTTTTCTAACATGTATTAGTGTATATGCGAAATGTCACGAAACTACTGCACAACAGTGTGGAGAAATTTGGTGAATCTCCAATGATCGGAACGTGATCGAAATGAGTTATGGAGTATGGTAATATGCAGAGAAGAATCTAGAAACGTGGAAAAATGCAAGTGATACGAATATAACACTACCGATAAATTCGATGTGCACTTGCATGCGGTCCGTAACTTACTAAGAGTGCTGGTAGCAGCGACACGCCGACGAGGTGCATGGTGGCTTGCGGGTACCGGCTAGGAGGGGGTACGTCCCTGGCACGGGGAGGAGACATGTTGGGCACTCGGCTGTCAGAAGAGCGAGGGGTCTTTCGTCGAAGAGTGGTGGTTAGATGGATGGAGGTGGCACACGGGTTTAGATGAACATCAAACTTTTACGACTGAAACTATCCGACTGACGCGTAGAGACTCTAAGTACCTACGGCATACATATACATACAGTGTTATCAGTGCAGTGAGAATCTTGTCCATACGAGAAGTACGTTGTGCTTTTAAGTATGTATCATTTATTGTCAGCAAACGATCTCGATGATTAATTAAATATCACCAATATCAACTTCGATATTCAGTTATAAATTTTATAGTTACTTGATTAAAATAAAATTTTAGAAAAATATTGTGATAAATATTGGATAAAAAATAATAGGTTTTCAGATAATGTGAAATTGAAGAATGTATTCCCAATAATTGATCAATAAATCGAATATAGTTATATAATCTACGTAAAGTAATCTATATAACATTTTATATTTCTTTATTACTTGTAATATTATGTTATCTATGTTATCTATAGATAATATCTTCTATTTCAAGAAATATAAAATTATTTCGATATTAAAAATTTTTAAAATGATATAATATATATGTATCCATATGTACACATTTAAAATTTTATATAATTATATCATATCAGTAAAAATAAATATATCTATAGTTAAAATCAAGGATTAAATATATAATTTATGTATATTTCTCAATATTTATTATTGTAATAACATAAAAGTTAATTTTCTTGAATAATAGAAATTCATACATATAACTCATTAACACATACTCATTTATATTATATAAATATATAACAGAATTTATATTTGCATTTTATATTTATATTCGTATTTTGATTCGCGCACCTTCAATGCTGCTGAAGGATCCGGTCTTCAAGAGTTAAAATAAGAAAAAAAAGATGAAACAAACGACCTGAGTGGCAAATACCATTCGAATACTCCACTCTCTTTTTCCAACCACTGTTATCGTCTGCTTAAACTCGCTTTACTTTTTTTCTTATTTCTCATTTAAAAACTCATCAAAAAGTCGTCAAAAAAAGCACTAAAAAATAATATATCCGATATATTATATCAGATGTAGTCCGATCTAAAATTGATCTCAAAAGGAAGAAGAAGAAACTCCAAGAAATAAAAGAATCACGCAACAGATTAATACATCTGTTAAAGAAAATATTAATTTTAGGATAAGATAATATTACTTTATAAACAATACGATGATAAACCGGAAATTATTTTATCAGATGTCATATTTATAAAATCAATTTTTTTTACTGTATTTAACTATATTTAAAATAACAGATTATTTTTATATTGCATATATTATAATCTTATAGCGATCAGATATTATTCAATACTAGACATTATAATTCAATATGATGTATATTTAATAATCAATTTAATAATAAGTCAATGTTAAACTATATTTGCGTAAATCATCAATATGAAATTATTAATTAGTTATAGTCATATGAAAGCATGATTCGTTGGCATAGCCGCTATAAAAATAAAATTTTATACTTGCATAGCGCATTCCTTGCAACATGTATGGTTGGACAGGTTTGCTAAAAAATGAAAGTCACAACGCTTGTTTGGATTGATATTTTAGCTGCTATATAAAAATGAAAAGAAACAAGTAAGAATTAACCTCTTTTATCTGCTGCTTATTATCTTCAACTACTATTCAAATGTGAAAAGCTGTATGAAATGACACGTTTTCAATTACTTGTCAATTCAATATAATTTGAAAAAATTATAATCTGCAGGTTATATACTATAAATTTATATAGTATATACTATATATTTAACATATTATTTATAAATTTCATAAAAATTTATAAATAATTTATATTCTTCACTTTTTAACATAATTACTAACAACTATATTATAATTTAATTTATTATATAGAATATTAATAGCATTAATCATTAACATTAATCATTATATTAAATTTGAATATATTTATTTAATTTATTGTGATTAAATTAATTTTAATTTTATTCTTATTTGTATCAAGAAAAGAAAGAAAGAAAGAAAAATAATCATCATCAAATTTTGACCATTTTCTATCTCTATCCTTTTTTCTTTTCAAAACAAACCTTCGTCATAACTCTTTAATTATAATTAAATTAATTATAATTAAAGAAAGTGGTTTAATTAAATGTTATGGTAAGAACTATTTGAATAATGAATGAAAAAAAATTATATATACTTTCCATATGCAAAAAAATTTTATGAGGGTTATCTGTTCCCCTCTATAGAATTACTTCAAAAAAATTTATTTCACGCTAAAAGATCTGCGTCGTCATGTAAAGTTATCGAAATAAGAAAATATGAAGATACTTCTGGCTATGAACGCATATATTATAAGAAGAAATGCACCACCTGGCTTATAAAAAATTCTTCTTATGTGCGTTTTTAATTACTTCTCGCCAGGTTTCGATTATCTGCTGCGTTTCGGTTTATTCAGCTTCTCCTCCTGATTAAACCGGTTAATCAAGGTCCTACTATATTTGGACATCAGCTACAATTTCATCAAGAGGCGTGTCTTCTTTATAATATGAATATCTATACAAAAAATAAGGAACAATTATTACTATTCATTATGAAAGAACTGAGATGTATTAGTGTTGTAAATAATGTATTTAATTAAATAGTATAATGAAATTGTCATATCATTATGATACTCTTCGTAAGAATTTCAAATTAGATCGAAAAATTTAAAAATATTATAATTTTATTAAGTATCTATCTATATCTTATAAGAAAATTATCAAAGAATTTTAAGAATAATAATAAATTCTAATTTTTCCCAATTTTGACCGGTTATTCTTTAAAATTGTTGAGTTCTAATTCTAATTTTCATAAAAATTTGACAGCGAAAATATCATGATTGATAATTTACATTAATCGTATGATATCAATTGTAATTAAAAATCGTTAAAAGAATATATTAAATAAAATTGTTATATCTATTCAAGTCACGTATACGAAATAGGCAAAGGTTTTTTTTTTTTCTTAAATACTTTACTTTGAGCAAAACATTTTGTTTACACCCAATGTGTAAGTATACGTGCGCAAGGATTGACTGTATTTTCCAGGGAATGTATTCTTCCACGACATGTCGTCTCGTTTTATCTCCATGAACGACATTGAAGAGAAAAAGTCAACGAGAACTGAAGCGTCAAGTTATTCGTGTGGGTAGGGTTTATTTTCTGTAGAATTTACACAAATCAGGGTCAATGTCCTGAGGATTAGAGCAAATCGGTTATATGGCCGAGGTGCTCATTGCAGACTCTTAGATCGATCGCTGCCATGCATTGAAATTATTGTTGATCCCAGGAATCCTTGGAATACTAAGTAATCGAAAATAAGCAGAACTTTTATCTAGATTATTATTTAAAGTTTAGTATTTTTTTAACTAGACATTTTTAATTTCGCAATTTCTTAAGTTAATTATTCATCTTTTTGATTTGAATATTTTCAAGTAGTAATTATCTTGGATAATTCATTTCGATGTGAAATAATATTTAAAAAATTTTCAAAACCGTGTTATTACGCTTCTATAGTTATTACATTCATAAAAATTATATATAAATTATGCATAAAAAAGATTTTGTTCGCTAGTTGATCATTTAAATGTGAATTATCTTATAACTTGTAATTTTGTAGATCTATTTATAAAGGAAATATTATCACGTGGAAGTAAAATATATAAAAAATGATAAATCCTCTGAGATTCTAAAATATATAATTACAGCATATAAACAGATATATTATTAATTTTATCATATAAGAAGAAATAATAATTATTATAATTATTATAATTATATTTCGCAAAGCTATATATAAATATATAAAGGTGATTTAGGATCAACCGAAGTTATCTAATGATTAGCAATGATTAATCCTAAATTATTTCGGTACTTGTCGTTTAATATAATGAAATAAATAAATGAAAGAATCAAGAAATGTGAAGGAAACACAGTGAAAATGAAAAAAACCCTCGAGCAATAATGATAAAATTTTATGATAAAACTTAGTTTATTACCCGCTTACAATTTTCATTGTTCATTCGATATTTTATCTATTATCAAAAGTTATGTCTTCGCCTCGGAAAGTGCAGCTTTACTAATTAAGGATCAATATTACTCAGATGTTTTTATTATTAAATAAAAATTCTTATTCATATTTCAAGAGATATAACTTAATTACGAAATGGTGTATATAAAAATTAAAAAATTTATCCTCTCCTGACAACAATATGTTATTGTTATTATAGAATCAAGAATTTTCTTTACAGAATCATATTTTCTACGTTACGATCTTAATATCGAAAATACTATTATATAATCTTAATGTAGTAAATGAAATTTATACGTACATCATAAGATGCTGTGATGAAAGATTAAAAGTCTTGTGTACCCGAACAACAAAATACACGATATTGATATTGAACTGATTTTATCAATTTCTATATTACGCCTACTTATAATAGTATTGTAATTAATGACAGTTGGCGTTTTGTAGTCGTAAATAAAACTGCGCAATGATTTGATGACGTGGAATACTGTATTAGACCTAACAAGTTTATACACTGTAGTCTTAAACTGCACTTGGCAACTACGTTTGGCATTTGTCCATCCGCTTTTTACATTTAATTGTATCAATTATATCATTTATATCTTTGTATTATTTTTGGCATTAACTATCGCAGTTATAAAAGGATAGCGGAACACGTCGCTGCCAAAACATTTGGATCATCTTCAATTATTCGACCATTCCTTTTAACGCCGACTTCTGAAAACACGTATCTTGAATAAATACTTTCTGCATAAAGTTACATCGCGATGAATACGCATTAAACATTGCCCGTAATCTAATATTTAACATTTTCGTGTGATGTAAAATAAGATCAATGTCTTAACAATTGATTATCCTTAGAAATTGTTCCAAAAGGTGGAGAACAACCTTACAAGTGGAAAAATAACGAATGAAAACGTTATATTTCATAAATACAACTACAACACTCTCTCCTTTCTCCCATATAAATCACAAATTTGATAGAATCTTTCGAATTTTAACGCGTAACCAAAACATTCGTATTCATTTCGTTTCTCCGTTTACCCCTTTCCTTCCTTCCTTCCTTCCTTCCTTCCTTTAGCTTTTACCTTTTCCACTTTTACGCACTTTTTATTTTACACGCGTAAATTCATATTATTACCCCACACGAAGCCGCACACGCGTGTATAAACGGCCACAAACATATCATTGATCTCCGCATCGACTACAGTCGTTCTTGTGAAACGAATAAGAAGCGTGAATACGTTTTAGGAATAGGATTTGTAAACAAGTCGTTTGCGAAATCGAGACGTTGGATCGAGTGAATCGCGAGCGGGAGCATCGATTGCGATGGTTAACCATACGGTATGTATTACTTTTCTGTCGCGATCGAGTTGGTGGACAAGTTGGTGATCACCACGGATGTTGACCGCGTTTTGTTCACGACTGTACCGGCAGAAATAGCGGCCCGCCGCGCCGATAGGATCGTATGTGATTTCGTTACAGCGTGAATTATACATACTCGTTACATTCACGAGAAACGCAATATACGTGGATTGTCACAAAGTATATACGACACCCGGATAAATTTATTTGGACGTAGACGTTCTGCCTTTTATTTCCTGCCATTTGAATCGTGCGAAACCTTCTCCTCTTGTGGATCGCTTATTAATTCGACACTAGCTGTCATGGAAGCATTTGCAGCGTGCGATGAAATATAAAGCAAGTTTTAGCATATACGTCTTTACAGAATAAAAATAATGATTTAGAGTTTACAGGATATTCGTAGTACGTATATTTTTCTATTAATCCTTATTTTAAATACTTGTCCAAACTGTCTCGAACTTAGGTTCCTTTTTCTTCTCAATTTCCTGTGCTAATTATACATTTGTAATGTAATCGTTTATATGAGTAATAAATATTTCTTGAATAAATGATTTCTGATTTCGTAACAACACATCTTTTCGGATTATTAGATTACAGTTGTAGGGAATTCGTTACAGAACGAGTCATACCATTGTATTCGATAAAAGAAACGATCTCAAGACGAAATTTATTATGTTGGAAAAGAGCTAACAATAAGTGAAAACTGTTGTCCGAAAATATTTGTCCCGTACTGTACGTCATACAGCATCAAAGTACATGTCTCATAAACTATTTTAGAGTTCGCAAAATACGTTCCAAACAGCACGTATTCGTTTACCACAACATGACACGGCTCCCATACTTGTTATGAAATGTTATTTGAATGAGAATACACTAATTCTTCGTTGAAATTTGAACGATGTTTTGATTTTCTTCACGATGGGTTGGATTTTCTTAATATCTTTATGTTTAAAAATGATTAATTATATACGGGCGTATATTTAACCCTTTAATTTCTTTATTTAATTTTGTGCTGACATTCTTATTATTTTTTGACTTCTTATTTTTAAAATAATGAAAATAAAAATGTGTGCACGAAGGTAAAATGGAACGTTTACCTTTAACTTTGAATTCTGAAAACAAAAGGAGTACAAGATTTCTTTAGAAATTTTAAATAGGCTTTGCATTATAAAAAAATGAAAAATTTTGTTAAGAAAATTGTTTCATTACGAAAGAAAATATTATTCTTTTCCATCTTTCCATTTTTCTATTTCCATAAGAGTTCTGTTTCACTTTATGTTGAAATTTAACATTTTGCATGACAAAAATAATTAAATGAAACATCAAAATGTAATATAAGAATTGTGAAATCCAATATTTTATTGTTAAAAGAAAAATAGTTATACGTGACACATGTTCTGATATAAAAAAAAAAAAACATTTCTTATTAAACGTATATATATTTGCATGTAGATTTCTTGTCACTTCATAATTTTAAAACATATTATAATTATCATCACAATATGTTCTGTAAAACATGTTGCAATCGTTGAAATAAATCTAACTAGAATTAAATAATGCAATGATCGCAGGATTAATATTTTTATTTATGATAAAATAATATTATAACCTGAACATATTGCACTTATTGATAATATTAATCTGTAGGCTTTATATAACGTGATTCAATTAATGATTCTATACTATACGATGATAAGACGCTTCGTAGAACACAAATGAGAACACATCTTATCAGAAACGCAAAACGGTAATGATAATTACTTTCTATCTATGTATATCGAAAGCTTAATGTTACATTCTTCGTATTAACTGTATTTGATAGTTCAAATATTTGGTAATCTGACAAGAAATCATAGTAGCGATATTACTGATATTCAAGATTTTCATTTCAATAAATGTCTCTGTTGAATTGTTACTATATTATTATTTTCAAATGTATATATATATTCTGATAAAAAAAAGTATCTCTCTTTATCGTTTACATCAATATAAATTATAACCCGGTATTTTTCATATATCTGTAATTTTTTTATCTTAACATAATAATATACAATGAATATTAAATGAGATATTTTATCGATCGTATAAATATTGCGATAAAGATTAAAAGTTAAATACTCAATAATTTTCTTTTTCTCGTGAATTGTAAGTCGATAAACGATTCGTAAAAGATTTTTATTCGTAAAAATGATAAAGACCATCGATGTAAAATTATTACTGTACACAGACAAGTAAAATTATATTAAGAGAAACTCGTCAAATTTAATGTACAACAATTTTAAATCGTAGACTTAAAAGAGCAAGAGGAACATTCCCCTTCATTCTTTTCCCTATAATTACAATTACATACAGATGTAACATTTTTCATTCGATATTTTAACATTAACCAAATAATTTTTCAAATGAAATCAATCAATCAAACCTGCATTCCTTTCGACCAACTTATCGGCACACCTGTTAATTAAATACAAAAAGAAACGAGAAGTTCGAAATTTTCTCCAAGTGTGTTCAAATTCTTAAAATTAGTAGCTAGTACCTCCTCGTAATATTTACGTTTGTTAAAAACGTTAACGCGATGATATAATTATTTAGGAAAGAAGATTATATAGCATTACATAATTCACTGGATACAGAAATTTTATACATCAATTTACAAATGGTTTCGGCATACAAGGCGCCCCTGCTTACTTGTAAGAGACATACCACTCTGTATATGGCAACATCAATCGGTGTCGCGGCTTAATGTTTTCATTTATAACTTCACTTTGTATATCGCTACCGACTGTACGTTCCTTCGTCCGCATCGGTTGGTATTTTCGAAGATGATCATTTTGGAGGAATGCACGCGCACACAGTTACAGCGGTTCGCGCCCGCCGACAAGTAACTTATACGCACACCTCAGTTGCTGCATTCTCGCGCCAACGTTCATCGGCTTGCATACAACAATCTTGTGATTATGCGCATGCAAATACTAACACACGAATGCAACATCGTAAATTGCTCTCTGCTCTGGAACAAAATGCCGTGCTGCGGTTTATGCGTTCATGTCGCTGTTATGTCGAGGTTTTTGCCCGAGCTGCCACCGTGTTGGGTTACAAATTCTGCCGGTATTTCTTCTTCGCCGTCACCGCGGCCTTCTTTTACTCTCTTTTCGCTGCCTGTTCGCGCGCCTATACCCCCCTTGTCCACGTTGCGCACTGATATTCACGTTCTCTTGTTCGTCGATGCTCCGTTCCCGTCCACCCCACCAAGAAAACAGAAAACACGAGGATTGACCCCCTTCCCTTGTAATATCGCGCGAAATTTGTGATACAATTACAACCGACCGTAAAAGGAAGGAAAAAAAGAAAGAAAAAAAAAGGAAGAAAGTACACGAGTCACATCAGCTTCTATGTACACGTATTAAGCCCTGTGCACACGGTTTTTGCCCCGACAAAATGTTTTCTACATTTGTCCGTTGTGTTGTTGCTCTCCGATTGGAAGGAAAATTGGAGGAAACGATCGTATAGATCGTGGGGCGGAAAATCGCTCGTGTGCATCGGACCTAAGGCTTCGGTCGGACGATATTGAAAAAAAAAAAAAAAAGAAAAAACCAAGTTATATATCGCGTATGTTGCAACGTCCATTGTAAGGTTCATTGGATAGCATATGAGCAATCATACAAGACGTCGAATTTGACGGCTTTAACTTATGTAACTGTTCGATACGATATAACGTTGCAATATACGATGCAACACATACTTAATTTTTTTCGACTGTTGGCTGCACGTTTTTTTTTTTTTTGGAAACAGGTTTTAACTTGTTTGTAAAATTATTTCCAAAATTTATATTTTATTTGATAGAGGATTAAATATCGTATGAAGAAAATTTAGAAGTTACAGATTAATCGTTTTAAAATCATATGAAACTATATATAATTTGTTTCTATTGTATTTCTTTTTTCAATTGAAAACAAAGGAGATATGGAAACTTAGAGAAATGAAAAAATTATTAACATGATGGTACAAAGATGAGGGAAAGATAAACGTGTAATTCCATCTTTGATAATTTTGTAATCTTTAGCGTTGGATATTAGGTGACATCCATCTAATGTAATAGTAATATAGATTATGTTTCGTGGTTTACAATCGTCTATTAATGGTTGTATTAATGGCAACTATCTGAATCATGTTTACGCCAATGCATTGACGTTCGTATCTCACTTGATCTTGACATATCCCGTTTGTTCACTTCATCTTGCAATACTATATGATTCGATTTGAGATATGACTACTTCTTTCAGTAACAAAAATTCATCTTATATTTATGATTGCGCGAGTGAAAGTAGACATATAAAATTATAACCAATCAAACATACATTCTTACCACTTGCCATTTTCTCATTTTTCTTGTCAACTTTTATTTTAACATAAAAAAAAAAAAAAAAAACGAACAATGATAACGAGGATTATCAATTTCGAGCATCGAGTAAAGATGAAAAACGTTCGTGAAGAACAAATCGAACGATACTAATTGTAATAATTAATTGTAACTTTCGAATGCAAATCAATTGTCAAATCAGAAATTCTATATCTATATCTCCATCTTTGTTTCCATTTTTATTAGTAACCATTATCATTCGTAATCTTGAATTCTTGTTAATTGCTTGCCTAACGTAAAAAATTTTGTTGCTCGCTGTATCATAAATGAGTCATAAATTAAATCGTGAAACAATGAGTTAATCGAGATACTCAAACAAATATCGACAATTAATGAAGTGTCAACGTGAAATGATCGAGATTATATCGAACGAAGGAGAAAGCGATCTGTTTAATTATATGGTTGATTTATAATCCTATATTCTTTAATTCCAATTATTATTTCTTTTATTTTTTTTTTTTCTTTTTTTTAACATAATCGACTGCTCTATTTTATTTTCGTATGAATAATCAGTGACACACGAATATTTTTACAAGATGTTAGGATTCATGAGAAACAAGAAGCAAGATTAAAAAAAAGGTTTGACGTGTATTGATTAACAAGTAAGAAAACACGAACAAAGGTATTACAAAATAAGAGAACGAGCTGAAGATGGATGTGAGGGGAAAAGAAACTGATCATACGAAACACGAGGGAAAAAAACTCAGCTTCAATAACTCTCTGTCTTGTACACGTTGTAAATAATAATAACCAATTTATGCATCAAACTTGGAGCCATCAGTTCGCGCACTAAAATGGCCAATATTTCTGATTAAAAAACTGATTCCATGTCTGTTACGCCAATGCAATGTTCGGTTGGTCGCACAGTGTCGGTCATTTCGCATTTCTTCTTTGCCCTGCCCCTTCTACGTGCCTTTCTCAAACCAGTTTAAGATTAATTCATACTCGGAGATGTTGATATTCCTCGTTCAATTTCTCAACACGATAAAAATAATTTTATTTACGAGTAAATTTCACCTTTCGACGATTAAAAATTTACGAGATTGATAAATTACATTGTAACGTCGTTTTCGAGTGGGCGAATAATGTAAAGTTAGTTACTCGCACAGTTGTGAATCGAGCTTAAATTACCCTCCCACCGTCGCATCGAATGTTTCCCACATCATACGTCTTCTCGCCGACAAAGTAGCAATGTTGCATTCGGATTTATTCCATACCATACATCTTCCACGGGGCTAAACTCTCCATTTAAGATTATAGTTAGACGAATATATTGTGCATTGGCGTAGACAATCGATGGATACGTACTGATGGGATGAATTTACGTTAAATTCAATTTAACGTCACTCGAAATAGCTTCTAATTATCATATTTAATGAACATTCAGAAAAATTATGAATTAACAAAATATTTTCTCTGCATTGTTCCTTAAATATATTGATAACTGTTATCTAATTGAAAAAAAATTAAATTAGAAATCACAATCTGTGACAATTTCTTACTATTTTTTCACTATTTTAAGTACAATTGTTTATGGAATATTAATAAATCTAAGATAAATTCAATAATATTATTTGTTCCTTCATTAACAAATTTCTCAATTTTTATAATACCTTTGTAAAAGTGATTCTTTCTGAGTTTGTTTTATTCGACATGATTGTGAGTGATGTATACGATTAATATTATTACTTACTGTAAATAAAAAGTTGTGTATCTAGAACTCGATGGCTCGTTCCGATTCAAATAGATTTTGTTCAAACATATAATATAAAATATATTTTACAACAAATATAATAATTATTGTTACGATATAAATTTTATGGTGCCTTTTTATATAGAAATATTCGTTGTTAAAACGTATATATATAGATAGATATTCGAGTTTCTGGATCATTTGATTAATAGCGCTGGTTATTGTATACGCAACCACGGTTTAAATCAAACAACGCAATGAATGAAACCACAATTGTATTGTAAGCTTTTTACAGGTAGTTGAAGAAAAGGAATTCCTCTGCATAGTCTCGATTCCATCGAATGTCAATGTGTATGCATCGTCGTGACTGACCACGTCACCTATTCTTGATCATTGTCAACAGCTTGTTGCGACTAGAATTCCACCATTTCTATCAATTCTGATCTACGTTCAACAATTTTCTGTAATTTGATCGCAATCAAAAATTCTCTATATATTTGATCAATGAATATTTTATATTATAAAAATAATATAATAAAAATTATCAATTTCGATCATTGCCATAAGTAGCTGTATATAATTACAGCAATCCTGCTTTTCTCAATATAACAGTTTTTGAACAATTGCTCGTGAACAGTGAGTTCATGTTGATGAATTCGTGAACAGAACAGTTTGTTTCTGTGAATTGGTTTATGTTCATGAATTATGTTCGTTGATAGTGTGAATGTTTCTGTGAATAATAATATTCAATATGTTTATTATACAAATATACATGGATTTAATATTGATTTTAATTTGCAGGATTACAGTGAATTTCTTGATAAACTAATTTCCTTACAAATTTATTGAAACAATTATTGAAAAATATTATCCCATAAACAAAATTCGTTCCACGAACAGTTTGCATATAGTCGCCAGAATGACAGATCTTCAGAAAATGCACGTACTGTAAATAGCTTAAGGGATGATTTATGACACATGCTAGATTTGTTGAGCATGAGATCATAGCTATTTCTAGTAGAAAAAAAAAATCAGAATATTAGTACATAACAGGAACTGAATTTTTGATTCTTTTACTTCATAAATAAACATTACTTATCTTACCAGAGATTGGATTTAGCTCTTTGAACATTTATGTATTGTCTTGTCTATAACTTGTCACATTTTCTGCAAATAGAAAAAACATATATAGTTAAATTAAAAAAAAAAAAAAAATCGAAACAACGAATACGCGATTAAGAGATTTCGTTTTTAAAAAATTCTTACATGCATTTCATACATGATTTAAACCAGTTTAATCATCTAAGATAGAAAGGATTTCGGTTCAATCTATGCAATATAAATATTTTATTAACATTATCTATTTACTATTCGAATGAACGACACTGTCTTTTATTCGGAACTGTACTATACAACATTGTAACCACAATTTGTCCTTTTATCTCGACTAAGATCGGTTAACCGAGACTATGCACCGGTTTCCCCCTTTCTGGTTTCACCACAAGATAATCTCCAGTCGATTGGATGGCAGCAAGATTCAACGGCAGCGGTATTATTGGCAACTCACCAAAGAATCCTTCATTGGTTTGCTTCGCTTATATGCGTGTATTTCATACCTGAGAAGATACCCATTCCCTTTTCGTCGTTTTCTGTCCTTTCCTCCTTCCCCACCCCTCACGCTTTGCGACTGTTCACCACTATAATCGAGGGAGATCGTTATTTCGAAACTCCATTGCGGGCAAAACTTTTTACGAAGGTAAACCAGTTTCTTACGCCGTGCTCGAGTTTTTCCCTTTGTTCCACCGTGCAACGTCACTATCTCCCCTTTTCCTCGTGTCCTGTTGTCAGAGATCTTTTATGGAGGCCGGATTATTATGATCGATAACTTCATTTTGATAGTCGTTGATCAACTTTTCACGATTTCCTTAGTTAAGGTCGTCGCCTTATCTAACAGCATGATGATACCGCAGTGGAGCAAGTATACGGGCAAGATATCGTATGCATATGTTTCGTAATAAAATAAAATGAATGCTCGTTGCCACTTTGCGAGCAGCAGGTGATCGCACTTTGATAAGCAAAATATTCGATTGCTAGCGGAACGATACGACGCTACGTCGATGTTGCGTAGTTCAAGGAAAATTCATTTAATGGCAATTTTATTTAAAATATTAAAATTTCTAAGATTTTTTTTTTTTTTTAAAGATTTATTGACAATAAAATTTAAAATGCTTTTTGTTCTTTAATTTGAAAATTGGGAAAAGTAAGGAAGATGATAAACTATTTTATGAAATAAATTTCTGTGATATAAAAATATTCATAAAAGTTAAATATGATATTAAAAATGATGTATCATGTTATACATGTATTAACTAGAATGACCACGCTCTAGATCATTTATGATTCATACCATTATATGCATAGTTTAAAAATAATTTCTTTATCGAAATTATATGTTATTATATCACTAACAACTTGTTGTTAAAAAAAGTGATATTAAAAAAATTCTTCGTCCACCATCAATCTTTTGCTTATTTCTTATTCTATTTTTATTTTGTCTACAAACTTGAATAATATTCCTTTTATCAATTTCCACGAATACGTTCGTTCCTGAAAAAAAAAAGAGGAATAATTAGAGGAATAATCACCAATCATCACCAAATATGATACCTGATCTTTTAAATCTCTGACACCTTTCATTATTGCAATTACAAAAAATTTAATGAACGCTCGAATAATTAAATCACCATCAAATCCAAACTCGAATAATTCAAAATACGCTTTAGCAATTGAATATCTGTCATAATTCCGGAAGAGAAACGAGAGAAAAATTGCTGATAATGCGAACGCTCGATTCGCATGAGAGATCGCATAAATCTGACACCTAACGGACGAAAATGATCAGCCTTTTAAAATTGATCTTCCAGAAGATCGTGATTTCCTGCAAAGATTGTAATAATTCACGCACACATAACGCTTGTGCGGTTATATATGATGCAGACTGAGGGGTCAGCCACACCGCAGGTTATTTCCAGCCCTCTTGTACCACATTTCAGCCCTCTCACCGGCGCAAGTCATTTCTTACTGACACACGTGTCTTCTCAGACGCATTTGCACTCGATATATGCATGTCACGAAAATGTTTGGCTATTATCATGCGTACAATGGTGTCCCTTTTCCAAAAATTTGACCAAAATTCAATGTTTCGAATGAAAGCTATTTTCGAAATAAGTAATATCACTTACCTCGAAAATGTTTGACCATTATTGCATAATCATGTTTTTCTTTTTTCATAAATCTTCCCAAAATGCAATTTTTATTTTAAACGTATCGGAGTACAACAAATGCAGCTTGAATTTAAATCTTTGAATCTATCTAGCTTTGTTTTAATGTATAAATAAATTCTTTTCAAGATGTCTTTTTTTCTTTTTTTGTAAAGTTTCTTTTCTATTTCAAATCGAACAAAAATATCGTGCATATTAGCATCTTAATATATACTTAGCTCATGTTAAATATTTTATTTTGCAATACAAATTATTTTATTTGCATTTATTGAGTATTTCATACATACATGTTTTTTTTAATGTGATTACATAAAGTATATCTGTTGAAAAACAAAAAAAGCGTTTTTAAATAACTTGAAAAGATGATATGTTTCTTCACAAAAGTTAAGTTAAAATTATTGCATTCACTCCGTTATTAATTATTTGAGTTTAAACAGATAAATATAATACGTATCAATTTGAATTGTTATCATGAAAAATATAATGTCTATTCAATGAGAAAATAATGTAAAAAAAGTTTTTAATATATTAAAACTAGATGAATTTATTAAGATTTCTAAGATATTTAAATTAAAATAAAAACTAAGGATATATGTTAATATGTTCGAAAGAAATTAAATTTCATAATTTTATCCGGACATATCGTTTTACCAAATACAAAATTCCAACGACGACCCACATTCACCACACGGTATTCTATTCTGGTTTCAGACACAAATGAAAGATCAAAATCCTGATCGCGTGTAACTAATCCTCAGGAGTGTAAAGACCGGTCTATACTAACAGATATTGTCTGCAAACGATTCCACGTTCCTTTTGGGCCAGTGCCGTATAGTAGGGCAACGTGACAGGTAGCCACAGGTGATGCGCGATGCGAATAGCATTCGTTTTCCTTGAAAAAGAGAATCAAAATTTGGGAAAAGTAATCATATATATATATATAATATAACCATTGACTAAACGATAAAAAAAAAACGTTATTCATAAAGAAAGGAACGAATAAAGAAATATCAATTTATTAACAATAATTAACAAAAACGAATAATAACTAATAATTATTAATTAATTAGAGACGCAAAAAATAAAGGAACATCTATCGACAGCAATAATTATAAAATTACAAAATTTATAAATGCAAATTGCAAATAATGAAGGAAACGTGAAAAATAAAGAAAACTGTTTATGCATACTTTGTTTTCACGAGATATTAAATGTCTTGTATTTAGATACTCTACGAACCTGTTCTGTATTTTCAACTCCTCATTCCCCTATAACGTTAGTCAAGTGTCGCTGCCCGCAGCATTGCCCGCAGCATTGCTCGCAGACGACGATGTGCGACGGGCAGCCACAAAATATCCACCAAATGGCAAGCAGAGCAGCACTATTCTAGGCTTTTCTGCCGACTCTGCCTTTTGTTTTCCATTCCAACGAAAGACAAAATCATGGTTAATACTTCTCATCCGTGAACCGTTCCAGAAACTTGTACTTTATCTTTTATCATTTACGAATTGCCAGCGGGCACCACGAGCACCTCAAGCGATTGTGTGTCACTGTAGATCAGCCAGAAAATAAACGTCATTGCGGCGAAAATTGCGTGTCTGACAATTTGCTCGGAATGCAAGAAAGGTGTCCAAGGCATGTTCGGCCGCATCGGTTCGATGCACCGATAGATACGTATTTCATACGTATGAGATGTGAAATGCTTGATAAGAAGATGTCACGGCGCGGGACGATGATTATCGCGAAACAATAAAAATCAATCAAGAATTTATCGATTCGAGATTACAAATTCGCAATGTGTATCAGGTTGAACGGATTCAGGGTGGGCCGAAAAAACCGGTTCCAGTTAATGATGGACTACCTATTTTAGCTTTTTTAGTACCAATAATCTCGCCGCAAACTTTTCAACCGCGTATGTTCTTTCGATGGAACGTCATCGCGCAAAAAAGGGGAAGGAATCGTTGCAGAAAAATTTCTTTACGGCTTTTCGCTTCCAAGCCTTCCTTTTTACATTTATTTGCTCGGCGATCAGGTATCTCGGACGCGGTTCCCTAAAAAAATTAATGAAGTCCCTCCTTCCAATAAATTTGTAATTTTACATACATGTTATATTTTAACACGTATGTGTTATAAATATTATAACACGAGTAGAGGAAAATTGTTTATACGATATTTTTAAAAATTCTACTTCCTTAACGCAAGCTATAAATATTTCAAAAATGGTAAGTATGTATCGATGTAACTTTTGTGCAATTTTTTAATTCATTTAATGATACAACTTTAATTCGTGTTATAAATTAATAATAGCAATAAATATGTTATCTTTTTAAACGTTATCGTTGAAAATATGATTTCTTTTACTTTTTTTAACTTATATACGTATACACTTTTCATTCATATCTTTTTCTTATTCTCATTTGTAGTATTTTTACACAAGATACATTCAGATTTGTATAATATTCAATAAATTGTAAAATTTTATGTCTTAAGTAAAATCATTTTGACAATTATTTCCTGTATCAATTTTCTTTTCTTGTAAACAAGGCAATATTGGATGAAAACGAACAAAAAAATTAATTAATTAATTGCAATTTTAGATGAATGTAATCAATAAGATTCTATATATATATTAATATTGTTTGTTGTATTCTTAAATAAATTAAAACGTATAATTTTATTTCATATTTATTTTACAACGAGTTTATATGCGTCAATATTTTTCTTTTCTTTATTTCATATATATTTTTTTTTAAACTACATACAAGTATAGTTCAATAATCGTAACTATAAAATATTTTAGCTGTAAGAATACTTTTCACGATCAGTGTATTTCGAAAACTAGTTTTATTTACGATGCTCTGCATCTTTTTCGATTGTATGAAGGGACCAAGTTTGACTTTATTTCTCGAGCACAGTATCGAATGCCCGAAAAGTATAGGTATCATTAAGGATATATTTTGTGTCTCGATTAACATTGATGTCGGAACTACAGACGACATTCGCAATAAATTCTGCGAAATTATGTTTCTCCTGATCGTAAAATGTGGAATGTAAACGAGGGCGGTTGGCGGTTTAGTCTGTGAAGAACCAAATCTGACCAACATTGTGATATTATTCGCCGGCTCATCGTAAAGAATGGAATGTAAAGAGAGGATTTGTCCTCAAGTGACCTGAGACTTCAGCAAAGGATTTCGAAAGATTCGTGCTTGATATTTAATTATGCTTTTTGCGAGTCTCTGCTGGAAATTTGAAGTTAATGATTCAACAAGAGAGCGAGATTTTATGATTTTCGACTTTGTAAAAGATTGATTTTATTTTATATTATTATTTATTTGAGAAACTTTATTCGAGAAAGTGAAAATTTATAAATATATATATCGTCGAAACAAAATGTATCATGAATTCGATTTATTTCATATTATCTTATCTAACATAGACAAAGAAAAATACGATATACTGGTACGTTCAAGGAACGTGAATACATTTGAAAATAAAACTGGAGAATTACTTTCGAAAATTATTTTACGTATTGGACACTGTGTAAATAATAGCAATCATCACTCTTGGATATCCTCACTGTTCATTAATGAAAAATAACTTTCGAGAGTAATCCTTTTACTTTCAAATGTATTTATATTCTTATGGTGCTCGTTTTTCTTCTTTAAATTTGAATGTTATATAATTAAGCTGAAAAGAGAAAGTAAAATATTTAAATTTTTATTACAAATAAAAATTGAAGATAAACAATATTCAAGCGCACTCTACTTACTTACCATTGAAACAGTGGGAATGCAAAGCAGTCGATACGACCATAGACATGAAACAGACATATTTATTTAATGCATTTTCTTGTTCCATTTTCAATATCATCGATTCAATTTAGAATAAGATTGAAAACTAGAATTTGCAATATAAATGATAATTGGAGAAACGAGACGCATGATGTTCCTCTTTTTATATCTATGTATAAATATACATTTATTATTGAAAACAAAATAAATATATAAATAGTTCTCTTCAATTGGAATACTTTCTGTATCAAATTATGTAGATGCAAGTACGAACCGTCAAGCTAAAATTACATTTTCCTATGTAAACTACATAAGTTACATTATAAATTCGTTTATATTTGTTACTTACAAAACTTGTTATAGATTTATCATCCTCTTCATTGTCTTCTCGAAAAGAAAACGTTATTGTGCATCCATTAAACAGTTCTGGTAGATTCTTATAGATTTTGATCGAGTAATAGTAAAGTGTTTTCGCATGATTTAATTTTTATTTATCGAATTAAAAATTATTATCTGTTATCGATATAAAAATTATAAATAGACATAGATACTGCGATATCATGTTTGCTATTCTATTTCTCATCTATATTTATATATTACATGTTATATCACATGTACACTTTTAGATACACAAAAGATGTAAAAGCTACATTTATATTTTTAAAAATAAAACTTTGCAACAACTCAATTTCTGTTTTTCAGATATCTCAATTTGAAAGATATATCATTCGTTTCCTCGTGCTGAGAGCATTTAACACGACAATTTCTTTTTTACCGACGTCAAGAAAGGATATTATTCACTGCAGGTGAAAACAAATGCAGCAGAATTCCAACGGATGCACAAATCACGACAAAATCATAAAATATCCCTAGAAATACCCTAGCACTCCATCGATCCGATAGAACTTCTATTTACCGACGTGACTGCATTTCAAGTGCAGTTTCACGGAATCGACTGCAGGCTCGCATTGAACAAATACGAAACGGAGTGATGGTCCACGGCGGTTACACTCGAGCGTCTTTACGAGGGTGAATCCTACCCCTGTTTTCCTTTCGAGACGCAACCCCGAGAGGGTAGGAGAGCTCGAAGGACCGACTATGCCGGCGAACGAAGATGCGGGGCAGTCTGGTGTGAAAACGAGTTCATTGGTTATATATTTTCCGGGGTGTCGGGGCGTTAAAGTGTTGAAATTTCATTAAGGGTCTAATGAAGCACACCGCATAAGGTCTCTCCGTCTCTCTCACTCGGACTCTCAGCCAGTCTCCGCCGTGCTGGATGTTTGTTCGAGGGTGGATGGCCCTTAGAGATGCGTAAGCGAATTTACATGCTTCAGGGTGGTTCTTCTGTACGCCGTCACTTGGAAGATCGGAGCCGGTGCTCCGGGGTTTTCAGCCAGAACGTCCTTTTCGCCCGGCGGATAAGAGAAAGAGACCCTATTCATCCGTTTCATTAACTTTCCGTCATTAACATATTCTCAAAATAACGATCTAAGATGTACTGCCGCTCTAATTACACTTGCTCCAAGTTTTTGTATTCAGTTTCACGCGCCGTTGCCCGTCTAAAAGCAACGCGTGTCGCGAGGCTGTACCGAATGAACGACGTCAGCCGCTGTTTTCTGGACGAGCGACGTTCAAATTGGTCGACTTAGCGGTGTTCTAAGCGCTTCTCAACCTCTCGCGTCTCGTTCTCGTCGCATCTCTCGCTTCCTCGCTCATTTCGGGAAAGGGGTATCGAGGAGGAAAAAAATGGAAATTTAATTTCGCCACGTTAACGCGCCGCGAACGAACCGAGAAAGAGAGAGAAGGAGAGAGAGAGAGAGAGAGAGAGAGAGAGAGAGAGAGAGAGAGAGAGAGAGAAAGTTGACGAGAGAACGAGGTAACTTAAGAACACCGAGCTGGGCGTTGAATGGAAGAATACGGATTTCAACGCTAATGAACATTAATTGCTGGGAGACGTGAATAAGATTGTAATATAGCGATCGTAGTAAATAAACTACGTTCCGTTTGTTTCCTTTTTTTCTTTTTTTTTTCAGGATTGTTCCTGTCGCGAGAAAACATTGTCGAGTGTTTCCTTGCTTCCCGCGACCTCTATTCTAATAATAATACGTTCAATTCTCCCGTTTCCCCGCGACGAGTTTACATTGAGCGAGTTTTCGTCGAGCACGCCTCTATTAATTGCGCACAATCGTTCGAATTAGTTTACGTGTTAAAGTAGAAGAATAGTGCGACGCAGGCAGGCACGGCGAGAAATTCCAACGTGGCGTAACCAGGATGTATTTTGAACGGGAAGGGAAAAACGTTTAATTAAAACGGATCCGTTTTCGTGGTGTTACTTTTATTAGAGTATTTTATTGTCATTGTCGAATCGTTTCTCTCGTTACTTGTGGTGACGTAAGGAAGATCCAACATGGAGGCGAAACCATCCAGATAACACGTACGTACGATTCTTCTGCTAAAATTCAATATTGAATTAATAGATTTCTTCTGATGTTCTTTTACTTACCAAATCTATTTAAAAATCTATTTATACAAAAAGAAAATGATAACGATAAAACAATTGTCATTTCTTCACACAAAATATTACATATTGCCGATTTACATTTTATTTCGATTGGATTTTGGAATAAGGATTATTTCGTTTGCCATTAAATCAAAATGTAATAAACTTGTATTTCGTAAACTACGTTTCGTCAAAGCAACACAAGCTTTTTATAAAAATATTACGAAATAATTATATTCGTAGTATCGTTATATTTGACGATTCAAGTTGGTTACATTTAATTACCTGCAATAGAATATTAATGGGCCAAAATTTTGGTGGGTTGATTATTTTTGGGCGTTTTTCCGTCTGGTCTCAACTGTAGTGGAAAAGTTAAAGTAAAAAGCTATTCGCTCGTTATTAAATGTTTTTTTTTTTTATTAATACTTATTTTTCAGGAGGAGAATTTGGAAATACGTTTATCGGACTGTTTAAACTCACGAATCCGTCATAATATTTTCAACTTTAATGTTTTTTTCCAATTTTTAAATCTCTCTGCGTTAATAAAAATTATTTTCGTTAATAAAAATTTTGTTTCAGTTGTTAAACGTTTTCGGTACGTTATAAAAATATCGATGAATTAGATTTATCAAATATGTAATCTTTTCTACGAGCTTCATAGAATCTTTTTATCAAAAATATAATCTTTTCAGTCGTCTTAATTATATAGTCTTTATTATATAGTCTTAATTATTTCTTAAATATTAATGAACTGCAATAGGAAAGAATATACAAGATTTTTATCATATTTTTTTTGGTTTAATTTAACTTATTTCTTGTATAATATTGTACACGAAGATAAAATCAAAATTATTTTAAATTTCATCACAATTTTATGCTACGATCCTTGCAGTTTTAAGAAATTTTTAAGATCTTTGGAAAATCAAAAATACTTGATGAACTTTGATGGAACATCGATAATGGTTTTCTGTTATTCGTTTATAGATTCTATTTAGCTCGAGTATTTCCATCTGTTAATTCGTTCTATTCTTATCAGAATCAAATGTAATTTCATCGAAAATATCTTTTTAATAATAGGGAAATACTTACACACGTATCCTTTATGTCAAATAAATTGAACAAAAGATCGATAAATTGCTCTTTCTGTCTTCTTAGATAACTTTAAATTTGACAATAAAAGGAATTAATAAAAAAATTTGATCTTGATGCTCGATGATTCATTATTTTTCCAATAATATGGCATCAATGGACAGTGGAGTAGAATGAAGGGTGGATTTATACCGCATCGTGTATTTTTTTATTAAGTTTATTTTATATATCGACAACAACACGTCATACATTAGAAAACAGAAGGTTTCTTGAAGCAAACTCGAATGAAAAGTTTTGTGGAACAATCCGAGAGACACTATGTGAGTGTGCCGCGCCATCATCTATGGAGTCGTATATATATAATATTGCGTGTCCCTGTGTGTCAGTATATGTCCATGTGGATGCACTTGTAGGTGTTAGTGTCCGCAAAATGTGTGTGTATACATATGTGTATGTCCCTGTAGATGTATGTGGGTTTTTGCATGTACATGTATTTCCGAGTGTCATGAATACGTGTATCTGTGTACTACGATACTCTTGTGTCTCCTCTCTCGTCTTCTTTCTTTCGCCCGTTCGCTCTTTCCTTCCTCACTTCTTCTTTCTCTCCTTCCTTTTAGTCTCTCGCTCTCATTCCATCCTCTTTCTCTCTACCTTTCTCTCTGTCAACCTGTTTCACTTCCTTCCTCTCGCAATTTCTCACGTTCTCACGTTTCACACTCTCTTTCTCTCTCTCTCTCTCTCTCTCTCTCTCTCGTTCTCACTCTCTCTTTCTCTGTTCCCCTTACCGATAGTAAAAACCATTTCCAACCTTTTCAGGAGAAATTCAGTTTTTTTCAATTCTCGTTCGATGTCCAAGATACGAAATCTTCTCGAACGAGAAGAGTTGGTTGGTCACGCGTGGAAAAATACATGGAAAGATTGATGGAAGAACTACTCGTACATGGGGAGCGCCTAGAATGGTGGAAGGGGAGGGACGATAATCAAACGACGAGAATCGCTCTCAAGTTCAAACGTTTCTCTCGTTCGAACATCGACATCCTCGCGCGCTCAATTTCTCCCTTTTTAGCCCTTCTCGCACTTTATCGGCTCTTTCTTCTTCATCATTCTTACGGCCCTTTCTCTCGATCTTCTTTCTCTGTCTCGCATTCACTCGGTCTTCTCACTCGCTCCCCCATTGTCTCTCTTGTCGTGAATCGCCTCCGGAAATGCCTCACGGTGAGACGCCGTGGGCGGGAAAACGTTAAAAGAAAAGACATACCGTGTTATTTCACGTATCGTGTACGTTTTCTGTGTATATAAATCGCGATGTAACGTCTAGAGAAATAGGCGGCGCTCGTCATTATTTCGGAAAATGAAAAACGGGCAATAAGAGAAGGTACAGTCGCGTGCACCGGTGAAACATAATCATCCGAGAGTAAACGAAAGAGATTTGATATATAACACGAGGCGCCCTCCACGATTCAGTCAGCCGCGCGCAGAATTTCGCACGATTTCCGTTCTGCCATATTTTTGGTGTCTCTATCTATCTATATCTCTATCTATATATATATATATAATATATTTATATATTTATATATATATTATTTCGTTTCTTTTTTTTTTTTATTTTTTTTTTTTGCGTGTGTGTGTGTGTTTTAATTCAAAAAACGGCAGTGCATCGTCGTCGAATTCATTCTCTCGGCTATGAGAAGGGAGGGCGATCGTTTTTTAGTTTTTTTCCCCCCTTTTTTTCTTCTTTTTTTTTCTTTTTATCCTTTTTGTTCTTCGTTTAATTTTTTTTAAATCTTCGCCTAAAAATTTGTCTTCATTCACCTTCGTTTCGCGACGAGACAGCCTAAAAAATGCACTCCCTGATTTTCTCCTAGAAATTTCTCCTCTCTCTCGCTCTCTCGCTCCCGTTTCCTTCTCTTTATCCTTTTTCTTTATTCTTTTTCCATCCTCTCTCTCTCTCTCTCTCTTTCTCTTTCTCATTCGTACCACTCTTGAAACTCTCACTCGCTCTCTCTTTCTCTCATCTCGTTTTATTTTATTTATCTGCGGTATCGTGACACATCGTAGGAACGTACGGGGTTGGTCGATCGGCGATCAAACGCGCGACGGTAAAAAAAAAAAAAAAAAAACGACGGGGAAGACGCGAAATTTTGACTCCATTGCCGAAAAAGATGTGCGTGTGTCCCTTAAAATCTAACCCTTTTCGACCTTCTTCGAACTTCTCTGTACTACTCCATCCTTCGTATTATCCCCCCCCTTTCCCCCGAGTTTTTTTTTGTTTTATCTTCATTTTTCTATACAGCGCCAAAGATATACATACATACATACATTACATACATACATATATATGAGGAAAACCAGCCACGTGCCGCGTGCCAGCGATGCAACCGTCCGCGCCTCCTCTTGCAATAATTTATGTACAATTTTACAACCTACGACGCCGCCGACGATATAATTTTTTTTATTTTCTTATAGTTCGCCTTTAAATACACGAATAGGACCTAGACATCGTTAATTTTTTTTTTTATCATCATCATCATCATCATCATTATCATCATCATCATCATCATCATCATCATTATCTTTACAACTATACTAACGAAATCTAAACGTTCAATTTTCATTTTCACCACACTAGGAATAATAAATTTTGCCGTATCGTTAGTATACCTTTATAGAAATATGCTTACAAAAATAGAATTTAGCGAGGCGCCGAAAGTGCGTCGCTGCCGGGCGCGGGCGAGTTCATTAGGAATTTTTTTCTTTTTTCTTTTTCGCTCTTCGCCCCTTGTCTTTTTCGTTTTTTTCTTCTTCGTTTTCTTCGTCTTTTATTTTTCTTTTTTCGTCTTCTTCCGTTTTTATCCCTTATGTTTTAATCTTATACGTCCGAACGATTCCGAAAGAAAGTAGCAGACACGGCGTGACAACCCCCTCCCCTGTATTTTTTTTACGCTCGTCGAAAAAAAACGTTAACCATAATCGCCGTTTCGTGGAATTTTCTTTTTTTTTTTTTTTCCTTCTTTTTTTTTGTTTTCTTCTTCGTCGTCCCGAATCCACGCCCCACCCTAAAATTTTCGCGGGAAACGTCGTCCATTTAAATCACCGGCGTACACCGTCGCGCCGATCGCCGTTCGTTCTATTTATCTCTCTTCCCCCGTGCAAGTAATTTAGCGTGTGAATCTTCTCCCTCGTTTAAACCTCTATACTCGTGCATTCTCTCGCGCATACCAAGCACACTCGTAGCACACCACCTTCCTTTCACCTTCGTTTTTCCTTCGTTTTCACAATTTTCTCACTTATCGCGCGCAAAATCGCCATTCTCCCTCGCGTTCACCTTTTCCCTCTCGCGTCTTTACCGATTTATCAATCGTTCGAACTCGATTCTCTTCTGGCGTGCACTCAAACCCATTCATTCCCGTTTCATTCTGGTACTCTCAAACGCATTCGCACGATTCGCAATCACGCGCGTTTATTCACTCTCGAATCGATCTCTCTCTCTCTCTCTCTCTCTCGCGCGCTCTCGTTCTCTCTTCCTTCCTTTCTCTCTTCACATTTTCCTTTCGTTCTGTCTTTCTCCTCTCTCCGATCTCATCTCTTTTTTTTTTTTTTCTTTTTGTAGAGTTTCCCAAGAACGTATATATATGTGTCTCAAAATTGTGAACAACTGAGTCGTTTTTTTCGCTGTCGTTTACAATGTACGTACAATATAACGATAATTAATGACAATCAGAAATACCATTAATCGCCGTAGTAATAATAATCATAATGGTAATCATAGGAATAATGATAATCATAATAACGGTTACAATCGTCGCACTTCGTTTTTTTTTTTTTTTAATCTCGTTTGCCTCTTGGTTTTCTTATTATTTCTTTTTTTTTTCTTTCTTTCATTCTTCACGGATAGATCAATGATAAGAAACGAACGTTACTAAGGGGAGGACGAATAGACCCGTTCCCTGTTTGGACGGGGAACGGTTTACATTTTTGTTTCCTTTTCGCATTTTTTTTTTTTTTTTTTTTCATTCGCAATAATGACAAGTGACGGGTGACTGACAATCGTAAATCGCAATAATAATAATAGTAATCGTAATGATAATCGTTATAAAGATGCAATTTGTCATTCTTTTTTTCATCATTTTCTCTCTCTCTTTTTTTTTTCTTTATGTTTTCGTATGCACAATAATCTCTTTTTTTGTCCTCTCTTATTCTCTTTGTTTCTTTTTTTTTTTTTTTTTTTTTTTTCTTTTTTTCTCTTTAAATCATCCACGTGCACAATCTCTCACGCGCGCTCCCTAAACTTCAAGTTAACATCATCATTTAGACTCGTCATTACAATATTACATTATTAGATTACATTATATCATAATACGCTAGCGTTTATTCAATAAATTTTACATACTTTGATACGCAGTATGATGGTTTCAAAAACGGTCATCGGCCAACCAAATTTTGTTCACACATCAATACACCTACGCTCAGTAGTCGAAGTAATTTGTACTTGTAGCCATATATTATAAATATTTTTTAGTAGTTCGGCCCCACTCTATTTCTCGCCTTTCGCTAAGTTAGTTTTATTTTTTTCTTTTCCCTTCTTCCTTCATTTTCACAACTTTTCTTGTCTCCCTTGTCCCATTCGGTCGCCAGTGTTTTCGAGGCCCTACACATTTTTTTTTTTTCTTTTGATACGAATATTTAAATATTATTTTACCACCGTTTTTTTCTTTCTCTCTTTCTACCGTTTTTTCATTTTTCGCATTCTCCCATCACTCTCGTGCTCGCTTTTTCTTCCCTAGTTCTCACGCACACCTCAATTTCGCTCTTTTGTCAATTGCTCGAATTCTCTCTCTCTCTCTCTCTCTCTCTTTTTCTCTTTCGCTCTCACTCTCTCATTCGACATTCTTTGTGTCCAAAATTTTTTACAAAAACACGACAGCGATACGCCTTCGTCTACATCGTTCTTTCGTTAGCTATCAATCTCCTACATTCCACCTCGTTCATATTTTTTTTCTCCTCTTTTCTTCATTCTTCTCTCTCTTTTTTTTTTTTTGTTTTGTTTTGTTAAGCTAAAACCTTAAATAGTATCGAGATATCGTTGCCAAAAATATATAAAAAACCCATAATCGATTTTTTCTCGAAATCGAAACAAGCGTGCTCCGATCGAAATAGACAAGGACGCCGAATCGCGTGATCTCGGAAACGGATTTTACTTTTTCTTCGCTCTCTAAACATTTTTTTTCTTTTTTACATTTTGCTAGTCGCTTTTTAGTCTGTACTCTTTTCTCTTTTTTTTTGCTTATTTTTTTTTTTTTTCATCTGCCTCGAGTTTAGCCGAAATCCTCCGAAAATATATATGTATAACCTTTTTTTTTTTTCTTTTCTCATAGTCGCTTCCTTCGGGCATATTCTTTTTATCTATTTATTTCCTCTTATTTTTTTTTTTAATAATTTTTTTATTTTATTCATTTATTTATTAATTTATTTATTTTTTTTTTTTGGCCAGGAAGAAGAAGGAAACTATAATTTCGATCATCGAACGCGTCACGGAGAAAAATATTTACAAGATGATTATCCGCGATCGAGTCACGAAACGTATTCGATCGATCTTCTATCCTCGGTATTTTTCTCCGTGCACCCCGTATCCGGCGCCCATGGAATTTCGAGCTCGCATCGGGATCGGGGCGCGGTCACCGGGCGACCGAATCACCCCCAAGAAATTTACAATAAATTTTGTCTCTCTTTCTCCCCTCTCTTTCTCCCCCTTTTATTCTCTTTCTCTCTCCCTCTTCTGTATTTCCCCTCCCTCTAACATTATTTCACGCATACAATTCGACACGCACGGTAAAAGATCTCATTCACTCGCGTCTATCAAAATCCAATGCACGCACTCCACTCGAGTCTACATACTCGTCGTCGTTTTACGCATTTCGCTTCATATCAACAATTTCGCCGTGTGTTTCGCGCAACGAGTCGACCTCGAAACTTGTCACCATTCTTTTATAATAGGTCTTTTATCTTTTCTCTCTTTCTTTCTCTCTTTCTCTCTTCCATTCACTCTTCTTTCCCCCCCTTTTTTTTTACAATAATTTCTTTTTCTTTCTCTCTGTCTCTCTCTCTCTCTTTTCAAAAGATCCTAAAAAAACCACAAGAGCGTAAGATAAAATTTGTATTCTCTCCCTCTTTTCGACATTTTCACCACGTATTTTATACACCTAAAAGTTAACTTGCACCCGTTTCGGACGGGGCCGCCGGTGACCAAGCCGCCAATCGCGATTAATAGCAACTTCTACTGACGTTTCTTTTTTTTTTTTTTTTCTTTTCTTTTTCTTTTCCCCCTTTTGTTATATTCTTTTTGTTTCGTTTTTTTGTTGTTGTTGTTGTTGCTGTTTGTTCTTGTTTGCTGTTCCACACGCATACATTCACACCCCTACGTTCTTGCGCATGTTATACATTATTCTTATCACACTCATGCTTTACAATCGCATACCGTGCACGCGTTCTTTCCCTTTCTTACCTATCGCTCTGTCATTTTTACGTCCTCTTTCTCTCACGCCGTTTTTCTTTCTCGTTCGTTCGTTCGTTCTTTTTTATTTTTTTTTTTTTTTTGTTTTTTTCGAATTAAATATCATTACTTATTATCGTGATTTCTCGCTACGAATCTGCCGCCCCATTTTTATTTATTTTTTGTTTGTTTGTTTGTTTGTTTTTTTGTTTATCTGTTAGTTCGTTCGTTAAAGTTTTCCGTGTCTTTTATGTTTCCTTTTTATTTTTGCCGCATACGAACTTTTCATCGAAATGCAACCGCGACCATTTTGTTTTCATCCATATTTTTTTCTCTCTCTCTCTCTTTCTCTTTTTCTTTTCGTTTATCTTTTTTTCGTTTTTCGTTTTGTTATAAAAAATGTACACTTACTACGCTTAAATTGTCGTCAATTGTTCAAATTTTTTTTATCTCTCTCATTTTTTAAAGATACAACAACATACTATACGTATATGGCTCTACAGATGTTCGCTTGCACTGCAACTCAAACGTGTGTCATATGAAGGTCTCACGGTACGTCAGTGGCGGTGCAGACATCTCGACTGATGGATCACAAGACTTGATATTCCTTCGTCGTTTTAGGCCCATTCGTTTGCCATTCGCGTTTCCCTTTGTGACTCGTCTTCGACGCTTCCTTTTTTTTCTTTTTTTTTTTTTTTTTTTTTCCCTTCCATCCGGATGGAGAGAGGACACGGAACGATCGAACAATTCTCGCCCCGAAATTCGATCGATCTGCCCGCGACCAACGTCCCGTGAGTGCGGATTTAGTGTTTATTATTATTAATTTATTTTTTATTTTCGGAAAATTAGGACGTTCCCGCGGCTCGAGTCGCTAAAAGCTACTCGAGCGCGGCGGGAATTCAATGTTTAGAAACTCCTACCCGCGTTATGCTTCTGTCGGGGTACCCGCAAGCAACACGTCACCCCCTAGGAACGAGCCAAGAGAAGAAAACAACCTTTCCTCCCCCGCTCGTCCCCCTCTGCGATCCGATGATCTCAATTGATCGCAGTCGACGACGGATCTCGTTGTTGTCACACTACTTCCTCCCTATGATTTTTCGTTTTCCTCGCTTGTATTCACCTTTTTATCTTTTTCTCTTTTTCCATTTTTCTTTTTTCCAAATTTCGGACACGAGTTTGAATGGAGCTCGATGGGCATAACGGCCTAATGAGAAAATCAGGATGGTAATTTGCACGGTGTTTAAAACGCACGGGTCTGTTCGCGAATTCGTTGTGCCAATTCGTAAGTGATTTTTGATTTTTTCAAGCCCTTAACGGCTTTATCTTACCCATTTCGTACGAGATCCGAGAGGCAGGATCAGATCGTCTATATCCTCCTTAATGCATTTAATCAACAACATCTCTCTGATCAACAATTCACGCGTCGAAATTACTTTTTTCGTGTGATGGACAAAGATCCTTTCTTTTTTCCCTCTTTTCTTTTCTTTTCCTTTTTTTTTTTTTTTTTTCTTTTATCCGTGTGAAACGACGATCGTTAAAAAAGGTAACGTCCCACCTCTCGAATCTCGATTTCCCCGACCGATTATCCGCGTCGTTGCAAGCAGGCAGCCCCAGTCTCGTTTGACCATGGCGTGTTTGTTTTAACCCCCGTGTTGTGGTACCAGGCGGTATACTGTATACAAATATCATTAAGTTTTACATTACAATATATCGGTCATTTTGCTTTTCTCGTTAAAGTTTATGTGGCATTGTATATACGCATTGTATTCGTGGGAAATGAGAACCAGTCTTATGGCGCCTGACTGTAGCGCAGGCATATTCTGTAACGTAAAAATATATACATCATCTGTGTGGTATGTATAGTGCTGCTCTGTAACTCAAGATTTTACATCCAGTTTATGCATTCATTGTTTAATCCTGTACAAAAACGTTTAGCTACGCTTGAGGCAGATTCAGCCCCTGTCGCGAACCCTGAGCCGCGCTTGTCCTCCCGCCTCGTTGTCGTCATTATCATCGTCATCATCATCATCACCATCATCGTAATCATAATCATGATCATCGCGAACGGTTGTCACGCGTTTACGGCGATGCGTTCGTCGACAAAGATTAAGAAAAAACAGGAGATTCGACCGCCGGATTTCGCGTATGCGGGTGTGTTTGTATGTGTGTATGTATGGGATCTTTCGACGCGAGAACGCGCGGCTCAGCTCTCGCGGGGCCAGAACGAAGCGGACCCGCGGGTAGGTCGGTGGTTATCATTACTGCATTATTTTATTTTATTATTTTTTTTTTTTTATTTGTTCACAAACTGCACGGCAACTAGTGTTTCATTTTCTTATGTTTTTTTTTTTTATTATTATTTTTGTTTCCTGTTACGTCTGTTCTATTACTGCTGGTATCTGTAGAAGTGCGTGGCCGTATGCGTGTGTAGCTGCGTGTACGTATTATCCTGTATCACGTATACTGCGTGTGGCTTCCTGTGTGTGTGTGTGTGTGTGTGTGTGTGTGTGTGTGTGCGTGTATATGTGTACGTATGTATATATATATGTATGTATGTACGTATGTACGCGTGTAAACGGTGTCCCGTGTCTGTAGAAACCTCTCTCTGGATGCGTGTATGCCTGTCTGCGTGTATATGTTTATACGTGTGCGCGTGTATAACGTGTCTCCTGCGTGTATACATGCGTGTATATATATATGTTATCCGATCATACGAGTTTCGTCGCTGTGTGTCGATCAGAAAAAATGGTCGTGTGAGGATGGCGTAATCCGTGTAGTGTCCTACTTTTTTTTTTCCTTTTTTTTTTTTTTTTTTTTTTTTTTTTTTAAATGTGTGTGACCAAACGTCTCCCATACCTTATCGTCGTCGTATTATCATTAAATATCATTATAGTATACTATATATAATATTATATCGAAAATAACGGATAATACAACACGTAGGGAATCGAGGGGGGTGGGGCGGAAGGGGGGCGATGGAGGAGGGGAGAGTTGCGGAGGCAATTGTGGATAAAGGGAATTTCGGTTGGTTGTTCTCGTGTCTCTTTCTCTTCTCTTCTTTTCTTTCTTTTCTTCTTTGGATGACGGGCGCAGGGGTGGCGGGGGAGAAGGGAGGAGGGGAGGGTGGAGATTTAGAGGGTGGAGAGGATGTCGAGGGACACTGGTTACTGGGGAATCGAAAAGGGCGCTAGCTGCTATTAATCAGCTGTGCTTTGTTTTCGGGGCGTTGGCGCGTCCGCGCTCGCGATCGCTTGCTAGGCAGGGGGTGGGTGGGTGGTTGAAGGGGAGGAGGAGGGGGCGGGCCCCGATGTTCTGCTTCGGCCAGGGATCCATATATCGATCGATACGAGGGTTCACGATCCCTCGTCCCTCGCCCTCGATAACAAATCCCTCGCGTCGTGGGGAACGCAGGGGGCGACCCGCGTCGATCGCGAACCGCGGCCGGCTCGATGAGCGGCGGAGCTAAAGTTACATGGTCTCCCCACACGTGTGCGTATAATCGTAAAACGAAGTCTTTGTTTTCCATTCTTTATTACGTCTGTCTACGAAAAAACACTAATGGTAAATATCATGTTTTTTATTTTTTATTTTTTTTATTCTTGTTATTCATCGGCGGAATCATGTTTATACTGACTGGAGAGGGGGGGGGGGTTTATACTGCGCGGGAGGATTCTGTTTACTCGGAGGATTTTACTCCTGGTGGAAATGACGTGAGGGAGGGAGGAAGGGAGGGTGGGAATGATCGAGGAGAAGGAAAAGGGGGAGGAAACGGAGGAGTGTAAAAACTGGGGAAAAAGTAGCCAGGATTCTTCTGGAACATCGACAGGGGGCAGGGCAGGGAGGACACTGAGTTTACATTTCTGCTGGGTTACTTACGTCGAAGGAGACGGATAGATAATGGTAATTGGGACGAGTGAAATAAATTGTTTGATGTCTCCGGAGGATCGGGGATAGTTGTTTAGGGGGGATGTTGCGAGAAGGGTAACCAGAAAAAGATACGGGAGGGTGCGGAGGGCGGAGGTTTAGGGAGGGTTAAAGAAGGTCGTTAAAACCGGGCGTTGGGTTACTTTTAATCGCTTGCTTATTAGAACTGGACTGACTGATACAACTGGTAGAATACAAGTTATTTTTTTTCATTCGTTTTACATACGGCTATTACTTCAATATACGGTAGGTAGTTAGTATGTAGTTGTCGACACACAATTCAATGATTACTGGGCGTTTACTGTTTATACTGCTTTACTGCTTGTTTAATTGTTAATAATTAAGTAAGTTTAATTGTAGTTAGTTAGTTAGCTTCTTACGTAGCTTCTCGTCATTCATAGTTAATGTGGTTAAATTCTACGCTTGTATTTTCGGGGGTATTTGGGGTATTCGAGGATGTTTCGATGGGGGGTGGTGGGTGGATGGGTGTTCCTGGGGATATTTCTGGATCGTGTTTTTCTCTGGGATTTCCGGGTGGACGTTGGAGAGTGTAGGCGAAGCCGTGCACCGATCCAAGTGTTGACAAACGATCGCGAGAGCGTTCGCCTCTCTTTCTCTCTCTCTCTCTCTCTCTCTTCTTCCCTTCCACTCTCTTTCTTTCCTTCTCTCTTTCTCCCCCCCCCCGTAGATCGAACGATTTCGACGAAATCGCATCCGGTTAGGGGGAGGGGGGAGAGGAGGATTTGATCGCGCGCGCGCTCTCGCGAGTCAACGATTGTCCGCAACGATCGGCCCACGACAACTCTTGGGGTTTTCTGACTGGGAAGTGGGAGAGACCATAGTATACATATATATTATGTAAGTATACTTATCGCATAGTAATTGCATTTAATCAATATACGTGTGTTATCGGTGCATAGCAGCGTTCCGAACTCCTTGCATCAACGAAAATATTCTCTTTTTCTCTGGGGTGTCGTTGGATATATTGCGAGCGTGTGCATAAGTGTACGTGTGCGTGTGGTGTTTTTTACTTCCCCCCCGGGGCACGGAGTGAGTGTGAGTGTGAGTGTGAGGATACCGCGTATTTCGTGCCTCGGGGTACCTCTTTCCTTTTCGAGGAGATAATAATTCTTGACCCCCCTCGAAGAGATTTCCGGGATCCGTTCTCGTGGACGAGTTTGATATATTTTTTTTTTTTTTTCACCCGACTTTACGATGCAGGATTCTCGATCGTCAACTTGATCTCGATCTAACTCGATCTAAATATTTTCGATATTATCATAGATAAACGATAAATTTGAAGATGTATAACGATGAGAGGAGATGTGTAACGATTTTTTTTTTTTTTTTGAACGTGGTCCCAGACGCGAGTGTTGATCGAAAGTATACTGGAAAAAAAGGAATGGAAAGAAAAGTACCCGCTTTTTACATTTCGAATAAGCGTCGAGAGGATTCGCGTTTCTCGGACAGTTTCAAAACGATTCACTTCGAATTTCAATTCGATTCATTTTTGTCCCTGTACGAGGAAGCTTGAACACGATCCTTTTCCAAACTGATTTTCGTTAAAAACTGAATCTATATAGATAAGTAAAGACAAATCGAGACTCCTCCACCGATCGGGCCAAATAACATCAAACCGGCCTCCCGACAGATCTTATCCGCGATTTCTCAAAGGGGGCTCGATAATTATCTATCTGTGTACCTGTGCGCGTGTGTATGTGTGTGTCATTGTATCTGTGTGTGCTTGTTGAGACCGGTATCAGGATGAGAAAACGGGCAGCGGGCGAGCACCAGTCAGGCTTTGGGTGGGCGTTCGGTCTATGTCGGGCCCCTTTGTATAATTTTAGTATTTTTTTCGTATAAAATCAACACTGAAGGCACATTCTATCGGACGAGTCGGCCCAGTGTGTGCTGTGAATGAGATTGGGCGCGGGACCCGCTTCCACGCGCTCGCGTTACCGCGGCAAACCTGGCATATCTTTTTTCTCTTCTTCTTCTTTTTCCTTTTTTTCTTTTTATTGCGGACCCGAGGGGTGGCCTTATGCACCTCCCCCACTAAACTAACGGGCAGCCGCACCTAATAAAATTATCTGGATATCCTCTGGGGTTTTTTTTTTTTTTTTCCTTTCGAGGCTCGTTACACGAGATATCGGGGATCTAGGCGTTGGGGAGAAGCGGGTGGGGGTTGGGGAGGGAGGGAGGGGGGGCGGGGTTACGGGGATAACCTTAAATTTCTCTCTCTTTTTTTTTTCTTCTTCTTCATCTTCTTCTTCTTCTTCTTCTTCTTCTTCTTCTTCTTCTTCTTCCTCCTCCTCCTCCTCTTATTCTTCTTATTAAATTCTTCATTTGTCTAAAGCGGAAATATCTTTGGTGGCTGCCGCGGCCGGGCCCCGCGCGAGAAACTGTTGATTCGTGTGGCGGTTATTTTTATCCGGTTGCCTTCCTCTATTGCGTCGGGTTTTGGGGGTCTGTTCATTTTTTTCGCTTTTCGTCGAAATGGCTATTTCAAAATTGAGAGCCGGCCCGACGCTCGCCTGACCTTGCCCAAGGCTAAACTCAAACTCTCTCTGGGGTTGTTTGTGCTTCAAGTCACATGCGGTACGGCCGTGGATCCGCGATCCGCTCGAAGACGGAAGATTAATCACGCGTCGTCGATTTTTCCTCTTTTTCTTTTATTCTCGAAAACGAAGAATCGGGATTGCGTCGAAAAGACGGGACGGACGAGACGTCTCTCGCTGTTGGACAGCGAGGAGTCCCGTATCTATGGATAATTTCGTGGATAATTCGAAAAATAGATCGTCGTGGCGGGACGGATCGAAGATCGAGGAGCGCGTACGAAATGATTCGATCGGTACAATCGACAAGGATTGTACCCAATTGAAGTCTGCAAATGAAATGATCCAGGGTATGTGATACAGGGAAGTATGAAGTAAAACCCGTTGAATTTGACAAGTTTGGGACGATCGGTCGGAGTATCAACGACGATCGCGTGGCATTTTAAAGAAAAAATTTACTTGTCGCTTCCCGATCCTCGATCTTCCCAGACGGACGATGGAAATAAAAGTATCGATTCCTGGATCGATACGCACAGGGAGAATTTTGACGAACGATGGATCGATCGAGTTTGTCGTCCGACGTGGTCTTCGCCGGATAGCAAGGACAGACCGTTCTAACATGGACTCGAAGCACGGGAATCATAACGAGAAGAGTCTGCGTGTAATCTGCGTGTGGCTCTCTCGTGCTCGCACGAGAGCTGTGGATGTAACGTGTGGGTGTATCGTGTACGCGTGCGTGTTCTTTATCATTCTCTGAACTTTGCAGAATTTCGTCGGAGAGGGAAACATTGCTCACTAGTGCGGAAGCACATAGAACCGACAGGAACCCTTCGATCGGTCTAGAATCAAGTTCACGTTACACGTTACGCTGAACAGGTAAGCCTGGAACGCGGGGATCAAACTGCCCTCCCCGCCCCGCGTCCCCGGGTCACGTCTGCAAAGCAACCGCGTGCTACGTTAGAATTCGCCGTGATCAAGTATCGTTTCACGATGTATCGTCACGATTGAAAACGTTTGCCCAATCGGAACGACGAACGGCGCGGGAATTAATCTGAAACGAAATCGCGAAATTGGGTGTGAACGATCGATGCGTTCGCAAGACGGTTCCACGAGTAAACCTAGCGCGGCTCCTAGATAGTCCCTAATTTGCTTCATCCCCAAACTGATATCCGTTATCACCCTCTGTTATAACGATGTCAAATCTATATAATTAACATCCGGATGGATCTGATCCGCGACTCTTTTGATCCGCGGATTTCGTCCACGCGTTCCGTCGTCGCCCTATTCTCCTCCCCGATTCCGAGGAATCGACGATTCCGTGATCGCGATCGAGCCTCGTATCCGGGCATTCTCAATCGATTCAACGAGTCAACAGTCGAGAGATAATCAAGTCGGAGGCGTAAACAACGGAACGTGACTATTTTATTCACCTACGTGAATAATACGTGAGGCTCAGTGGTCGCGATCAGATCACGCGTTACGTCCCTTTCCCGGGAATAGGAGGAAGATGGGACGCGGAACGGATGGACGACTTGGAAAAGATTTACTAGCAATAAAATCGTCGTCAATAAGAAGAAACGCATTGTATTCAATAAGTATCGAATAAGTAACGAACATACTGGTAAAAATGTACAAAGAATCGACGTGACGATCGAGGTATCGAGGTATCGAAGTTCATCTCCATCGACGAACGAGAGATCCTCGTTTGCCCCTCTCGAGGAGAGAAACACGTTTTGGAGATGAGCAGCGATTCTTCTTCCTCTTCGACCGCACCTCGAGGAAAAGTTTATTTGCTAGAGAAAACTTAAACACAACAATCCTATTTGGGCGGAGACGTCGATCGGGATCAATGGACCGCGACTTCCGGATTTCCGCGAAATCCGGAAGTTGTCCGTTCTTCACCCCGATGGACGTCGAGTCTTGCACGCGTGTTCTAAAAAACAGAGGCAGAGGGCTTGGAGGAGTTTCTCACGGAATTTTTCCTTTTCTAGGCCTCGCTTCCTTATTATTGTTATTTTAGTGGACGATACGTGATCGCGCTGGAGGATTTCTTCCTCTTCAAAATTCTACCAATTGTAACTAGATTCATTTCCTTGTTGCTTGTTATTCTTGTTATTATTGCAATTATTATTATTATTATTATTATTATTATTATTATTATTATTTAAACTTTTTTTTTTCTTTTAAACATCGTTTCATTTTATCCTATTGATACATCGATCTCGACGCAATTTTTTTCTTTTTACCGAATTTTTTTCTTCATTGCATTCTACGATTCGATCGTTTAAAGAAAGGGTGTCGATCTGTCGTTTCCACGTGGATGTGATCTATACGAAGGCTATACGGGGTGAGAGGATACTGTGCGCTCCTCTCTATTGCTATTGCGCTCATGTACTGTTGTACCTTGCATCGTCCTGTTCGATTCGAAACTTAAAACCAGTTGTCCTCGAGTAATATTTGCTATGGCGTGGTGCGCGGTGCAATGAGGCACCGAGACGGTTTTAAAAGAAGTTATGAAACTGAAATCCGGTTGTAAGAGCAGACTGCCTTCTGCCGCATCCTTCCATGAAACATTCGCACCCTCGAAAGAAGAACGGTCGATTTTGGATTTCTTTTTTTCAAAATTCCTCGAAGGGTTAGCCCGAAAATTCCTTTCTCTTTTTTCTTTCCCCTTATTTCATTTCGAATTTGACAATTTAGCCTCCTTTGCGCGACTAGACAGCTCTATCTAGCTATCTCGTGGTCCATTTGTTAGACGAAAGGGATTAATATCCAATATTTGATAATCGGATTATTTCGAATAATTTTCGCTTCGTTCTCGCGTTTTATTTATTTATTCTTTTTTTTAAATTTTGTGGTTTCGCATTTTTCTCTTTTCCCCCTTTTTCCTTTTTTTCCTTTTTTTTTTTTTTTTATCTTTTAACTCACGGTTGCATCCAATCGTGTATATAATTCCAGGATATATAAACGTGATAGAAACGTTTTTTTTTCGGTTGATTCGATTGTTTCAAGTGATACGCGGTTTCCTTTTTTTTTTTTTTTTACATTTTTCCTTTACGATTGGATCGTTGGTAGTGACGTTGGTATGCGTGGCGTTGGGTATGTGAGGGTATGTCAGGGAATAATATACGGGGAAATTGTGGGTTATGGGAAAGGGAGAGCAAAGCTGGGTCCGTATGGGATGGTCGACGGGTAGCATAGAGTTCCAAACGCTCCGTGATCTACAGACATTCAATATTAAACAGATCAATCAACTATGTCGTCATATAATAATACCACTAGGATAGTTCATAATCGTAAGTTTATATCAATAATATAATTATATCATTAGGTATCATTAATGCTTGTTTAATGTGTGTACATGTGAGTGTGTATCTCTCCTCTTGCGTGTGTCTTCTATCTTTCGCCTCTTCCTCTCTCTCTCTCTTTTTTTTTTTCAATTATACTTAAGTCTCAAGTTACAAGCTAGCGTATAAATGATGGGTAAGAAACGTCCACCTCGACGAGAGGGGATCCGACGTGAGGGGAACGCGACGCCGACGTCGGGGAAGGCGTCGCGGCATCGGCCTTGTCCCGAGTCGAAGAAACGTACTCAAACGAGGGAACTCGAGCGCGATCGTTCGCGAAGGAAAGACTCTTTCTTTTTGTTTCTTTTTTTTCTTTTTTTCATATACACACACACATATATATATATATATATATATATATGTATATATATATATATATACGTATATATGAAATATATATATTCTTTTGTTCGTTTCCGTTTTTGTTTCGTTTGTTCGTTCCTTTGTTCTCTTCTTTGTTTCTTGAGAAAAAGAAAAAAAAAAACGTCACGCTCGATCGGCACCGCCTCATTCGGACGACCGATTTCTCTTTTTTCTTTTTTCTTTCTTTCTTTCTTTCTTTCTTTCTTTTTTTTTTTTTTTCTAGGCCGGATCGCTTCGTCTCGGTGGATTGTTTGTTAGCCGCCATGTTTTTATCGGGTTGTCCTCGTACCGTTTATACTATATATCATTATATCGTATTATCGTTATAAGTATTATTAGTTATTAATTACTTTTAATTAATCGTTAGGTATAATTCAATTAATCAATACTCTTAACCCTTTTATCGTTTAATAATTATTGTTAGGTAGTTTATAGTTTTTTTTTTTTTATTAGATTTCGATAACGCGTACGGATTATTATTATTATTATTATTATTATTATTATTATTATTATTATTATTATTAGTATTATTATTAGTATTATTATTATTATTATTATTATTAGTATTATTATTATTATTATTATTATTATTATTAATTTTATTTTTTTTTTTTGGAAGCAAACCTTATTTCCTGTTATTTGGGAAGGATTTACCGAGGGGGTGGAAGGTGGTGGCTCTTATCTTTGTTTATCTTGTTCAGCGGTGGTTACGGGGGCGGGATGGGATCTCGGAGGGGACGCACCTGTTGTCCCGCGCGAAAATCTGCGAAAAATCAGAAAGTCGAATAGCGAATCTCCAGTGATTCCGTGAATTTTTGTTTCTCTCCATTATTTCTTTCTTCCTTTTCTTGTTTCTCCCTTTCTCTCTCTACATTGCTTATTTTATGCTCGTTTTCTTGCTTTTCTTTCGTTTTTTCTTTTTTTTTTTCGTTTCTTTTGTTTCGCGTTTTTTTTTTCTGTTGCTTATTTTCTGTCGTTGACTTTTTTTTCTTGTTGGTTGGTTTCGTTTATCCTTAAAAAATCACGCATTCTTCTTCCTTTCTCTCCCTCTCTCTCTCTCTCTCTCTCTCACTCTCCCCCTCGCTCTTCCTCGTTATCCAGTTTATTTTCAAGTCTTCTTTCTATTTCTCTCTCTCTTTCTCTCTTTCTCTCTCTCTTTCTCTCTATCTTTCGTTCGTTTCCTCTCACTCTTTCTCTCTCTCTCTCTCTCTCTCTCTCTCGCTCGCGTATTCCTCTTTCTCTCCCTCCCGCTCTCGTTCTCTCTCAAACACACACGCTCCCACTTTTCACAGTAATAGTTTTTCATTAATTTCACTTTCTTTTATATTATTACGTTATGCGAATTGCTTAGAACGCGTCGCGTTTTCAACGAATTGCAAGTGGCAAGGGTTTCTCGGGTAAATTCCTTTTTTTTTTTCACAGTTGTCGAATCGCCGCGGAGAATTTTCAAATTTTCCGCCGCGTCCGTTCAAGTCCTCCTTTCTCTCTCTCTCTCTCTCTCTCTCTCTTTTTGACACTTCTTCTCTGCCTGTTCGATGGCCTGTTGTTCGTATAAAAAATTATCATTTATATTCCATTCTCTGTTATTTTTTTACATTTACTTATTTGTTTCTTCTTTTTCTTTTTTTTTTTTTTTTTTTTTTTTTTTTTTTTGCTTCTTCTATTTCCTATATCTCGTTATTTCCTTATTTCTCGCCCTCTTCGTTTCCGTGTTCCGTGTTGTGCTCTCACGTGTGTCACGTGTGTGTTTGTGTTGCATATTCCATATTAGAATTCGCTTTGCTTCCAGTAGCTTTTGGCTTTCCTTCTCGTCCAAGCGAGAATTCGGTGTCGTGCGTTGCCCGCATACCGGGCCAGCGACTTTGTGTCTTTATTCCACGTGGCTGTACTCTTCGTTCCTGATACGATATAATATAATCATTTTGGTTTCACGGGATGGGGGGGGGGGCGTCTCGTATAGTAATATTCACGGCATCCTGATCGCGGATCGATCGCCGGAAGTACGATGCTCGCCGCTTCGATTCGTAATGCTGTCCCGTCAGAATTGAGTCGTGAGATGTGTGGCCCTATTCTATTCGAGAACTATTATGTTTCAATATTAAACGTTGATTAAGCTTCGGTTATCCTGTTTGATCCTACATATTTTCATCTCTCTGTCTCCCCCAGGATTCAACGATCGAACTTTTCCTTCTTCTCGTCCTCTCGTTGCATCTCTGGCTCAACCGCGAAGAAGTTATATATATATATATATATATATATATATAGAGACCGTTGTCGCGCATTGAAATCGTATAGGAAGAAACGTATATGATCGAGATTATCGATTGGAAAGAAAAATCTTGTTAAACAACGCTGAATCAGCGTTTCGAGGTGGATAAATGAAAACCGGTAGTCGATTTGGTAATCGACTCAACTTTTGCCTGTAAACGAATCTGTGTGAAATATCAAATGATCGAAGAGAAGTTTCTCTGTCTTATTGTTGCGACAACAGGTTCCGGAATTCGTACGTAAATTCGTATGTTGCTCGTCAAACGAAAAATCAAATGGCAGAGAGTTTGTCGCGAGAGAAAAGAAAACCGGCGTCGATCTGTTCGATGTGTTCGACGTGTTGGCACACTGTAAAAACGAAATCGTTGGTAAAAAATTGGTGCGTGGAACTGTGCGAACGGAAATCAACAAGTTCTTGATAACCCTTCAGTAAAGGTATCGACGAAATATTAAGCTGCCTTTATCGATCAGCGTCGGGGAGCATCTGCATCCGACACCATCGTCCTCGGTAATTACCGTCGGTACGCCGTTATTATCGCTCCTTACAATGATTATTCCTCGTCCACATTATCGACGAATCGGACGAACGAGCAATAATTGTCCCTGCGATTATTGCCTGCCTGAATTATTATCTACCGGTGATATCGTTACTATGTACACTGAAGACTAATCGAAGAAGATCGAGTTTATTTCTTGCCTCTCGTATACTTCTTTCGTATATTATTATTATTTTATTTTATTTTATTTTATTTTATTTTATTTTTTTTTTCCTTTTTCATTATTACTTTGTTTCCTTAACTTTTAACTGTTGTGTGTTTATCGAAGGGAGATCCCGAGACGCTCTACGCTATATTTTTTCTCCATTACTTCTTTTTTTCTTTTTTTTTTCCTTTTTTTTTTGGTATTTTTTTCCTTCTTTTTTTTTTTTCCCTTTTTTTGCGGGGCATTACGCGTCGTCGAGGCTGATCGCATTCTCCTAGAACGTTTGAACGTTGTCACGGTTCACTGTATTGCGGTGTGGTGTGTAGGCTGTGATGCATTCGCGGTGCGTTTATTTATTTATTTATTTATTTATTTATTTATTTATTTATTTATTTATTTATTGTTGTAGAAATGCGTGGTCGTTGATGCTTGGCTGTAAAAAAGATTCTGTCTCGTGTGTCCAGCGTTGCTTCCTTCGAACGGTTTAACTGCATTATCTGTCGGATTGGGCCGGGTCTGTTGGATCGTCGCGTGTTAATCAGAGGGTTCAAGGCGGGTTTCTATGGGATCCTGTTTATGAACGGTACGCGCGCGTCGGTGGAGCGGCGCGTACATGCATCCGTGACGAATTTTTAAACGTTTTAAACCAGAAGTCTGCCGAAACGATCGTTCCTTGACACTTGTGTTTATTCTTCTTGTTTTTTTATCTTTCTTTTTTCTTTTTCTTTTCTTTTTTTTTTTTTTTTTGCTTTCAATTTCTCGGCTTGATTTTTCTCGGCCGTCGATATTCGTGAACGAATAGGTGTACGTGAGTTAGACGAGCTGGCCCAAATGCGCGGACGTGACCGATGAGATCGGCCGAGTAAGGTGACTAGAAACGAACACGGGGATACAAAAGCTGTAATATTTTTTTTTCTCTCTTTTATTCGTTTATATTATTTATTTATTTATTTATTTATTTTTTTATTCATTCTTCTTATAGTTCACTTCTCTCGGTAAAAAGGAATTTTGAATTTTCTCGTACGGTGATCCTGAATATTCGCTATTTGATGAAAACGTTCTCTTTATATATATATTTATTTAGGTATATACATCTTTTTTTTTTTTTTTTTTTCTTCTTAATTTCTATCGTCCAAACAGTTGTACATGTATATATTGAACTTATATCAAAAGGAACACATAATTGATCCTCAATGTTTCGGTAGATCGAACGTAACTTAAGTCTTCTTATAATGCTCATCTATGGTTTCTTCATTTCTTTTCTTTTCCTTTCCTTTTTTCTCTCTTTCTCTCTCTCTCTCTCCTTCTCGTGCCTGAAGTTGTTGCTCCCAGTGTCGCGAGCTCAGCCGTCCACCGATGCGCAGCATCGTGTGTTCGAATTCGCCCATAATCGGGCACCAGTTAAACACGACGAATGATTGATCCTCGCCCCTCTTCGTTTTCGAGTCGTGGTCGAGTATCTCGGAGAAATATCGGGTTAGTTAGTGAAATGAAAACGGATGGCAAAGAATACCGCGGATCTACGCGACGAGATAATACGTGGTCGATCCCTCCTCAACATTTTGAAATCTTCCTTTCGTTCTCACTCTCTCTCTCTCTCTCTCTCTCTCTCTCTTTCTCGCTTTCTTCCTTTCTCTCTTCCTCTCTCTCTCTCTCTCTCTCTCTCTCTCTCTCTCTCTCTTCCTTATTGCAAGCTTTTCGATTCTCTCGGATTTTTAGCGAATTTTCCCTCGTCCCGGCCGCGGGAAACAGCGAGTCGACAATCGAGTCCATCAATTTTTTTTTCTCCAAATATCCTTGTTCTTAATCTTCGTTTCTCCCGTTCGCAATTATTCTATATCCTCGTCTTCCGACCACTTTCTCTCTCTCTCTCTCTCTCTCTCTCTCTCTCTCTCTTTCTCGCTTCTCCTAGCACCGCTATAGTCATCGTTAACCGTCGTCCTCATTAATCCACCTGCGTTCCCGCCCGAAGACGAGAGTCCTTAGAATAATTTCGGGTGACCCGTCCACTCGCGTCGTCGCTTTTATTTTTTAAGATCTTTTTCCTTTTTTCCTTTTTTCTTTTTTTTGCTTCACACATGCAGGAAGTGTTTTTCTTCTTTGATGCGAGAAAGGAAACGTCTCTCTCTCTCTCTCTCTCTCTCTTTCTCTCTCTCTCTCTCTCTCACGGATGATTTCCACTTTTAACTTTGATGTTTCTTTTCTTTTGTGCTCTTCGTTCTCGAGCGGATAAGGATTGGAATTCTTTTTCTTTTTTCTTTCTTAGGAGGCTGGGGGTATTAATAAATTTGCGTGTTTAAATTTTTCCTTTACTTCTTTTCTCTAGGTTTTCTTTGGGGTGGTTTTGGGGGTGGCGCTGGAAGGACAAATGTCGCGGGGGGAGGGTTTGCTGGAGCAGGGCCGCGAGACGATCGACCGACGACCTTCCGGCGTTCGAGGAGGGACTTTGAAAGACAGGTCTCGCGTCCACGTCGCACCCTAATCGCGGCGAATTCGCTTGTGCACCACCCTCGACCTTGTCCTCGTTCAACGTGGACGCGAACCGTAAGAATTTCGAATCCTGCCAGACGCGGCGGGAACTGAGAAGACTATTTTTTTCTTTTTCTTCTTCTTTATCTCTCTCTCTCTCTTTCTCTCTCTCCCTTTCTCTCCCTCCCTTTCTCTCCCTTCATTCTCCCTAAATCTTTCGATAGTTTCTTTTTTTTTTTTTTTTGGTGGTTTGCTGAGTTAGCTGCGAGGTTTCGAAACGTCCCGCCGCCGGCGGATATATACTATATGTATACATATATTTATAATATATCATTTTTTATAGATATAATCTAGAGAAATCTTATAATCTAGAGAAACGGGGATCTTTTCTTTGGGCGGGGTGGGTGCGAGGGTGGAGGAGGAGGGCAGGACGCGTGGGAGGGTCGCTCGTCGTTCGTCGCCGTACGGCCCCGGAAAAAATGTATATACTAAGGCCGATTTTGGTTAAGAATAATACTTCGCTTCGCATTATTATTTTTTTTTTTTCTTCTTTTTCTTCTTCTTTCTTTTTTTCTTTCTTTCTTTCTTCCTCTTTCATCTTCCACTCTTTTGATCAACTTTTAATTTTAACATTAAGGCGCAACGTGATAAACTTGTACTTTTTTCCTTGATGTGTCTTTTAGATTCTGGCCGAAACTGCGTGTAATTGTGTCTGGGTGTGTGTGTGTGTGTGTGTATGCGTGTGTGTGTTGAGCGTCGTGTTGTACCGTGTGTGCGTGCGTAAGTGTGCGTAAGTGTGTACCCCCTTTACTATTCGCGTGTGTATCCACGGTGTGTGTCGTTGTACGCGTGTGTGTGGGTGTGCCGCTAGGCGATCGAGTAGTACGCCGCCTTGACGAACACTTATCTGTTGTGTGGCGTCGAATCGGTCACGGAGGCGCGGCCACTGCGAGCAGGCGGATACGCGTTTCCGTAAGCAATTCGAGCTGAGTTTTTCTTTTTGGTGTTTGCCGAAAAACGGAATTTTCATTTAATCTCTGCCGCGAGGGAACGTTCCATCATCATTGTTGTGCATCGATGATGAACATCGGAACATCCCCCCGCGCCACGTCTCTTGTGTGTCGTCTTGTGCGCAACCTAGGACAGCAATGAATCAATCCGAAACTTCTCGTGTCGAAAGCGAACTTATTAAAACGCCGGTAAAACGTACTAAAGGAAAATGTCCTCGTGTCGAAAGTGGTGGTATAGTATATCAAATATCGTAATGCGTGAAAGTAGGCAGGTTGGTTAGCCAGGCCACCTCTGTCTCGTGTTTCGTATTGATATCGCGTGGGAGGGGTATCGCGAGGTCGGAGTATGCACGACCTCCTCTGATCGTTCTCTACCGAGAAATGCTATTGCAAATGAAGATGTTAATGAAGTAACAAGGGTTACTCGAGAGATACAATCGAGGAGAGTTTCGTCCTACAATTATTCGATGTAACAATGTTAAATTCCACAAGTATCTTCGAACGAACTTCTAATACATTTGATATATATATATATATATATTTTTGTACAAAACTATAAAATTTTTATATCACGCTTGCCAAAGATATCTTTTAAGAAACTAAGAGAATCTAATTTTTTATTTATCTTTTTTAATCTCTTTAACCTAAAATGTATCTCGCTCGATCAAATCGCTCGAGTTTAAACGAAGAAGAGTCCACGATCCTTTCGAGATCTTGTTGAAAATTGATAATCGGTATTGTCATCTGTACTAAACTGTATTGAACAATCGATATCGTTAAGAAGGAAACAGAGACAGAGGCGCGAAGCATAAAATGTACTTGCATGAGCAGGTTGCCTCGACTTGGCTCGATAATCTCGAGCCGGTCGGAGCGCAGAAAAACAATTCCCACAATATTCTTTACAAGACGTTCCAGCTGACCGGGCCTTCGGCCGGCATCGTCGTTCGTCGTTCCGTGATTTAGCTTATTATTTTTTTTTTTTTTATTTTTTTTATTTTATTTTTTTCCCCTGTCGTCGACTATCGGATACACCTTTCGAAAAAAATATTTCTGCTCGAAAGTTTGTTTCCTTATCCGCGGAGCCGCGTCCACGATCGATCAGGCTTCGACAAAATTTAACGACTAACATTTATTTTTATTATTTTTTTTTTTTATCAAAGTATTGTCTGTCTTTGGCGTGATACTTTAAAGACTATATAAACCCCTGACGCATGTATCGCGGAACGACAAAGATGGCCGGCACGATGGCCCAGGTTCGCGTCCCATTGTTTCACCTCAATCTGCGGAGGGTCTGCTTCTATATTATCTCTGAGGACTTCATTGGACTCAACGCGGCGATCTAGCTCACATCCTCACACATCAACGTAGGTATTTTATTTATTTATTTATTTATTTATTTATTTTTTTCATTTGTATTCTTGTCTCTTCGCTTCTACCGTTTTGTCTTCCGCTTCTGTTCCGTTTAATAAATAAGAGTTTCTATCCTCTTTATTTCCCTTCATTTTTCCTATTTTTTTTTTTTTTTTTTTTATATATTCTTCGTTTGAGTTTGTTTTTTTTTTTTTTTTTCTTTTTTTTTTCTTTTTCCCCCTCTTCGCTCTATTAATTCTTCTCTCCCATTTTGTTTCACGGTTCTGTTTCATACTTTTTTTTTTCTTTTCGTTCGTTTAATTTTCTTGTTTATGTTTATTTGTTTTATGTTTATGTTAATGTTTATCTTAATTACACCTACGATTCCCTACACAATAATACGTATAACCTAACACGACTTGCTTGGCTGAGACGTATGCGCAAGTAATAATACATTTTGCCAGAAATTACAGATATTATTTTAAACATAATTTTCTCATCTATTCATCCTCGTGTGTGCTCTTCTCGGGTACACGCACGTATCATTCACCACCCTCTCCCGGCTCCTCGATTCAATCACAGACGAAGGATATCAGACGTAACGCGATAAATTAGAAGTTTCGGGACGTAACGTCGGGCTTTTTCTATTATTTTTCCTTCCTTTATTTTCTTTCCTTTTTCTTTTGGTTTCTTTTCCTTCGGTTTTGGAAGATCGTTAGATAAGAAAGTCGGGGGGAAGATTCTCGGCAACGGAATCGATTTCTTCTTTCTTCAAAAATTCTATGGAAACGATGAAGCATAATATTGCAATATTGTTTCGAATAACGAATAACATATTTTCGAATAATTTTCCTTATTTAATTTATTTATTTATTTATTTCTCTCTTTTTCTCTCTCTCTCTCTTTTTCTGGAATGAAGGATTTTTTAACAACCGAAATTCGAAGGATTTTATATATTCCGTTGCTGTTACAACACTACGTTACAGGTGGATAATTGACATTTTTCCTTTCCTTTTTTTTTTTTTTTTTTTTTCGAAATTAAAACGGAGGGGTCGGAATGTTGGTTCCACTGGCAAGCAAGATCCGATTAAGATTCACACTTTTTCCGCTAGTCATTCGTTGCTCTCACACTCGGTGGTTGAAGGGTTGGATGGATCGTGACACTTTTAGTACCTGTCATACATGGTGCTTTGTGTGTATTGCCTGCCTCTTTGCAATCGATTATGTCCTTCTCGATAGCGCTACTGAGTCGGACGACGGACTTGTAATAATGGGCCATTAAAATCCCGTCCTCTTCTCCTTCTTCTCCTCTATTTTTCATTCCTCTCCTCTTTCTTTTTTTCCCCCATTTTTCATTAAAGAGATCTGTCATTCACATTCTCACCGTGTATATATATATATATATATACACATATACCTCTCTCTCTCTATCACTCTCTCTCTTTCTCTCTCTCTCTCTGTCTTTCTTTCTCACGTAATCTCTCTTCCTCTTATTCACATCTCGCAATTTCACACTCGTCACACAAACTCTACAGTTATTTCTCGATCGCATTCTCGCTCGCGAAAGAATTGCCAAAAGTATCGTGCACGAAAAGGGTGGGGGGAGAAAATTGCTCGTTTTATAATTTACATTTACAAACTGGTCTAATAATTTTTCTCCACTTTTTCTCTCCTAATTTTTCTCTCTCCTTTCTCCTCTTTTATCATTTACTACATTTCTTTCTCTTTTTTCTTTAATATATATGCGGACCTCCCGGTAGGCAAGGAGGTCGGCTCTCTCTGTATAATTTTTTCTCATCTTTTTTTTTTTTTTTTAATTTTTTTTTCTCTTTTCAATTTTTCTTCAACGCACTCGCTCGAATCATCTCTCAATCGCTCCTTGGCACTCGCTCGTTCCCACTTTCGTTCATCTTTATATCTGTCACTCGTCGTCGTGCTCTCCCATTCTGCCTCGCTACTCGCTCGCTACTTCCCTCTCTCTCTCTCTCCCTCTCACGCTCAACTAGGATCGGTTTACGCCGAACGTCTATCGCCCGTGGCTCCGAACTCAGTTCCGAAATCGCAATTCGCATGGATTTCTTCTCAGTCGTGACTTTTTTTCCCCTTGATCTTTCTCTCGTTTCTCTCGACGCCTGCTTGTCACCCGCCCGCTGGTAACATTTCTCGATTCTATCTCTCTCTCTCTCTTTCTCTCCCTTCCTTCCATATTTCTGCTCCCTTAATCTGCTCGAAAAAAATCACCTGTTGAGATCGCGAGATTTCGTGGCTTCAACGACGGTCGCATCAAGGACACTTGGCTCCCTACACGCTTCTACACCATTCCCAAAATTTCGTCGGTCTCCATCTCTATACCCCTTAAACCCCCATCCCTGACCCCGCCCACCCACCCTCCCCGACTTGAACGGATTCCTCGATCGGTTTCACGGAATCTCGAGAGGTTTCGTTTCGAGGCACACATTAGCAACTCAGACGTCTCAGAGAGAACGTCTGAGGTTTTCGCTCGATTTATTATTATTTTTCTTTTTTTTTTTTTCTTTTCTTTTTGATGACTCGAAAATTGGAAAATTCACGTCCATAGACTAGCCGGGATCCGAGGCTCGCGAGGGATCGCGTGACCGTGGGATTAATCGAGGAGTTTTGAGCCGGTTTCGAGAGCTGGAGTATCGACAGCCTCTCGTTTCGTGATCTGTGAAACTGAAAAGGTGTGCTCGGTTGTTGGCAGGGCAGGACAGAAAGAAGAGGGATCGCGGAGGGACGAGTCAACCCCTTGCAGGCCGTTTTAGGTCGATGGGGGAGTGCCGTCAGTGGTTTTTATAATTCGAGGTAGTTCAACGGCAATTGATGTAGTCGTGTGGGACCGGAGGGTTGTTTATTTAAAGGCAGCTCGTCGACGTTCAGGCTAGAAGGCGAAGCGATAGGAACTTTAATTTAGAATTTTCGCTACCTCTACGAATTTTTTTTTTTTTTTTTTTTTCATATCACACTTGCTCGTTCTCCTTTCTCCCTGCCACATTCTCTCCCTCCCTTTCACACTGTCCGCGAAATAGATACTTCTTTTTTTTTTTTTTCTTTCTTTTTCCTTTCAAAAATTGCGCCAAAGACATTAGAAACTAATTCTTCTCGATCTTAGTCCCTTCATTTCTTTTTTTCTCTCTTTTATCTTTTGCAAAATTTTCTCTCAACAGTTGAATCTGCTCGTCATTGCCCTTTGAACAAACAACCCTGGGTCAGGAAACGAGCGAAATATCATATCATTCGCGGTAGAACGAAAGCTATTGCACGATTAACGAGAAATCATCAACATAGGACGTGAAACGATTTACGTTAACATCGAACCGAACCACGTCTTTGAACATCGCGGCCTGCGAAGGATCGAATCTATGCGTTCGAGGCAGGAGTGATCGACTGCCTTCATTTTTTTTCTTCTTCTTCTTCTTCTTTTTCTACTTTCCTGTAAATGAAACGGATGAAAATATCGTCTCGTATCTCGCAGTCGAGGACGAGTAATTTTCCACGGCTTGTGTAAATAACACGTGTCTACTCCCCCCCAAAATCAAAGAACTAATTGCCTACGTTAAATCGACGAGCCGGAGTAATCGACGGCGTCGTCGAGTTCCCTGTAACCAATCAACAGACAGAGAATCGATAATAAGATACACGCGATGATATGTAGGTTATCGGTGATAAGTAAATTTCCAAATCCACCGATGAATTTTTCTTTCTTTCTTTCTTTCTTTCTTTTTTCTTTTTTTTTTTTCTTTTTTTTTCATAAGAAAATCATCAAAAATTCAGGAAGCAAACACCTCTCGAAATTCTCCCGATCGTAGGTCTCGACGTTATCGTCTCCTTCGCCTCGCGTTAATTTCTCATTTCGTCCGACTTTTTTTATGTTTTTTTCTTTTTTTATCTTTTTCTTAAAAAAGTTTTAGTCGCTCTCACCTAAAAATCCCCTACCGAAACGTATTGTAGACTTAACGCGCTACGTGTACTACGAGATTATCACACAGAAAGTTTGCTCACTCGGTGTCAACAATCAGTAATTTTTTTTCTCTTTTCCCCCTCTTATTTCTCGCTTTCTCTCTCTCTCTCTTTCTCTCTCTTTCTCTCTCTTTCTCTCTCTCTTTCTCTCTCTCTCTTTCTCTCCCTCTCTCTCTCTCTCTCTCTCTCCCCTTTAATCATCTTCATTTATTTCATTTTTTAAAATTTTCTTTTTTCCCCCTCTCTTTAGATTCCTTACGCACGCGCTCCCTCGCATTTAAAAAACTCTTAGCTTCTCGCTTCGTGCAACTCGCGTCTCTAAATAATCTATCACTCTGTCCGCGTTTTCACTCGCTACCTCTCTCCCCCTCTCTCCGTATTCTTCCCCACGTTCTCTCCCTCTCGCGCTAATTTTATTCAGTCGTACGCAACTTTTCGAAAAAAAAAAAAAAAAAGCACACGAAATTTTTCTCTTCCTAGACTAATATATATATATATATATATATATTTTTTTTTCCCATAATATCGCGCGCGCTTACCCGCACCCGTTCGCGGACTTTACGGAGAAAAAAGAAAAAAAAAACACGATTTTTTTTTTTATATATATCTTCCCTTATTATTCTCCTTTCTCTCGCTCGCACACTTTTCACCCTACGCGTCGCGTGCGTTGCATTTACATCACCGAAAACGCGTATTTCGTTATAATAAATATACCCTAATTATGCTCCTAATAGTTTTGAGGAATTATTATTCTCGATGAACATACTTCGAAGTTATTCAATTTCCCTTTCTCTCTCTCTCTCTCTCTCTCTCTCTCTTTCTCACTGTCTCGCCTCCACTGTCGTTCTTTCACATTCTCTCTCTTTCTCTCCCGAGGTGTTCATATCTCTTTCGTTCTTTCGCTTTCTCTCTGTATCTATCTCTCTTGCACGCGCACATCCAACGTTCTCGTTGTGCTCATTCTCTCTCTCTCTCTCTCTCTCTCTTGCGCTCGGATTTTTCTTCCTTTTTTTTTAGCCCGCACTCTCTCACAGCTATTCTCTAATTTCTTACACTTTTTTTCCACCATTTTTTTTTTTTCTGTTATCACGACGATTCTCGAACTCGATAGTTAATAATCGTAATAATAATATATAATCATATAATAATAATTAGTTTATTAGTGTGTGTGTGTGTATCTGTTTTTCAATTTTTTTTTTTTTTTATTTTCGCTTCGCCCGCCCGTTTCAAAAAGCGGGATATTCGCAAAAATCCTCTCTTCCTCTGCAGCGTGATACGACCTTCCGCTCGGCTTTTGTTCTTAAGTATATTTACGTTTTTTTATTTTTTTTATCTCGCATTAATTACCGTTTAGTTTAATCGTTTATATAATAATTAATAGCTTGCAAGTGTTAACGTTAAATACTATTACTTAATTCTGCTTAGACGTGTTTCCTTAAAACTTACGCGTTTAGGTATGTGTACGTATGCTTATTATTCCATTTTCCATCCCTCTCTACTTTCTCTCTCTCTCTCTCTCTTTCTTTATTCTCCTTCCTTCCTTCATCTCATTTATTAAAAACAATTCGCTCGTTCCCTTCTCTCTATCTCTTGCGAATTTCCCCTTTCTCTTCGTGCTTGAAAATCCTCTCGTTCCGTCCCGTGTACTCGTTCTCCGTGCTTACGGCCCCGCTCCACAAAACGTAATAACGGCGAGTCGATCGGCTTTCGTTCGTTTCCCTCCATTTTCCTCATTCTTCCTTCATTTTCTTCTCATTTTTTTCTTTTTTTCCTTTTTTTTTTTTTATTTCCTCACAGTCTCGTCATCCACATATTCGTACCTCGAACAGGAATCGCGCGGGCTCTCTTATTCCGTGAATTGTTTCGTCGGCACAGGGAATCCCTTTCTCTGTTCTGTCCAGTCTCGAGCCCGCGTTTTCATTTTCCCTTCCGTTTCCCTTCTCTCGGACAGCTTCCATGGGCAATCGCGCACGCACACGCTCGAACGATCGTGTTGGAACCGCGAGAGGATTCGCGATCTCGATCGTTCGAGCGGGGGGGAAGACGCGACGAGAGACGAGAGGGACGCGGGTTTCGGCTCCGTTCTTTTCCTCTTTCTTTTTTTTTTTTTTTTTTTTCCCCTCCCTCGTCTTGTGTGTTCTCGTCTTCGAAGTTCTCTTTTCTTTTTTTTTGAGCGCGTGTTCGCGATTCGTTTGCGTTTGATCCGTGGCGGTTCGTCCTTCGCGCCGGGACCCCTCGATCCTTGGTCGACGGAGAAAGAAATCGAAAATTAGCTTAGCTTAGGATAGAGAATTAGGCTTCTTGACGGTTGTGCTTTCCTCGGTTAAACGGAGATTTATCGCTTTGTTTCAATCTTTCTTTCCGATCTGCTTCTTTTTTTTTCTTTTTCATATTATTCAGAATGCCCACGAACGACGTGGCGAGCCTGCTGCTGTGTATGCTGCGATGAGAAGGACGACTCGGGATTTTTCTGTTTCATTTCTTTTTTCTTTTTTCTTTTTTGGAAATGGATCTCGTCCCGGTTTCGATATACTGTTGTCGGTCAACTGTTGGCATGTTTTCTAAGCGTGTGAATGGCCGAGCTTTCGCCCGGCCGTTTGAAAGCTTCATTTGGGTATGGTTTTTTAACTGCTGTTTCAACAAATTGTGTTAATATGCTATTGATCGTGTCGGTGTGATGTCCTGTTTCCCTCAGATTATTACTTTCTGTTTATCGGTTGGCTGGCTTATTCTTTGTCGCAACAATGGTAGAGTATCAGGGTGCTTGCTTTTCTCTCTCTCTCTCTCTCTCTCTCTTTTTTTTTTACGCGGGGTTTGATTATTAGATTAAATGTTTTCAACTTTGGTTCTCGCTTTTTTTTTCTTTTTTTTTCCCTTTTTGGTTAATCGTGAGTGTATACGTGGCAGTTAAATGTTCATTAAATGATTACGAGTAGGATGCTCCGTTTTCTTCTTCTTTTTTCTTTTTTTTTTTTTTTCGAGAAAGACGTTGACGCGTAACGCGCTGTAGTAATACGCAAGTAGTAGCGAGCTCAGTTTAATCCACGAATGCGTTTTGCGAAATGGAGTTATAACGTTCCTCATTGAGATCCCTATATAATAAGCCTCCACGAAATCGTTCGTTAAAATCGTTGAGAAAAATTTTCAAATAAAGACGTCGTAAAAAAATAATCGATCTCCAGGATCCTTTTTTTCTTTTTTTTTTTTTTTCTTTTTCTTTTTTTTCCTTTAAATTTAAAAAAGAGACCGAGAGATCTCGTGCATCTCATCCCTCGATCCGATGTATTATTATAATTCGTATAGCAATAATTCGATCACCTAACAATTATAATCGAATTAATTATTTATCGGTTTTGCCCGATGATCATCACTCATCAATTTCCAATCTCGCGTGTTCTAGTACCTGTTATTATAAACAACCAAGTTATTAGACGTAAGCGTTAACGATGAAACGCGACGAAAAGTTTTTATGTCGGATATATATTTTTCAACGGATCGGCAAAAATGTGTTCTTTTTTTTTTTTCTTTCTTTCTTTCATTTGAGGCGCAAACGCGCTGGATCAGCGCAGCGGGATACCACTACAACTATCGCGCGCTCCGCGTTGATCGCTTCGCGCATTGGTAGATTAAAATCATCCTCGAGATTCACCGCTTATATATTTCCCCTGGCGAATGATGATGTTGTCGTCGCTGATCGTAACGTGCGAGTAGCTTAGGAACTGAACGCCGAACGATGAGCACGAATGAGGGCGACGCGTGCCAAATCGAAATATCCTTGGCAGGGATCACGAGATCCCGAAATTCGTCGCGACTGCAGCAGGTACGTAATCGTCGTTTCGAAAACTCCCTCCCCTCCCCCCTCCCGTGGAACGAACCTTGCACTCTTCCATACCTCCTTTCCTTACCCGAACGTAAACGTTTTGTTTCTTTTTTTTTTTTTTTTTATCTTTCTCTTTTTAGACCAAAAAAATCTTAGGCCACCGCCGAAGGAGATTGCTAATTTTATCTTAGGCCACTGTCTAGAAAAATTTCCGTAATTTTTTTTTATATATTTCCTCATTTAAATTACAATTAATAGACTTAGTATATTTCTTTTTTCCCCTCCCTTCCCACCCTTTTTCTCTTCTTTCTTGTTACTTTCTTATTTCTTATTCAATATCTTTTCTTCTTTCGAGTCTCCGTCGCGACTCGAAACCGTCGAAAATTTCCGGCTGAGACGCGTCGCCCGCGTTCGTGCTCCGAAACGGGAGACTCGTTTCAGACTCGTTTCGGCAATTTTTGGATCGTAAGGTAGGCCGGGTCGAACGCGGCAGTCGAATGTGTTTCTGAGCTCGAGACGATTCGCAAGGGTGTTCCATTCGAATCTGTTCGGTTCTCTTCGTGTGAGGGATTTGAATTTTTTCCTTTTCCTTTTTTTTTTTGTTTTTTTTTTTTTTTTTTTTTTTTTTTTTTTNTTTTTTTTTTTTTTTTTTTTGTTTTTTTCTTTTTTGGCGAGAACAGGATGTATGGTCGCGTAATCTATTACGGTGATATCTGTTCAAGTGACGGTGAAATGGTGGTGGTTGTCTATCTATGTATAGGGAATGGGGTAGCGCGTGAAATAACGAAATAAAAATGGCGTCCCGGTTTAAAAAAAGAAAAGAAAAAGTAAAAGGAGACAACTTAGAGTCCAATGTGAGTTCGTTTTTATTCTTCGTAAATAATAAATAAAATAATAATCAATAAATCGATCGATTAAAATTAAAAACATTAGTGACTTGTGACTAGGTTAAGACTCACCGCTTACAGAAACGTGTGTGTATAATGTATACGTGTACGTACGTGTGTCTCTTTCTTTCTTTCTTTCTTTCTTTCTTTCTTTCTTTCTTTCTTTCTTTTTTATTTCCTCTCTTCCTCTCTGCCATGTACACACTGTGTAACTCGTACTTAATCGTAATAATAATAATAATAATAATAATAATAATAATAATAATAATAATAATAATAATAATAATAATAATAATAATCGTAATAATAATGATAATAATAAAGGATAATGATCGTCGTGATACAATAACTAAATACAATAATAACTAATAATGAAAACATTATTATTGAATAAGAAAGGAGGAGGACGTGGAGACGAGGGTTTGTTTCGTCTTTTCCGGGCAAAAGAACGGGAGAATAAAAATGATGAACGCAATTAATAGGGGGCGGGGGGAATTACGAACAGGAAAAACATCGCGTTGAAACAGGGCATTAATTACATAAATCCAAACAAATTGAATCAATGATTACCGATAATCACTATAATAATCATGATTTAAACAAAATCGTCATATAATATACATAACATAATAATAATAATAGTACTGATAATAATAATATAATAATAATATCAATAATAATAATAATAATAATAATAATAATTTCAATAATAATAGTGCACGTAATACCTATAATTATAGTGGTAGTAAGGGTGAAAAAGTAATTAGGTTACTAACTTACAAGGGCTCGCTACCACTCGAGACGTATATGTATAATTATAATAATCATTACACGGTAAATTATCTACATCACCATTTATATACCGGTTGTGGGAGTGGGGGTGGAAAAAAAAAAAGAAAACGTTCATATTAAGAGAACACATATCATAAATATCTGCAATGAATTCAAATCCCTATTTGCTTGTGTTCATATGCGTGTACGTGATAATGTACAACGTGTGAAAACGGGTGTAATACATCGTATAAAGTATGTGCTGTGTGTGTGTGTGTGTGTGTATGTGTGTGTTTGAATGAGCACGCGCGCGAGTGTCGTGTGCAATAGGTCGGGTACAAGTGGAATAAGGGAGGCGTGGGTGTCTAACCCTCTGTCACACATTCCTTACGCAATTTTAATCGCGCCAACATCCGTCTTTTGTTTTTATATGCCTAATATATATACATGTAATTTTATATAATTATACATATATATATATATATGTATATATTATATTCAATTTTTCATATGTATGTATATATATATATATATATATGTTTTTTTTTTTAAATATAATCTACTTTAAATAGTTACGCACCGGCGTGGATTGTTCTTTTTTTTTCTTCTTCTTCTTTTTCTATTAATTTTTGAAGTGTTTAGTCTTTTCATCTTATTCATATCAATTTATATATCTCCCCACCTCTCCCTCTTTACTCGATGATTATATAATAATTTGTCATATCGATTCTTTTCCCAATTCTAATGAAAGTATCTCTTCGAGACTGTTCATTCATTCCCGTCGAAATAAAATAAAAATCGCCGGTGCTCGGTTTAAGTTCGTTTAAAATTATCTCGTGCATTTTACGCGTTCGTTCGCCCCTCCCTGTTGTCGTCCCTGTTACTCGTACTCCTGTCACTGCGACTAGCCTAAACCTCGTTTATATACTATCAATTAAATCAGTTAATCATAAAAACATCTCTACGTAATTTTTTCTTTTTCTTCTTTTTTTTTCTTTTCATCTTATTTACGCGCGAATACGAATTTTTTTTTTGCACCGTGCTCTTCTCGTTTCGAATGAAACGCGGTCTCTCTCCGTTACGATCTCTTCCGTTTTCGTTCCCCTGTCGGCGAGCGAATTTCGAGCCGAGAGAAAATACAACGACAGAGAATTATTATTACTATTACTTTTCTTTTTTTTTTTCTTTGTTGCTAAGCTAAATCGACGTTCGCTTCGCGATCATCGGTCAGAGCATCGCCGGGTTCCATCGCGTTTCCAGCGTCACGCTCGTCCGAATTTCATGGAATTTTTTCACGAAGCTATCGCCGCTAGGAATGTTCACCGTCGGATGTTTCGAATTTCAATATCGTTGAATAGAATCAAAACATATTCGAGATTTCGAAATACGCGTTCTTCGACATGGTGCTAAGACAAAAGAGAAGAGAAACATATGTATATATGTACAACTTAAGAGAAAAATGATTTATATATCCTGATCGACCTGTGCGCGTGATGATGACACGTCGCACAGGTGTGGTTTAACTTTTGCTTGCGAAATAATATCAGAAAAAAAAAAAAAAAAAAAATTTCCATTCAAGAGAAAAGAAAACGTTGGGTTTCGTTCCCGTCGATTCGTTTACGAACCGCCATTCTACGATACATCTTGTTCACGAAACAACAAAATCATCCAGGCTCAACCTGAGCCCGTGAGCGTGTTGTTGTTGCAGTGATCGCGCGATAGAATATATGATCGCCACCGAGACGACGTTCAAAGGAGGGTGGTGCGCTCGATCGAATCGCGAGGTACGCTTTTTCTTTTTCTTTTTTTTTTCTTTTTTTTTTTTTTTGGTACGCAAAGAATGAAAAATGAAAAAGAAAAGAAAAGAAAAAAAAAGGACCGCGACGAGGTACACACACACAGTTCGACGAATGCCGAGTGAAACTGGCCATCGTTGTTCCGTTAGCTAGTTGTTAGAAAACGGCTCGAAACGAAGGGGCAACATGGACGCCGTCCGTTCCGAGCCGTTCCCCTCTTGGAAGATCCACGAGAAGGGTTCCTCTTCTGCCTCTCAACGGGAAGCTGCGGAGGATCCGTCCAGCGGATCTCTCGCCCATCACATCATATACATCATTATTATTGATAATAATTATCATCATCGATCGGTCTCTCCACTCTTCTTCTAGAAACATGGACAAATATATATATATGTATATATATAATATATCGTTTTCGTTATATAGGCACACCTCGTCAACGTTTCGCTCGAACGAAAGCCACCCCCTCGTCGCCCGTCGTCGCGGGATTAATTATTATTATTATTATACGCTCCCCTATTAAAATGCTCTCCCCCCTAAATCGGGGGGAGGGGGGAAAACCGCGTGTATGTGTATGCCACTTAAAAATTAGGCGATTTTCAATCGGTGAACTCGCGTAACGCAACAAATCGAAAACAATATATATAGTTGACAATATATATATAGCTCGAATATAGCTGTGTGTATTATTTATATTTGTGTTGTGTGTAAAATTCCTTGCCGTTCGTTGACCACGCTTTCGTCCTCGTTCTCGTTCTTCTTCTCCTCCTCCTCCTCCTCCTTCTTCTTCTTCTTCTTCTTCTTTTTCTTCTTCTTCTTCTCCTCCTCCTTTCAAGACTTGTCGTCTCGAATTGTCGGGCGTGTGTTCGTCCACGTGCGGGGATAGGGTGGACAGTTCGTGGCCTCGCTAGTAACTCGAGAGTCCCGATCGAGAATCCCGATCGGGTATTATTAATAAAGGCACGAAGCTATTATTTGAATTAAATTATCCACCCATTATCCCGCTTGTGGACACTTGTTGTCTCGTGATTAGGTCACAGCCTGATCCTTCGTCGGCACTCCTCATCGTTCCATTTGATGATGATCGATGCCTCCGTACGTCGCGTCGTTTCGTCGTGTCGTTTCGTTCCTCCCTTGAACTACGCTGTGTGTGTGTGTGTGTAATCCTCCCTCTTCTCTAATCTCCCTAACTTTCTCTCAGTTGTCTCTCTCTCTCTCTTTCTCTCTTTCGCTTTCTCTCTTTCTCTGTTTCTCTCTCTCTCTCTCTCTCGCTTTCTCTCTCTCCCTCTCTCTCTCTCACGTTCTCTCTCACGCTCGTTCTGCGATATGTTAGTTTAAGGATACCTGAACGCGCTTTACGCGAAGGACGTGTACCTCCTGGCGGATGCGATCCTTCTTTCGCTGACCGTTCCTTCATTCGCTATCGTTATTATTATTATTACTTCTTCCTTTTTCTCTCTCTCTCTCTCTCTCTTTTTTCGGTTTCTTGGTTATTACCGGGAGCCGACGAGCGCTGATGAGCCCGCGCACCACGAAGAGCAAGAGCCACGCGACCTCCTGATTTAACCGAGCTGCTGCAGGAAGTTCGGGGTCTTGAAGTACTCCGGCACCGGGTCGTCCAGCCTCGAGATCACTTTGTAGATGGACTTTTTCCAGCTCTGCTCGGTGTCCTTGCCACCTTGAATCGCCTTGAAAAATTCTTTTAACGTTTGCTCGACGACGTACCTGAAGTTGCTCGGCACCTGTAAATCCCATCCAACATTGTCAATTTTTCCCGTCGACCACTTCCTATTATACTTATCTATATCTGTATATCGTCGCAGATTTTTATGCGGATAAAAATTACGTATTCAAATATATTACGCGGATACTTACATAGAAAATGTTGTATCACAACAGAGATTATGTGTATTCTTGTAAAGTGAACGAATGAAAATTCAAATTTTCGTGAGAAGGGATTAAAAATTTGGTGATCAAAAATTGCGCGGATAATAGAGGAAACGATACCGTTGAAATCGCTTTTTGTTTTATCCCGATATCTCGATCCGGGGCCGAGATATAGCGATTCAAAGTTTTCGTAATACTTAAGACGAGGCGACGAGGAAAATGAATGAAACCGCGACCTATATTTTTTTCTAGGAATCGCGTGCTACGTTTTTCTAGGAATCGCGTCTGGCGCTCGTCTGCCGTTTGAGATAAGTCAGCGAGACGAGGCGCGAGCGAGACTTCCGAATAAGACGACAAGGACGAAGATAGTAAACGATTAAAAATTACCCTTCTCTTTACACGACGATATCTCGGGAACCGGAAGTCGTATCGGGATAATTCAAAAAGCGTTTTAAAGGGGAAGGTCCCGCGCTTCCAACGATCTTTGGCCAATCGAAAAAGCTCATTAACTTGAAAGTTACAGCGGTTTAAAGTTTTTCCAATTTTAATCGAATTTTACGATGAATCGCATAGACAGATACGTCTACCTATGAGAAGATATCGATATATAACGATCCCTATTAATGGTACATCGAGGAGTTTGAGTCGATTTCGAGAAAAACTTCTGATTTGAAAGTAAATTGAATTTTTATTATCCAGTCACGTACGAAAAACGTACGTATATATACGTATATAAGAATCTAATCGTTCCCTAATTATAGAACGCGAAATAAATTACGCGCAAGCGCATAAAATTAGATTCCTGTCAAGGGATCAATCAAGTAGTTTAAGCTAATGAGAAAAATCTGTGAGTGTGTTCGGCGCGAAAAGGAGAAAGGGGAAAAGATAATTTCTCGCCGCTCATTACGGTTCACCGAAGGAGTTCACCCGCGTCATCCGAAGTATTAAAGCGATGTTACGCGCGTGTATCGCTTAACGAGCGGCCGTGCCAAGAGTTACCACTTATAATTAGTACGTTTGGGTTATTAACGAACACGAGTAATTAATTACGCGTCAAGCGGGCGGCAATTGTGACCTGGGCCCGTAAGAATGGAGACTCCAGGTTTCACCAGGAGACTCGTTAAATAATATTAAATAGCTGCTTTACGTGTGCGCGCCCGTCGCCTGCCGCCGCCGCCGCCGCTGCAAATACAATCAACGGTCGTTACGCCGTGGCGAAAGTAAATTGCGCCCCACAATGGGAAAGTAAGAGACGAATACGAGTGATTTGCAACACGCGCCGCTCCATACGGACACAAACCAAACTCGAATTCGTTTTAAAAGCGTTCCGCGAGATGAGAAAGGCGAGGTAACGGTGGCGCGGTCATGGCCGACCGCCGAATAATTGCGCCGGTCGCGCGGCTGTCTCCGACTCCCGGCCAATTTTCTCTCTCCCATCGAAATTTCGACTCTGACAGCTCGATTCCGACGCGGAAATTTGATTGGCGAATCATGGGGTGCGCAGGTGGTTGACGATCGGCATCGTTTCTTTGTTTCTTTGCGAAGTGGTATTTTAAGGGCGTATTTAATGTCGGAATATTTTCGTTGTTAAATTGAGAATATCAGGGAGGGGAAAATAGGTGAAAGGTTAAACCTATTTTTCTTGAAATAATTTTGCGAGTTATTTGTTAAGATACGCGTAAGATTCGACGAGTGAAGTATAATTGATGGATTATACTTCAAGATCTTTACCTCAATGTGGTTGTTTCTGTTGTAATGAAGGTTCAGAACTCGATAGATTTCCGAGTCACCCCCAACTCGTAGGTCATCCGCGTTCTTCACACCTTCCGAAACAGCTTGCCTCGCGTATTTCTCCATTTGGATGTAGTAGAACTCCCTGAAAAAGTGACGATAAATTAATCATCCGATCAATAATTTTAGAATCGATCTTGATAGATAATAAACGACGGGCTGAAAATTACAATTCTTTTAAATCCTTAAATTCCATAGAAAAATTGTTGAAATCCGGGAATGCTTTGATCTTTTAACATCTTTTAAGATTATTTTTCTATCAAGTACCTAGATATCCAGAGAAAATTGGCTATCAAATTTAAAGCATTGTCAACAGAATTATTAAAACATTTAACAACTTAACAATCATCGCAAAATCCGTCATTTCTCCAACAAAGATACATCCTCGTATTAATTCGCTTCGAATTAAAAAGAAGGAGGAAGAGGAAGAGGAGGGGATGATTTAAAATATATTTTCTTCGAAAGTTGGCGGGCGCCATGTTGATACTCGCGTAACGTAGAATGCTAATGCACTACCGATAATTAATTAAGGGGGGGTCGATATTGAAAGTGGTCTGACGCGGAAGCGGCGCAGAAGAAGACGAAGAAGGAGGAAGGAGGGAGGGAGAGAGAGAGAGAGAGTCGCAAAGAGGTGTGTACAACTCCTCGTCGGCTGGCAAGCGACGCGGTTCAAAGAGACTATTAAGAACGTGTTACACTGTATCGTCCAAGAAGACCTCGACACCCTCGCAGAGGCAACCGCCGACGTTTACAGACAAGCATGAACGAGTGCGGCCGTGTACTTACAAACGCCGCGGGATCGCGCGATACACGCGCTCGTTTTCTCTCTCCTTTTCTCGCAAAGGAGGAGGAGGAGGAAAGAAGGAAAAAAAGAGAGAGAGAGAGAGAGAGAAAATAAAATTGCGCTCCCGACGCGAAGTTTGCCGTTTTACGTTCATTAATTAACGCAGTTAAACAAGCACAAGTCACTAATTGGCGGGTAATTTGTATAGTAATAGTGACCCAAGCTTTCGCGCGGAGAAACCGTGAAGGGGCGGCACCAAGGGGTGGCTTCGCTTCGATGGATCTCACCGAAAACTCGGGAAAGGAAACGGTTTACGACACAGAGGCGAGGCCGCCACTTTGAACCGGTCCTTTGTGCGACGTCTTCAATCCGCCATTGATTAAGAAAATAATTATTTTTTTCAATTGAACGAGGACGGACGGAGTTAGTTTCTTTTTTTTTTTATGTCGTTGGTTCGTTTTTCTTTTCTTTTTTTTTTTTTTTTTTTATTTCGCGAGCGAGAAGGGTGAATAAAAAGGTGTGGTGGCTGGTAAGACGGTGGTTACACAAGCGAGGCGCCTTTGATACTTTTATTACATCGTTCTCCCCTCCCGGGATATCTATCTCTAAGAAGAAGTTTGTTCAATTAATTCCGATAGGAAAACTAACAGGCAGGCAGGATCGAAAATGTTTCAAAGGAACGCGAGTTTTTAACCGTGGACCGTTAATAAAGTAAATGTCAGGGATGAATATAGAATTCTTCCGAAAATAGAATAATCTCAGAACGTTCGCTTGCATAAGCGAATTTTCATTAAACTGTTGCGACAGCCTCGTTTTAAAAAAATATAATCGTTATTAACGACTTATCTTCCAACGTTACGTTGTTATTGTATTTCTTTTTTCTTTTTTTTTCCATTCACGTCCTCCTTCCACTCTACTCTCGATTCGTGAAAAAAACGGAGCGATACCGCGGAACCGTCGCGACGGATAAGAGAAAATAAAAAGGGGGATGGGTGGTGAAACAAAAAAAAAAAAAAAAAAAAAGAAACACTGAAAGACGTCGAATAAGAAAGCCGGCCTCGCATTCTTCGTCGCCACGAACGAACAAGTCGAGCGAGGAAAACGCGGGAATGACTTGACGCGACGAGGTGGGGAAGGGAGAAAGGACGGGTTGCTACTTGCTCGCAATATTTTTCCATTCTTTCCTCGATCTTTCCCTCTCCCTCTCCTCCTCACCCTTTGGCTGAACAGAGCAAGCGAGAGATCCCGACGGTGGAAGAGTAGTATCCTAGAGTAGCAGGCCAGGAACGGCAGCGAGAATGGCAGTCAGGTTGATCTTACACTTTGGATCCCGAGGGGATGCAAAGAAGTACGGTTGAGCGGGAAAGCAACGAGCGGGTAGTGCTACCGCGGCTTGTATAACTCGAGATCCCTGAATGCTCGACAATGCGAAGCAACCGGTTCAAACCTTCGGGTCTTGGTCTTCGCTTGGTGCCGCTGGGAGCAATTTTTAAGATTGCTTCCGCCTGGCGGGATCGTGCACGGCTCATGGAGCACAGAGGATCGACCGTTTCCATATCCGTCGTTTCTAGGAATATTCCGTTAAGCGGTGTTTCCATCCCCCATTCTCTCTCTCTCTCTTTCTCTTTTCGAAGATGCCTCGTTTCCTTTCTTACTCGAGAGGTAACTAACTCATCCGAGTTTACAATTATTTCTGTTCGAACAACGGAAAGATTTCTTTCGCGAGACTCCACCCTTCCCTCCTTTTCTTTCCCTCGATCCCTTCGATCAAGCGTTGATAACAATCTACGCGCATTAACAACACCTCTCGATCCGATAAGGGGAGGAGGGGGAGGGAAAGTTTCTTTTTAAATAAGCTCAGCCATCGATAAGACCAGCAACGAGCCGATGACGCTTCAGATAACGAAAGACAGCCGGGGATCGAGATCTATCGAGCCCGTACGAACCAACGAAAGAAAACAATAGGATCCTTGGCGCGTCGCGGTTACTACGCGACCTACTACGACGAGTAGCAGCCCAGAAGAAAGGCGAGTAGCAGCAGCAGCAGCAGCAGCAGCAGCAGTGATAGTAGTAGAAGTCAGGTAGCGGAGACGCGAGAGAGAGCCTCTTCTCATTCGATCACTCGAGATTGGCTCTCTCGCCAATTAAGACAATTTCGCGTGCTCTTATCAGTCAGCAGTCAGTCAGAGAAGGTTGTGCACACGAGAGAGGAGAATTGAAAGAGGAGTGTGTGTCTCTGCAGAATCGCGTGTCCCGCTCCCCTTCTACACCGCCGCCCCTGCGCCCTCTCCCTCCCTCCCTCCCTCCCTCCTCCTCCTCCCTAACCCGCCTTCACTTTCTCCCTTTCTCGCGGCCGCTCTCCCTTTCGCACGCCCTCACGTGTGTGTACGCGTCGTCCTCCTCCTTCTCCTTCCTCCTCCTCCCTCCCCATCTCGCGCCTCTTCCCATCTCGCGGCTCCGTCACTCTATTTCAACCGACGTCTCCTTGAACCGACGTCACCAACACCCACCCGCATCGGGGCCGGAGAGCCACCCTCTCCCCCTCCCTCAACCCCCTACGAACCTCAGGCCTCTCCGAGGTAACGTGTATGTGTCACCTGCGTCTATAATCCTTACTCAACCACCCATCAACCGCATTCAAGCTCGTCGGATCGCCGAGTATAGGTGGGATACGTGTACGTACGGTAGGCAGACTGGGCTAGGTCTCGGGCTCGGGCTCGGGCACGGGTTTATGTACATCTACGTGATACCGCGTGGTAGATACGGTATATACATATATATATATATTCCGCGAAGTGCCTAATTAAAACAGACACCAGGAGACAGAGAGAGAGAGAGAGAACGAAGGGAGGAGAGACGAGGCTGGCCGCATAATAGGGTGTAAGGGAGCGAGGGAGACGGCGCTAGTTCCGTAGTCGGTTTGACAAAAAAGCCCGAGTGCTAGAATTGCCACTCTTCGGCCACCAAGTGCACAGAGGAGAAGAGCAACGGTGAGCGAGAGAAGAAAGGAAAAGGAGCGAGAGGGAGGGGGTATCGCGAGGAACGGAGTGAGAGGGAGAGAGAAGGAGAGCCGTGAGGATGAAGATAGTGAGAGTAAGGGCTAGGAGGGTGAGCCGCGCAGTCATTCATTATAGTATTGTATAATTAGGATAATAATAAGCTCTTCAGGGGGCTCCGGTTTTCTTGCGCCCCGCGTTGCAACGACGGGGCGACGTAGAGAGGAGAGAGAGAGAGAGAGGAAGAGAGTGAGGAAAAGAGCGTGATCCTCCTGGAGGGTGCTGATTATTAGCATCTAATTACGAGAGGCTGCCTTTGCCACCGAAAAAAAAAAAAAGAAAAATAATAAAAAGAGAGATAGAGGGGATAGAGGAAGGCTGGAAAGGAGGCGAAGATGCGGGGTGTCTTCGAGGAGGGAATAATTAGCTCTCGCCGCGAACGGAAATCGTTATCTCGCGTGTTTTTTCGCGATCCTTAACCTCGCGAAAAGTGTAATATTCTGGAGGGAGAGTAAAAGTATACGTTAGAAGTATAATCAATTATCGTCTATCTGCAATTTTAATATATAGTTTCTCTCTCTCTCTCTTTTTGCTCTCCTTATTTATACAGCGCATTTTCCTTCTCCTTTCTTAGGTTCAACTTTTAATTTCTCTTTTCACGATCGTCGATGGGCGCGATTTGTGCTCATTCGGGGCCACTATTGAATGAAACACTCCTCGAGGATTCCTCGAGTCCTCGCAGCCGATCCTTTCCGTATCGAGTATACGCAAAGGGGTGCAGCGCGACAAAAAATCGTAAATTCGTCGATTCCTTTTTCCGTCACGGTATTGTGGCGCAGGTGAGGCAACAATACGAGCTTCAGAGGCGCCGCGTATTGAAGCGTTTAATGGCAATGATGGCTGTCGACGTGACGCCTCCTTCTTCATACGACGTGATCTTCATCATCAGCGGGTTGCTGTTTCGACGCGTTGCTTTTGTAAACGGATACCACGCCACGTATAGGCCGAGAGAGCACTAATTAAAAGGGGGAACATCAGCACTTGGCTGTACGTTTCTCTTCTTTTTTTTTTTTTTTTTTTAATTTCGCGCCACTCTTCGCTTTGGTCGATTCGCGAGAAAAAACATCTCTCGATCCCAAGTGTCGAAACTTTCTTTTCGAAATTCAAATTTCTTTTCTCAACCTTCCTTTCCCGAAGAAACGCATAACGCTTCTTTCTTTCCTTCCTCCCCTTCTCAACCGCGTTCCAAACCAAACCTCGTTTTGAAACCTCGTTTCTCGACGTAAGGGCGCCGCGGTATGACTTTCTTCCCGCTTCCTCTCCTATAAAGAAAACCTATTTGCATTCTGACTCGGCAAACAGGGGTGTAGGAAACAGGGGGCGTGGAAAAGCGCGCGACTCGAGAAATCGGCCGCGCGTTTCCAGACTGTAAAGTGACTCGGGGCGTAACGACGACTCGCGTCTTCTCGCCTTACACCCTTCCTCCTTTGCCCGCCTCTATTCAAAGATCTTCAATCGTGCTCCTTAAGCCAGCCAGCCGGCTCCCTTTTAACGGTTATGCCAAGTCGGTCGACCTTCGACAATGCTGAACACCTCGGCTCCCCAAGACCGGAGCTGACCCTTAAAGTCTCTCTCAACCCCTCGCGCGGCTTTCTTGCCAGAAACTTTCCCACGAACGACTCTCTCTCTCTCTTTCTCTTTCTCTTTCTCGAAGGGGAGAAGACGCTTAAGGAACGGTCGACAATCCGCCAAGATTCGCAAAGTGTCGGCTGCGGGCTCGATCACCTTGGAACCTTTTTGTCCCCTCTTGTGAAACAGCTGTTCCTCGGGATCTACCAAACTTTTGCATCCTTTAAATATATCCATCTTGGGGTTGAATTTCCCCCATTTATCCCATTTATGGGATCGATTCGTCATTCGAGTGCCGATAGTTTCGTTTGAGAGAGAGAGAGAGAGAGAGAATTTTTAGAGAGAGATAAAATAGAAACCTCTCCTTTCGAATCACGATTTTTTCGATACGATCCGTGTAAAATAATATTTAACGTATTAGAAATTGCGTATATTAACGTAATTAATGCTTCGCGATAAAGCTAGCACGATAAATGGCACGATTAAACGCGCCTCCTTTGAATTCAACTGAAACGATTAAAATACTAGTTTGAAACGTTAACTAATGCAAACAGGGTTGGGTAATAAAAATATTCCAACCTGCGAAACGCGGGCTTTTAAACAACATTCTGTAAACTCCGTGAAAAGAGACACTGTTAAATAAGAGAGATTTTTTTCCTTTTTAAGCTTGCTTACTCACAACGATCTTTGGGCCCCCATTCCGGGACAAACACCGGGGCTTTCGAGCCACAAAGACGCTAAAAATTTCGTTCACTTAATCTTTACCCTCGCCCCAACTCCTAAACCGACTAAAAACTGGTCTAAAAAAAAGAAAGAAAAAAAGAAACCAAAGTCCACACGCTCGAGGGTTGGATTTAACCGTTGGAACACAAGGGAAGAAGGTGAACATTAGCCTCGCGTTTCCTTATTACCAGCGGCGGTGCCTCCTTTCACCTTATAATTATCATCGGGCAGAAACGGGTCCGTTTATAGAATACAGCCGTAGCGTTCAGCACAATTAACAGAGAAACATCGTGGGCGAGGTTGAACCCGGGGCCATTCATCCGCCATCACCGGGCGGATAAATTCACGGCGTGGCCCCGCCGCTTTGTGGCGCGCGTGGCCGATGGCGTCGCGCGTTGCACGCGGGCTTGGAAAAACCGCGTCTCGCGGACGCGAGGCGAGGAGGGAGGGAAGAAGAAGCTCGCAAAGAATTCGAGAGGAACGTCGTGCCACGCGCTACTTTATCCTCACGGGTAACGGGCACGAGGCGTGAAAGTGCGTATAACGAGAGAGGATTAAGCGTCTGCGCGCTCCTGTTTACGTGTTTGCGCGCGCGTTACGCGTCGCGCCGCGTCGTATCGCATCGCATCGCATCGCATCGGGTCTCACGTCGTCGCGTGCAACCGAGCACACGCTTTCCACGGATGCTCCTCTCTCCCTCTGTCTCTTTCTTGCTCTTTCCGGGCAACAGATCGCGCGGAGCGCGGTGTGTGCGTGAGCGCGCAGATGTGTGCGGTTGCGTGGTGGCTCATGAGCGCGGATGGATGGGTGAGTACACGCGTTTGCCCGTCAGGGCGTAAGCGTCCATTCAGAGGGCGCGTTCAAAAAGGTGTCGCGCAGGGTCTTGATGCTGCACCCTGTGCACCCTTCTTAATTAGTAATTAACACTTTAACGCCATCTGTACTCTAGACTTGCGGCGGCAAACGACGACTCGGGTGGCTGCCTTGGCGGCCTTCCTTCTCTGTCGACGACGGCGCGGCCGCGGCCCCGGAAAATCATGTAATTAAAACACACAAGTTAACAAGTGATTACTTCATTCTTCGTCTTCCGCACACGCGAGCGGAGACCGCTATTTCCGCGACGGTTTAAGGGTGGTCGTTGCGTCGATCTTGTCGATCGCGAGGATGAGGTAATATCCGGTACACGGCCTTTCGGTTGGGGTGACGAGTCGTGGCGGTGAAACTTTTCTTGAAGAAGAAAAAAGGGGAGGGGTGGACGAGTTGGATCATTTTCTCGCGGGGTTGCGCGAGAATTTAAATTACTTCAAAAGGGAATCGTAATCACTGTTCCTTTCTTGGAACGAAAGAAAGTGGAAGTTCGATAAGATTTCACGAAATCTAATGGATCTTAGACTCGCTATCCTTGTCACGAGAAAATTTTCAATTATCGTTTATTGGAGTTTCTTTTTAACGACGGGTAAAGTCGTTTTCTTATGTATGCGAGCTCTATGAAATATTTTAAATTTAGAAGGAAAAAATCTTAGCTTCTCGATACCTTCTTCTGAATCAAATTTTCTACAACCGAGATGACTGGTGAAAATTATTAACGCGCAGATAGACATTCGGCAAAAGTTACATCGTGGCAACGAAAAACAGCCGTCCCCTTCTTGGTCATCCCCTCGAAAGGGGAATCGTATACGTACGTGTGCCCCGGCTGCTAAGCCACCTTTTTTTTTTTTTTCCCGACGAGGAGCAAGTTTCCTAAGCTTGCGAGACAATCGTTGGGCGATCGCGCGGCAGATGTGGCCCCGACAATGAGCTCCTGGGCCCTCGCCCTTCATAAAAGAGAGAACTCAAGAGAAACGGTGGCACGAAAAGGCAGAAGGGGCGAAGGGGGGCCCCGGTTCTGAACACACACGGGGGTTCTACACGACACAGGGCACAGACTTACGCGGAGAGGAAGGCTCCGCGTGCCGCACGCGCCGATCTTACAATGCACGCTCCTCGTGTGCCCCTTGCTTTTCGACTCCCCTTCCCACTTCTTTCTCTCTCTCTCTCTCTCTCTCTCTCTCTCTCTCTCTCTCTCTCTTTCTCTTCTTTTATTTTACATCTGGCTGGAGCCTTGAAGCCCCCCCCCCTTCGGCCCCCTTCAACGCGGCTCCCCTAGCCGATCCTCGCCCTTTTTCTCCTCGATAACTCGTTTTCATTCTCTTAACGTCAAGCTTCGGGGAGCATCACCACTGTCGGCACAGACAGAGACTACGGACAGACATACGGAACGAAGTTGGCCTTCGAGCGTGTGGCACACGCTCGGCTAATGCGAATCGTTCGAGTTCGAATTTATTATGCAAAGAGCGTATTAGAACGAGCGAGGAGAGGAGGCTTGGCGCGAGCCACCATTCATTCGAAGATCGAATAACTACGCTATTTGCATATTTTCTCGGTATACCGGAGAAAAGATAATTTCATTTATCTCCTCGCCTGTTTATATTAACCCCTTAAACCTGAGAATTAATAAAAAAGAAAAAAAAGAAAACACAACTGCTCGAAACGAATAGTTCTCTGTCCACCGTAGTGGAGCAGATTTCGACTCCACGTCCTCGTGTATCGAACCGGCGCGTACACCAGGGGACAAGAAAACAATCAAACGGAACGCGTTGAGCCGGCGGGAATGCGGAGCAATTGTCCGGTCTGGACCCACGCGACTCGCCTCATTCAGGAAGTTGTTCCATGGCGGCCGCAATCGCGGTTCAACAAGCAGCCGCGCACCGACCCTAAAAAAAAACGAGCATCGAGAGACGGACCGAGAGTTGGTCCGAAAAAAAAAAAAAAAAAAAAAAAAAAAAAAAAAAAAAAAGGTTCGCTCTCTCTCGCTGAACCTCAAACCCCCGAGAGAAACGTAACCCGGTTTCTTCCCTTCCTTCGCTTCCGACGCGGCTTCGCTCTTGGCGCGGTATTTTTCGGCTTCTCTTAAGGGAAAGCGCGCAGAGCGAGGCGAACGAAACGTCGGTTGGCGTGCGAGAAAGAGGAGAAGGAAGCGGTTAGAAGGCGAGGGGGGAGGGCGTGGGTGTAGGATACTGTACGATACGATGTTGGAGGGGTGGCTTTTTCAAAGCTTACGAGGAGTAAGAGAGAGTCGAGGTTCTGGGATCGGTGGGCGCACAAGCCGAAGCGGGCGAGGATCAGCGGGGAGGAGGAGGAGGGAGGGGGGGAGTTTGCGAGGAGGAGGGTGAAAGGTTGGTGGAGAGAGGGGGGGCGGGGGCAGCTGCTTTGAGCGGTTTCACTCTTCAATGGTCCCGGACTATCCCTCCTTCTGCTCTCTCCCGTACCTCTAAGCCCCCGTCCGCCTTCACCACCGCCACCCCTCCTCCTTCAACCCCGCCGCCGTCCTCCTCGTCCTCCTCCACCTCCACTCCTCGGCTCCTATCGGCCGCGATTCGCGTCCTCGTCACACGTCGGCATCGGCCAAGCATTTTTTTATTCGATCGATTTTTTCCTCCCCCTCCCCGACGGCCGAGCCGCCGCCGCCGCCGCCGCCTCAGCCGCCGCCACCGATGCACCGGCCGCTGTTGCACTATGCATGTGCAGCCTCGCGTGCATAAGGTGCGAAAGCCTGGACTAGACTATTTGGGCGTACGGTGCTCCAAAAAGACCGAGCTCTAACGTGGCTGCACTTTCAGCTTCGGGTTGGTGGTGGTGGTGGTGCTCTGTCATCGCCGGTGTACCTTTCGCCGATGCAACGATGCAAGGGGGGAAAGGGGGGAGGAGGGGATGTCAGACGAGCGTGGTACCCCGACCCTGTTGTCCATCACTTTGCTTTAAACGTATTCTTTGATTAAGGGATCGAGCGAATTTTTAATGGTTCAATTACCGGGTTCCGCTACGATGCATACTTGAGCGTCTTACTTGACCATGGAATTCGAACCCCTTCCCCCCGCCCCCCTCCCTCCTTGGGGGTCTTTGACCTTCTTCGGCTGTGGCAGTGTTCGAAGGCTCGTTCGCCCGTTAACCGTTCGAGTGTGCTCTTTGATTGGTGCACGTATGCAATCATTTCATCATCGAGTCGGGAGGGAGGGAAACGTTACTTAAATTATATCGGGCACATTTTTTGGATTCACGGGTTAATTCTCGAGACTCGAACGAGGAGCGGAATTTTTTTATAGAGGTTGATTATTCTATGACGCAACTAATTCTTTCGTGAACGTATCGTACGAACGATGCGGGCCCGTGATGGCACAGCGATGGCCATCGACGTGTTACGAAAGTTCAATGGTGTTGAATCGATGGATTGAATCGTTGTTCTGTTTCGAGGGATAGGAGGAAGGAATTATTGGTGACGTACAAACTCGAGTAAATTCGTGAAAAGTTTCCATCCTTGAGGATGGAAAATTTCTCTATTCCCAATAGCGTAGAATAACAGAGAAAAGAATAGACTCGAAGAAAGAATCGATCGACGAAAGCATACGTGTGTGTACGTATTTATGAAATACAAGAGACTCGTGCCGGTCATCGACACGTCTCGTTAACCGCGAGGAGGACCACGAAAGAGGCTGGCTCTCGACACCGGTGACGATTCCTCTGGTATTCTAACCTTAAATTTTGCACATCTGTCCCGAAGCTCGGATGCCTGCTGGGACGACAATGAGGCGGTTAAGTCCTCGGTGCATCGGCTGAGTACACACGGCGTGTGGGCAGCGAGAGACGAAAAAGAGAGGGGAAAGAGGACAGGCGGAAGAGAAAGAAGGAAATGGGCGAAGAGGAGCGAAGAGCGAGAAGGAGAGTGGGACGAACCCCTGGCACACACGTCGCGCGCGGGGGCAAGAGCGGGGCCACGGAGAGTCCGGGTGGTACACGGAAACACGTACACACGCGGCATAAGCGTAGGAGAAGGGTTACCTAGGTTAGGGACTCGGAAAACATCCTTTGTCGAATACCCTACCGGGACCGCTTCAGCCGCCCAGCAACTCGTTCAACCCGCTCAAAAAAAAATCAATAATTCTTTGTCGTCAAGTTTACCTCCTGTCGTGCCACGCTAAACCACATTACGGATCCGCAGCTCGAAAGAGCCGTATATACGCGAAATAGTGGCGCGGGTCTAGGTCGCGCCATTTTTTTTTTTTTTTTTTCAAGGAAACCATCGCTTTCCAGCCTTCTTTATTTCCTTCTTCCACCCTCCTTCATCGAATGCTCGATCTTCTCGTGAAAATTTGACACGTTTTCTTACCGTTCCTTAGATAGGAATAGTTTTTGAAATGTAGCAATACATTTGGATTTTTATTCATACCGAAGCGGATCAATTTTTGGAAATTTGTAATTTTTGTGTTTCTTTCCAAATAATTTCACGTATAACTGTCATTAAGATAATAGGAGAATTCGATCAATAAATTCGAAGCGATTAGATTCGAAGGGATGATTTCCAAGAGTATGAGAAATTTTGAAAAAAATACAGCCGCCCTTCGTCCCTTGGAATATCGTGAGATCATCTCGTGATCCGATCTACGAAAGGCCGTTAAGCGTGCGATGAAAGATGGCGACGTGGCACGAAGGGGGAGGGGGATAAATAAGAGGAAAAAGGCAAGAGCTCTGTCGCGAAGGGAGATGGAGAGCGTGTGAAAGACCGTGGAAGAAAGAAAGAGATACTAGAGAGAGAGAGAGAGAGAGAGAGAGAGAGACTCTTTCAGGGGTGAGACTCATGGCAGTAGGGCAGTAGGTTAGCTAGGGGTGATAGACACCCTCCCAGCATCTTTAGTGTACATAGACCGTTGGGTAACAGTAAATAGGATTTGGTAGACAACTGTCAGCCATCGGGGAGGGATAGGAGAAGGAATATCGTAAATGTTGGAGCAGCACGAGATTTAACAGTTCGTGAACGATACCATTTCTGATATGAATGATTATCCAGGAAGGAAGAGAAAAAAATTATTCCAACAAATCTTGAGAAATAAAATTTCTTCGAAAACATACTAATTAATATATCATGCATATCGGCATGATCTTTGCTCCCAGAAACGTGAAATCTGTATACTTAGAAAGATCTCAACGTAATTTATTACGAATTATTTCTTCGTTATCGTTCGATACACGATATCGAAAGAATACATAGAAACCTCCATAATTTCTTCTGGTACGACACGTCCGTTGCTACTCCTTTAATAACGACACCGGCCTACTTGTCGCCCGTATACCGTGTCGTAAGATAGTCGCGGTTGGCGTGCGCTCGTTTGCCCGCATGCTCGCGATGCGCTCAAGAGAACTGACTCGGCATATGGGCGATTTACATACGACGCCAATAAGAGTCCCGTTTCGACGGCCATTGCCCAGGCTCCGTGGCCTCCGCGCCCGCTTCGAATGAGTTCTTTTGGAGGAGCGCCAAATTAAAGGTAACATTAACAACCCGATGGCCGCTGTCCTTCACGAGTTTCACGGAGGCACAGTTTCGGCGACGAAATAATTTCTTCGCTACAGGTAATTAACGATGAAAAGAGAGAGAGAGAGAAAATGCGTTTCGACGGTGTACGATATTTCGATTAAATGATTACGCGATAAAACTTATCCGAGCATCTTTGAATTCATTGCACGCTCCTATCCACGGTGAAAAAAAGGCACTCGATCGACGCCCGGATACGAACGAGAAAGTGCACCCTGGCTACCACCGGCGAGGGAAGAGTAATATCCAGGGACGAACACTGTTTGATCTGGCTCGGAGCCACGGTGTAAAGGACAGATGCAATTTGCCTGATATCGTTTTACTGACAAAAATATCGAATGACGTGGCGCCGGGACCGGTGACACCGACCCTCTACCCGGTCTTCGGAGGATGGACGACGGATATTATCGGTTGGGCCGCCTCGTTGTTGAATTTCCTACGAATCCCTTCCCTCTTTGTCTTTCTTTTTTTCCTCTCGCATTTTCTTTCTTTCTTTCTTTCTTTCTTTCTTTCTTTCTTTCTTTCTTTTTTTTTTCATTTTCTTTTTACTCTTTTTCCCAGCCTTCCCCTCTTTTTTTTCAGGTGTTGTTTTTAAACCAAGCTTTTTCACTTCATCTCTCTCGTCCAGTTTCACGAGCCCCGGGGTTTATTTTGCTTCTGGCCGGGTATCATCGAGTCATTCGCGTTCATTGATCTCTTTGTTCCGCATAAGGTTCATTGATTACCAGCCTTCATCGACGGGGTTCGTTGAATTTTGAACTAACCGCGTTGCTCTATTATTTTGCAATTCGCTCTTTTGATGTGCCTCACGTTGGTCGTAGCGTTTTACATTATATCGATGATCGACGGCTTCTAACTTTCCGGCACAACTTTCCTATCCGCGCTCGATTGCGAGAATGGAGAACGGTGGCGCGAGCAACTTTGCCACCTTTGTCCACGCGTGATCCTTTTTTTTTTTTTTTTTTTTCCAAAAGATCCAAAAATCATCACGAATCCAATCGAATTCAATTTCAAATTTATCCTTGCTTCGAATTCGAACAATTGTCAATCAATTCAATCTTCTCATTGAAGAAAATAAAAACGAACGATTTTCCAAAAAATAAATCCAAAAAAAATATAACGTCCATGTCCATCCGAGGAAAAAAAGAGAAAAGAAATTAAAGAGCAATCTCGAATTCAAAAGTTGTCGCGAGTGTTTAGCAAACGAGGGAGGGGGGGTTGGTCGCGTCATTCCTGGATGGAGAGAAATAACGCGCGCGAAACCTGTGGAACGGGTGCGCGCGTGAATCGTGGCGGGCATTGTTTCGCAATCGGGTGGCGAAATTGCAGAAATTTCGAAGGGGGCACGGATCGGGAAATAGCGTCACCGGTTATTGATTGCAGCATCACTTTCTCTGCCTCGCCGTGTCGCGTTGCCCCGGCTAATGAGTCTCCCTCTTCCCTCTCTTTCTCCTTTTTTTTTACCCCCTCCCCCCTTTTCAGCGGCGGTGCTTACGCTCTTCTTTTTTCCCCTCCCCCTCCTCCCCCTCCTCCCCCATTTCGAGGCTGGACACGCAGATGCGACCAGATAGGAAAATGGTGCGGATCGAAATGCATTTCGCCTGCTCTCGGCCTCTCTGTACGTAGGCGTCAGAGGCCCGGATGAGATTCGAAAACGAAGAGAGGGAGGAAAAGAGGGAGGAAGAGGGCGTTAGAGTGAGAGGGAATGAGGGGGAGAGGGAAATAGAGAGGAATATGCGAGGAAGAAGAGAGGAGGCGGGAGAGAGCGAGCGAGCGAGAGAGAGAGAGAGAGAGAGAGAGAGAGAGAGAGAGAGAGAGAGAAGAAGGGAAAGGCCGAGGGTGGTGAACAACGATCCTGGACGAGAGAGAAAGAGAGGAAGGGGAAGAGTGAGTGGCGGACGTAGAAGAGGTAGGAGGGTAGATGGAGGATGGGATTTCAAACGAAATCAATTCAGAGTCGCTGTCCAGTCGAACGTTACCCCCGCGAGTGGCGGGGTAAATGTTGGCCGAAACAGTAATTTTACGCTCGGTCCACGCCGATTTCG